>NC_045958.1:81781254-82117667 GCF_010909765.2 Amblyraja radiata
TTGTGTGCAAAATAGCTCAGCAATCATCTTCCCCGGAAATTAGAAAGAGCTTAAGCTCATTGGAAAAACATTTGCTTCTGTTCTCTTGTGTTGTTTACAAAGCAGCCTTTATTATTGCAGCAAATCCCTATTCAGCTATGTTACATTTATTATAAGCAATTTTTATTTAGTTGTTGGAGAATTTTGCAGGGCCAACACTTATTTCCTATCTCCAATTGCCCTTAAGAAGATGGTAGGGATCAGCTCACTGCAGAAGTTATTTTGGTAAAGGTACTCTCACAATTGGGTAAGGAGTTCCAGGATTTAGTCCTAATAGCAATTAATCCAGAAAAACAAGCCGGTTTACCATTATGTCCTTTCTATGTGATAGTACGAAGCATGAAGGGTACACATTAGTAAAGGAAGATAGGGGTTTGCACAAGGCTATTCACATCCTTTTCAGTTTAGGAGGCATTTTTGAAGTAAAACTTCTGTTGTAATGTGGAAAACAAAGCAGTCAAATAGCACACAGCAACGCCCACAGATATCAAGTTTAAGTTCAAGTTTGCGTTTATTGTTACTTAATCGATTAAGGTGAAGTGAAATTTGAGTTACCATACAGCCATAATAAGTGAAAAGCAACACTACACATAACCACATAAAATAGAATTTAAAAACATCCACCACAGTGGAATCCACATTCCTCACTGCAATGAAAGGCAATAAAGTTCAGTCATCTTCCCCTGTTGTTCACCGTGGTCGGGGCCTTTGAACCCTCCGCAGTTGCCGCTCCGACAGTCCGATTTCAAGCCCTTACATCGGGATGATGGAAACTCCGGCGTCGGGATGGATCAGAACACTCCGCGGCATGGAGCTCCAGAGTCAGCCTCTTCTTACCGGAGACCACGGCTTCACAGTGTTAAAGTCTACAGGCTCCGCGGTCGGAGCATTTTCGCTGGCGAACCTCGGCAAAGGATCGTCCGCTCCACAATGGTAAGTCCAGGCCGCGGCCGCGGCTTGAAGCTCCGGGGTGGTCCCCAGGAAAGGCTGCACTACTCCACGTTATATGCTGAGAGAATGGAGCAACTGGGCTTGTACACTCTGGAGTTTAGAAGGATGGGAGGGGATCTCATTGAAACATATAAGATTGTTAAGGGCTTGGACATGCTAGAGGTAGGAAACATGTTCCCGATGTTGGGGGAGTCCAGAACCAGGGGCTACAGTTTAAGAATAAGGAGTAAGCCATTTAGAAAGGAGACGAGGAAACACTTTTTCTCACAGAGAGTGGTGAGTCTGTAGAATTCTCTGCCTCAGAGGGCGGTGAAGGCAGGTTCTCTGGATGCTTTCAAGAGAGAGCTAGATAGGGCTTTTAAAAATGGCGGAGTAAGGGGATATGGGGAGAAGGCAGGAACGGGGTACTGATTGGGGATGATCAGCCATGATCACATTGAATGGCGGTGCTGGCTCGAAGGGCCAAATGGCCTCTTCCTGCACCTATTGTCTATTGTCTATTGTCTATTGTCTATTGTTGTAGGCCGCAGGGGGGGACAGAGATGCGACATGGAAAAAAATTGCATCTCTGTCGAGGTAAGTGGCTGAAAAAAGGTTCACCTGATCCACCCCACCCCCACCTAAAACATACCAAGAAACATTAAAACATACATTTAAGACATACTTAAAACAATAAAAACAGAGAAGGGATGAGACAGACTGTTGGCGAAGCGGCCATTACGGGCGCCACCTGATTGAACACTAATAACAAGTTATAATCACTAGATAATTTGTTGCATCGATGTGGGATGCTGGATAATTGTTGAGCAGGGCTCTGAGGGTAAACCGCCGATCTACTATGAATCGGTGCCATGGGTGATTTTCATCTTCTCGAAGAGAGCATCTAATTTAACATCTCAATTGGAAGAGAGCATCTTTAAAAGTGGGTTATTTTCTCAGTAATACACTGGAAATCTAGTCTAGATTTTTTGTGCATATTTTGACACCTTAATACTGTGTCATCTATCCTTGGGCTGTCAATTATGTCTTGGTCGAGAGAATCTACACCAGACAGTTGTGGGTTCAGGAGCCTCTGGGGATGTTGTGAGACGCTACGAGTGATATCCTATGAAGGCCTGTCTGCAGTTGTTTCCTTGAATACTGGCATTTTCCACATTCCTACAGCCAGGACATGGTTTGCATTGCAACTGTGTGACAAATTGTCTGCTCACCAAAGAATTGCACTACATTGCTGAATTTCCCTTAGAGACTAACGGGCCAACAATAACCTCTGGTCTTGCATCAGTGCATGCATGGTCTTTTCACATTTCCTTATATCTTAGAAGGAAGCCATTCAGCCCATAAAGCCTATGCCAACTCTCAGAACCTTGCCAGTAATCCCATTTGACTATTTGTTTTCAGTATAACCTTTGCTCTCGCAAATGCATTTCATCTGCCCTAAATGACCTCGCCACTAATCTATACCTGTGATCTTTTATAATGACTAATTAACCTACCAGTTCTTCTTTGGGATGTGGGCAGAAACTGGAGCAGGCAGGGAAAACCTCCTGTGGTCACAGAGAGTGTGTGCAAATGCCACACAGGCAGCACCCATAGTGAAGACTAAAATCCAGGTGAGTGGACTTGTCAGGCAGCAGCACTGTCTGCTGCGCCACTCTGCCGCTTTATGTCCCACCAATCTTTCATGTCAAGTCAAAGTGCTGGGGCCGGATCCCCTGCAGGTATGTGTGGGAGAGATATCCCGGACTCTAGCATTGTAGGGAAAGATGGAAAGTACATGTAATTCTTAGAAATAAAATTCTGTTCCAAACATTTACTGTATACTGTATACTAATGCATTCTGAGCAATGGATGTTTGAAAAGGTACAAAGATAACAAACGTGAAGAGCAAGTGTGATTGGATTTTCTGTAAGTGAACAGACAATAGCCATCGGCCCTGTTATGAATGAAAGGTATTATTATGGTTTGGCCAAACAGTCCAACTGTCTGCTGCACAGTGCTGCAGTGAAATGAGCTCATTGAATGAGACTCAGGGCAGGAAATTAACATTATCCAATGCAGCTACTCCTCAACAGGATCCAGATGGCAGATCGCATTCACAACCACATTGCTCAGACTTTTGCTTCTTCCCTAGAGTCCGGCCATGATGCCTAGTAATGTACATTTACATAAGCAGTTCATGGTCTAGAAATTGCTGCATTGAATTAATCATGGATATCTGTGCCTTACTGGAAGGTTTCCAAATAATATATGCAGTAGCTCTTCTTCGGAGGAAAGCATCTTCAACCAGTATAAACAATTCTGCTCCCCTTACAGTGGTTTCTCAATGAGTTAAGAAAAAAGCTGAGAGCCACCTCAGCAGGCAATTATATTGCTTCACTTGTGTGAAGGGAATGGAAGGAAGAACATGTAACTTTGGGCTCCTCTGTGGTCCACTGTGTCTTCAGCTGCCTGGGCGTCATGGTCTTCAATTCCCTCAGTGGATTGGGGAGCTGGAGGGAGTTGCAGAGGCGTGGAGGGGAGCGGAGATGGCATGGAGGGATTTGAAAGCAAGGATGAGAATTTTGAGACCAGGATGTGAGGGGCTGGGAATCAATGTAAGTAGGTGAACTCAAGACTACTGACTGTATCGACTTGTTGCAAAATTGTTCACAGACAACAGAGTTTTGGATCAATGCAGGTTCTGGAAATTGCATAATCACAAAGCAGTCAGTTGCATTATGTTGTTGTTATTGTTCATATTATGACATTTGAATAAAGAAAAATCAAAGAACCTGTTTTTACTGACTATAAGCAAATTACTTATTAAACATGTGATCAAGAAGCAAGTCCTGTTAACAAGGCAATGGTTGCAGTGAGCCTTAGAGAAGGTGCTAGGACTTTATTTCACAAAGTTATTGTGGAGATGGTGTTGTCAAAATCGACCAGGGTAGGGAAATCCAGGACACAAACTACACTTATATAGCAAACGAGGTCCATTTCAGGATAATGTATCTCAGACACAAGGAATCATTCATCTTTCTTAATGATATACGGTGTTAACAGGGAATTTTTAACTTTCTAACAAAAGTGAAAGATAATAGTCACTGGGCAAAGATTCCAAGGTACTACAAAAAAGAAGACAAGTCCATGTTTCATGTAAGAATATGATCAATAATTTATTATATAAACTTTTCCTTTAAGCATACTTGATGTTAACTCTTTATTGAATATAGCTTGTTTTACTAATATGTCGACCTTGATCTTCCCTCTGGATTTGAAACTAAAATATAAACATTAAAGTCAGAACATGCCTATTGATACATCATGAAGGGCTTTTGGATGTTGAGAGCAGCATATCATTGCAAATTGTTGTTGTTGATGCTGGAGTTTACAAGACTGGTCAATGTCACAACATTGAGGTGCGTGATCTAGGAGAGGCACTTATTGAAAGAAGATGGGGGTAGATTGGGCTTTATTTATTGGAGTTTAATATTGTTTGGCACTTACCTGATTTTATTGTTGTCTGCTATTTTTCAACCTGAGACGCGATACTATCTTGGTCCTGTTTAAGGGTCTTTGCTAATGAGGAATTATGAACAAAAAACTAAGTTTATCAATCTAGTGCCATTCCTGCTGTTAATGGAATACCTGAATGGGTATGGGCTGTGAAGTATGCATTCAAATCTTGGGCCAAAACAATAGACTTTTGGCACCCACAATCCTCTTGCTACGAGTTGGATGTGACCAATCACTGGAGGATTGCCCTTAGAACTCCATTGATCCGGATTTTGCTCATGTTCTGTCATATGCTGAAGGCTAAAGGTTGAAATTAGCCTCTCTCCTGCTCCTTTGGTTAAAGGTTGTCATGAACTCCAGAGCCAATGATTCTGACCAACTCAACAGAGCACCAATTAAGAACCTAATGGTGAATGCACTGTTCTTATGTTTGCCCCAATTGATCAAGGCCAGAAGTACAGGTTTGATTTGCTATGATGCACTTAAGGAAATGTTGTGCGTTGTCAGTTCACTGGCAGTGCCGTAACATCAATGCAAAATCTTGACAAAAGTACAAAGTTCTGGGGTTCAGTCTCCTATACTACTGCAGAGATTCACATCTTTATGTTCAGTGTAATCAGAAGTAATCGCAGTGAGCAGGCACAGACAACTGTTTAAGTGGGCTCTCAGGGGAAGGCATAGTGGGATCTTGCCAATCAATATTCCATAGCAAAATATTAAAGAGATATTGTATACACAATTTAATATTAAACCTGAGAATCCTTAATATTCTTGCACTAATTCATCATAAGGCTTGTTCATATGTGCAAACATAATTTCAGCATCTGATGCAGATTCAGGGTTATACAAACACAAGGTATGAAAAAACTGTTTAAACTTTATGATGTAGTTAAATCCAAAAGCAGAAGTCTGATTTATTTTAAAGGGTTCTTGTGAGGCTTACTCTTTCTTGAGATCCACATCGTATCTCCGGCTTTATTTACTGTATTGTAATGGCATCAGAATGAATGATCTTAAAAATTGAAATGCTTGCTTGATTGCATTTTCTTTAACCAAAGTGCACAGATAGTGCTCTAATGGCTTCAAGCTTCAATTTTGTATATAAATATAATTGCTCAACACAAGACAGTCATAAAAAGGTATTTTGTAGATTTATGGAATGTTTCATATTCACTCCAGAAATATAGTAATTGTCGGGAAGGACAATTTTCCTAATTTTCCTTTGGAAGGAGCCGCTGATTCTTAGGAGCTGCAGCCCCGAGACTGAGGACCCACCCCGTAGGCACGACTCGCCCACTGCGGATTGAGGACCCACGTCGCAGACTGGCCCGGAAGGCCCTGCTCAGAGTAGAGGGGTTTGGACGGAGGCCTGGTAGGCGGACCGACTGTGGGAGGCAGTACAGTGTCTCGACAGAGTGGGCCGCTGGAGGCCCAGCAACAGCCTGGGGTTCAGCTGGACCGGGCACCCATCCAAGAGGCCGAGCATGGTGCTGGCGACGGACTTTTTCCAACGAGGCCGCTTCCTTCAAAGTTTACATCAGACCTAGGCACTGTAATCCTTCCCGGGAGCTGGTCCCATACAACTTGAGCCGCCTTTCCTCAACAACCTTCATCTCCCTCTGAGATGTAGGGAGGCATGTCCTCTACGGGCTTCTCCACCACACCCTGCATTCCTCGCCCTGGTCCACCGTCCGGACATTAAGTGGTAGTCTGTGTTGCCTCCAGTCGCGAGGGGGGGGGGCCCCGGTGGGGGTCCCTCTAAGCAGGGATTCTCCCCTCTACAACTGGGACCTGGGGTATTGCACCGAGGAGTCCCCTGCAACCTGTTTCTCTCACAGTTCACAGACTCACCAGCCGCCTGCCACTTTTGCGGGCTGGAAGAGTCTGTGTGCCACGTGTATATGGAGTGTGTGAGGCTGCAGCCCCTGTTCCATTATCTAATGGGGCTGCTCCTTGCCTTCTGGCTGCATTTCTCACCCACCATCCTCATCTTTGGACACCCTGTGCGTAGGGGAGAGGGTAGGGCTGAAGATGTCCTGGTTGGGTTGCTCCTATGCCTGGACAAGCTGGACATCCGCGAGTCACGGCTCCAGGTGAAAGAGGGCTCTGGTGCTTGCCGCTTTTCCAGGGTTACATCCACGCCCAGGTGGTGTTGGAGAGGAACTACGCGGTGTCCACGTGCACCCTGAGTTGAATGTATCCTCAATAAGGATTATAACATAGTTGTATAGTGGTTTATTTAGTATATTTATTTGTCGTATTATGGTGGTGTTTTATTGTATTGTAAATATTATTTTTAATAATTGAATAGATTTTTTGATAATTTTTTTTTAAAAAGAGGCTGAGCATGTGGACGGATGCGGCCCACAGCAGTGGACTAGCAGTGGAATAGCAGCGGAGGACACCACAGCTACGCTTGGCCAGGCTGGGACTGTGAACTTGATGAAATGCCGCCAACGGTGCCGATATTACATGCAAAGTGAATTTCATTATATAATGTTCAATTGCATATGTGACACTAAATATCCATTGAACCATTGATTCACCTTCTTGAGCCACTGCAGCTTTTGTGGAGCAAAACTCACACAGTGTTGCTGGATAATGAGACTCCAGAATTTGGACAATGAAGGAACAGAGGTAGAACTCTAAAAGAGACCACTATTTGACTTAAAGGCAGAACATGGTTTGCATTCCAATTGCATTTCATTCAATGGTCATGGGTTAATGAAGCATCATAGTCTTTGTAACTCTTTTCAGAGGGCATCTGAATAAATCCTCAGAAGGATTAAAAGAATTCTGATTTTAAAATAATTCTATTGTTCGAAGAATAAGTTTTTGTAAAGAAAGAACCAAAGGTCCCGAATTGTCTGATACTGTTTTGATGCCAAGATAAAGGGTATACAACTCAGCAATTGTAGAGGAGTCTGAAAAGTTAGAAAGTGCAGCCTAAAGTTTTGAATCAAAATGGGGAACAAAATGAAAAACAGCTGGGCAGTCAAGGTTACATTCTCAAGTGTGTCGCCAGCCGGGACTGAAACAAATAATCAAATCACATGCATTGGTTCATGGATTGTTCTCAGAAAATGTAGCAGTGGGTCACACAGCCTGCTCCACCATTCAGGGTTGATCTTATTAAGGGCATGAGTAGGGTCACAGAAATAAATGTTTTAACTAACCCTGTGGTCAGAAGAGCTATAAGGAACAAGAAGCAATCTGCTTGCACATGGGAATTTATTATAGACCATTCAATGGTGAAACTTAAGAATTCACTGCTTCAGTTCCACTGGCTCATCCAATGTAAAATCTATAATGTTTACCCTAGACTGCACGGTTTTTGAGATAAAATTTAAAGGTAGTTCTGTTATAATGCGTGTTTTCATAACGCAAATTGATGAATTTGAAAACAGTTGTATTGAGAAAGCAAAATTGGTATTAATAAAGCAACATTTTGATCAGGAACTCGTAAGCAGAATTAACAAGCAGAAGAAAAATGTCTTGGAAAGAGAATAGTCTAGGGGAAAATAAATCTGTGTCCATGTGACTTCCCCACAGTAATCAGACACCATTGTGGTCATTGTGGGTGGCCAATTAAATTGACAAAGCATTTGCTTCTATTAACACGTGCAATGGTGCTCAATTTTACGTTGGAGTCACGTGAGTGACTACGTGAAGAACCCCACCACGACGCTTGCGTGCCATATCGCTTCACGCTTGCGAAAGGACAGGCGGGGTGGAGTGTCCCCCGCAGCGGTAAGTTTGAAACCGCGACCTGCAGGTAAGTGATTTACTCTGCGGTAGTTTTTGTCCCCGCGCTGTTTTTACACAGGGGGGGGAAGCTGGACAAAATAGTGTCCACAAGTGCTGCGAGTAAAGCTGGCTGGGGAGGACCGCGAAGTTGCGGGGGCCAGCAGCAGCTGAAGGCACAAGCCCCGTAAGGGATCAGCTGTGCCGACTTTTGGTCCCGCGCCAGCCAGAACACCACGGCCGGGCGGGAGACTATTCAAATGGGGCCGTCGACTTTTTGGACAAGTCGAACACGGCAGGAGACGGGGTGGAACGACGTTCCCCCGTAGCGACAATTTAACTTGCACCTACAGGTAAGAGCTGCGGTCTTTTTGTGTTTTTACCATGCCAATTACAGGTGGAGAAACCAACAGGCTGCGACAAAGCTGGTGGGCTAGATGGGATCAGCTGTGCCCGATGTCGCCTCCGCACAGGCCAGATCCACTCCACGGCAGTAAGGACAAAGCTGGTGAGGGAGGACCGCGGAGCAGCGGGCAGCCAGCAGCAGCCAGCGGCACTCGGATCACCGATAGTGGGATCAGCTGTGCCCGATGTCGCCTCCGCACCGGCCAGATCCACGCAGCTGGGCGGAAAGGCTAGACACAAAAACAAACAAGGTCGTGGACTCAGAGGAGTCCGACTTTGAACAACCGCGGGCGGCCAGCGACCGAGAGCGCTGGAGCCGGATGGAGCGGTGTGTGGAGCATTTGCTCCAATGTGACAGACTCCGGGAGATGGAGTCGGGTCACTGTGGGCCCTATGATAACCCACAGCAGTACCTCTTGAAGGGATGCACAGTGCTTCTACCTCATCAGAGGGGAGCACTGCGGGTCAGTTCTGGGCTGACCTGGAAGAGGGGTCCGCAGAAAGAAAGACAAGTGTGCAACTGGTGCAGGAACAAAAGAACCTACTGGACTAATAAAATGGACTCCAACAAACACTACAGCCAAAGACAGCACCCCTACGCACCCACCAGCAGAACTGGTGAAAGCTCGAAGGCCCGGTATTCAAAACATGAGTCTTTTCAGGCCATGGCCCAGGCCGACCTTCTTGGAAGATGCGGGGACCTCCAACGCCAACCAAACCGAAAATCCAGGCACCAGCGTAACAACAGCAGCGAAGAACCTACAAAAAGAAGTAAACCTGCCACTGGTAACTATGGAGGTAGGTGGGTCTGGTTCCCTACAAAATACAGGGAGCATGGAGGTTGGGGGGAGACTACACTCTTTTCTGAATGCATGGAGCATGTTAACAACCGATAATTACATCTTAAGCAGTATCCAGGGATATATAATAGAGTTTATACACAAGTACAGCCCTCCAGTTCAACATATACCGAACCGAATGTTCGTGCCTTCTGATAAAGAAAAATCAAAAGCGCAAGCTGAACTGGAGCGGCTTTACATAAAAGGTGTAATTGAGAAAACTCAACACGAACCATTAGAATTTGTGTCCAATATATTTATCAAAAACAAAAAAGATGGTGGTTGTCGCATCACCATAGATCTGACAAAATGGATACCTTTGTTACTGCTAAACAAATAATTTCCAAAGGTTACTTCATGGCCAGCATCGATTTAAAAGATGCTTACTATTCAGTGCCTATACGAGGTGACCACAGATGTTACTTAAAATTCAACTGGATGGGCAACTTTGGCAGTATAAAGCACTGCCAAATGGGTCATCAGCCCCAGGCTGTTCACAAAAATTTTGAAACCAGCCCTAGCGTTTCTACGGAAACGTAAACACAGGATTAAGGCATATTTAGATGACATACTCATTGTGGGCAAAACTTTGGAATTGACCAAACAAACTGTAACAGCCACAAAACAGTTATTTCAAAAACTGGGATTTATTATCCATCCAGTTAAATCTAAACTAACGCCTTCCACTACAATGGACTATTTGGGGGTTTCACCATTGACTCAGTTCACATGTCGGTGACTCTGCCTAAGGGAAAGGCTAGAGATTTAGTAGAGGCTTGCATAACCTCATTGACATCAGCAAACCATCCATCAGATTGGTAGCACAAGTAATTGGCAAATGGTGGCTGCCTTTCCAGCCACACAATTTAGACCTCTACATTACCAAAAGTTACAGAGAGCAAAAATACAAGCACTCTAAATTAATGCAGGTCACTTTGACAGACCAATGAAACTACCAATCAAGCTAAAATGGAATAAAATGGTGGATAGATAACATCTGGCTTTGTTCCAATCCAATCATTGTCAGTAACCTTTCCATGGTACTACAAACTGATGCCAGTGCACTTGGGTGGGGAGCCACCAATACCATCACCAGCTGTGGAGGTAGATGGACTGCTCAGGAGGCATCATTATTACTCACACTGGGCATAAACTACCTGGAAATGTTGGGTGCATTCCATGGCCTAAAGTCATAATGTACTGGATCATATCACCAGCATGTTAGACTACAGATAGACAATACCACCGTGGTAGCATACATTAACCACATGGGTGGAAACAAATCGACATCATGTGACAATCTGGCTAATACAATTTGGCAATAGTGTATCCTGAGAGATATTTGGATATCAGCCACTTACCTACCAGGAAGACTAAATTTAGTGGCAGACACCAGGTCACGCAAATTTAATGAAAACATTGAATGGATGTTGAATAAAAAAGTATTTGCTGATATTACAGCAAAATATGGAACACCAGATATCGATCTATTCGCATCCAGACTTAACCATCAGTTATCAAATTATGTTTCATGGGAACCAGACCCTGGGGCAGCGGCGACAGATGCATTTTCGCTGCATTGGGGGGGAAATTGTTTATTTACGCATTCCCTCCTTCCTGCCTCATCAGTCGGGTATTAAGGAAAATACAACAAGACTCTGCGTCTGGTATTGGTAGTACCCGATTGGCCTACTCAACCATGGTTCCCAGTGGTATTAAACATGGTATTAGAACCATGTATCACCATCCCACATAGACCAGATTTATTGCTACATCCCGTAACAAGGGATAGCCACCCATGCCATAAACATTTGAACTTATTAATTTGTAGAGTTTTAAAAACACCTCTACTACAACTGGGACTGACGGACCGAACAGTGAACATGATCTCGGCGGCCCAAAGACAGTCAACCAAAAAACAGTATCTGGTCTATATCAGGAAGTGGGCGATGCACTACCATAAAAACAACATCACCTACAGAGACGTGAACATCCCGTCTGTTCTGGAATATCTGGCAGGCCTCCACTATGATGAGGGGCTCAGTTACAGTGCCATCAACTGCGCCAGAAGTGCCCTATCGACTCCGGCAGGGGACAGAGCGTTACTCTGTTGGGACTCACCCACTGGTAACAAAACTTATGAGGGGAATTTTTTATACTAATCCCCCAAGAACCAGGTACTCCCAAATATGGGATGTAAGTATTATCCTGAAGATGCTCAGGAATTGGTCTCCAGCAACAGCTCTGTCCCTACACAGACTGACATTAAAAACAGTCATGCTAATGGCATTGGTCACGGCACAGAGGTCACTGCATAAACTAAGACTGGACAACATGACTTCCTCAACAGAAAATATTACGTTTCATATCTATGAGTTAGTAAGCAGAACAGACAGGGATCAGCAGGCCTCAATATACAATTAAGGTCATACCCAAACAGATGACCGTCTGTGTATAATAAGACATCTGTCGTTATACATGGAGAAAACGAAAATCCTAAGAGGCAGTGAGAAGGCACTTTTTGGTCAGCCACTAGCAACCACACAAAAGAGTGACGGTCCAGACCATCTCAAGATGGCTGAAACAGGTGCTAACACAGGCTGGGGTGGATACTAATATTTTAAAATCTCATTCCACCAGGGCTGCAGCTACATTGGCAGCGATACAGTTGGATGTACCAATGGACCAAATCCTCAAGGCAGCAGGATGGTCTGGGGGGAAAAAACATTCCAATTATTTTTACAATAAACCAGTAATGAAACCTGGAACATTTGCAGAAACAAATTTAAGTTCTGTAAATTAATTTAAACCCATAAAAAAGGGGTTATAAATTTGTGTTAATAAATTTTATGATTTCAATGTCGAATTCATGTCCAAATTATGTTAACACAATTCCTCCTACAGTCATCAAGGCAGACGTGATGCATGGACTCGTTTCCACGGCATGAAATCACAGAGCTTTAAAATCTTCACGTAGTCACTCACGTGACTCCGAAGTAAAATAGTAAGATTAAACTAGAACTTACCAGTTCGAAGTTTGATCTGTATTTTATGAGGAGTTACGATGAGGGATTACGTGCCCTCCGCTCCCACCCTTGATCATATACTTAACTGGTACCACTTCTCTAATCTTACTATGTTTAGTCATTACAGTTATCTGTGATTTCACACCGCTGCTTTGAAGAATGACATGCATGCGTCGTGGCGGGGTTCTTCACGTAATCCCTCATCGTAAATCCTCATAAAATACAGATCAAACTTCAAACTGGTAAGTTCTCGTTTAATCTTACTATTAAACAGCATAACATTCAGCCTTAATGGGCCTGTCCCACAGGCTATATTTTAGGCAACTACAGGCGCCACATGTTCGCCAGTGGTCGCCGGGAGTAGTCTCCTCAGTCGCGCAAAAAGTCATAGGGTCTTTCTGGTCGCCGCTAAATTTTCAACATGCTTGACTTCTCCTGACGTAGGTGCTGTCGTAGGTTGTCGCTGGTTTTTCGGCAACCTGCTACGACTATGACATTCACCGGCAGTTGCCTAAAAACTCACCAAGTGGGACAGGCTTATTAGTATTATAAGCGTGCAGTAACAAAACTGAAGTAACTATTAAAACGATTTTGTTTTTTAAAAATCCTGTGGGAAAAATAACATTGTTATTGCAAGCCTGAAATTCTCAAGACCAGAAACCGCTTTTCCCCAGTGACATGATAGTTTTAATAACACCATCTTCTGTGACACAAGGTTTGTTAGGAACATATTAGCAAATCTGCCTATATTTAGAACATGCATAAAAAGTTATATTTTCTCACTTCTGTCCTCGGCGGTCAATCCGTTATCCTGAGACTATTTCAAGACTGCTTATGCAGAGAAAACAGCCGCTCAATATTTAACCTGTCAATTTATTTTTGATTTTTATCTAAAAGGAATCTTAGATTTTAGTATCTTCTCAGGCACCTATAACGTGGAAGTGACACACTGTAGTATGGAGTAGGTTTATAGACAGCCAAGGAGCCCACATAAATTGTATCAGTGGTAATGTCCTTGCAGAGTTTATACCTGACAGTAGATGAGGATCGAACATAATGACACTGAGTGGAGACTAATCTAAATGTGAGATTAATAAGAATAAATGAAGTCCAGGGACAAAGCGATATGAAATAGTCATTTCAATAGTGGTCATAGAGAGTCAAATGCAGAGAGAAAGGGAGGGAATAAATGAATAAGAACTAAGAATAAGAACAATTAATAAAATGAAAAGGTACTGAAGGTTATAAAAATGGCAGATTCACATTTTCTATATGTGATTATGCAAAGCTTTAGAAATAAAGTTATCGCTCTAATTACAATAAAGAGATGTGATAATGGAGCCCTGAGGAGACCTCGGCTATGGAAAAAATCAGTTGTGGGTCAAAAGGTTTTTTGGTTATAATTAGTTTCAGTGGATACTGGAGAAATGAGAGGATGGCGCTGAGCTTACTAGGGGCATAATTATAGCTGTAGTAGGAAAATAAATGATTTTCATATAAATTATAGTGCTCTGCAGTGCTGAGTTATAGTGGTTGGCGAGTTCAATTAACATTGACTGGAGTAAGAGAAGAATAGGCGGCCAGACTAAGGTGGATTAAAAGCAACTTTTCAAGGGGTATTGCATTCTAAAAAGGACACACACGACACCCATTGCCCAGTAAAGGATGCCATAATCTCCTCTTCCACAAGGTATTCAGCCACATTTCACTGAAAGTGACATTAATCTAAGATCCTATCTGGATTTTTTTGTGAAATAAATAATTTGGCCAATGTGTTGAAGAAATGCGGTGGAATTGTTCCTCTGCCAACATTGAGCTCCGAAACAACATCAGTAAAAACAGATTATCTATCTATTTTTACATTGCTCTTTGAGGACCTTGATCTGTAAAAATACGCTGCCATGTTCCCTGCATTACAATAATGATTACACTTCATAAATAGTTCATTCCCTATGAGTATACAAGTTGGATTGCTATGCTGGTGTTTGTAGATTGTTTTCTAAATAAAACATCCCTTTTCACATTCTGTGGGTGCCATGTTATCAGATGTCTTTAAACTACTTACAAGACTACCATGTGGCTATCCTCTATTTGACTAATGCATTCTGATCTCTGGTCATAAAATATTTGATGCTTACAATTATTGCTCTGCATTGAGATGGCGTAAAATGTTGCTGAATCTCCAACCTTCATGACGGGCATTAAGCAAATACATTTACGGCACATTATGACTCCATTTTCTCATCCTGCACATGCATGCCTGCTTGCCTGCTCTTTGAATATGTTCACCAATAGGTTTCACCTTGCTACTTTATTTCCGCCGTTCTGCATTATTTTCATGAATTGACTCATTTTGCAGTGAATCTTCTTCTACTCCACATCCATTAATGGTGTTCCACAACAGAAGAGATCGTTGCACAAATAAAAATCTCATAAAATAAGTGAAGTCACTGTTTTTTGGAAGCATTCCAATAAATCTCTTCTGTGCTATCTCTAAGACCTTAACATCTTTGCTGGTTGCAATTCA
The DNA here is from genome assembly GCF_010909765.2 of Amblyraja radiata. Lineage (NCBI taxonomy): Eukaryota > Metazoa > Chordata > Chondrichthyes > Rajiformes > Rajidae > Amblyraja > Amblyraja radiata. The sequence continues at coordinate 81,796,284 of NC_045958.1, forward strand.
TTGGCAGCATGAATTCTATGATTTATAAAGGCTCAGTATAGCTTTCCTGCTTTTACACTTCTTTTGAACTTACAAGAACTTGTATTTTTTTGTTTAAACTGCTCTGAAGATGTGATTTGTGAGCATACCAAGAGTGCATGTTACAGATAACAGGCAAATTTCATTTGTCAAAGTTTACCACACTGTGCTCAAGTAGGATTGCCAACTTTTGAGTATTCTTGTTGAAGATTACTCTAGGCTGATAATAATTTTGGAAATTAATTATGACAGATATTTAAACAAAACATATTATGCATTTGATTTTCTTTGAACACATCTGTTTATTGGTTAAAAAGTACCAGACATGGGAAAAACTTATCCAACTGAAATAATTAGTTAGATAACAAAGAATGGTTTCACTTCTCTATTAGTACGGGAGGGCGAGACACCACATAAATTTGTGTGCCAGTTGACCAATAGCAGGATCTGGGGATGTAACAAAATTTCCCAAAATATCTCATTATAAATGTAGTTGACGATGCTTTGCTCAAGTGTTCAGGTTCCATATAATTTTCCTGTCAGTCCTTCTTTGATAAGAAAACCACATTTGCACTTTCACTGTTAACACACCAACAATATTAATACTGATCTGTTCATTATAATGATTTGGTGATGATTACCAAGCAGATTATATAAAACAAGGAGCTTAATTTCCCACCATCCTTCCAGGACTGCATTCCAGATACAGCAATATAACTCTACCAGCACTGAAGATTACCCAGGCACTAACTGGTTCACCAAGAACATAGAGCAGAAAACATAGAACAGCACAGGAATACAATGCCTGTGGCAAACATGATGCCAAGTTAAAGTAATGTCCGCTGTCTGCATGTGATCAATATCTCTCTGTATATCCATGTACCTACCTGCAACCATCTTAGATGCCACCATTTTATTTGATTCCACCACCATCCCTGTCAGCGTGCTCCAGGCAACCACCACTCTCTGTGTGAAGAACTTGCCCCACACATCTCTTTTAAACATTCCCCCATTCACCTTAAAGGTATGTCCTCTAGTCTTTGACATTTCCATTGTGTCTATGCCTCTCAGATATTTATCAACATCTATCAGGTCTACCCTCAACCTGACACTCCAGAGAAATCAATCAATTTGTCCAACCTCTTTATTGCTACACCCTCTATACAGGCAGTCCAAATAAACTTCTGAACCCTCTCCAAAACATCCACATATTCCTGTAATTGAGCTACACACTATACTCCAAAAGCATCGTAGACAAAGTTTTATATAGGTGCAACATAATGTCCTGACTTTATCTTCCATGCCCCAACTGATACAGGCAAGCATACCATATGCATTCTTTACCACTCTATCTTCTTATGTGAGCTCTGGACCCTGAGATTCCTCTGTATAACAATGGCATTAAGGAATTTGCCATTAACTGTATACTTTCCCCTTACATTTAATCTCCCAATGTATAATGCCTTACACTTGCTCAGGTTAAACTCTACCTGCCATTTTTCTACCTAAATCTGAAATTGCTTCATATCCCATTGTATCCTTTGACAGCCTTCTTCACAGTCTGCAATTTCATCAAATTCGGAATAATCTACAAACTATGGGTAATTCAAACTACCAAGTCACCATGGATCCCATGCATCATAATCTTCTGGATCAGCCGACTATGAAAGACTTTATGAAAAGCCTTACTGAAGTCCATGTAGATAACATCCATTGCCCTACCCTCATAGATCACCTTTGTCACTTCAAAGTATATTTTACACGTTCTCTCAATGCAAACTGATACTGGGTTAATACATCAGCACACAAATATCTGAATAGATCATCTTAATCTCAATTCAAGTATTTCTAATTCAGTGATCAATTGCCACAAATCAAAGCTTCAACTATGCAGGTACATAGGATAAAAACATAGAAATGTGACTAAGAAAAAATGATCACATGGAATTCACATCTGACACCACGATGCCTTTAGCTCGATTGATTAAACACAACACTGATCAAGTCAGTAACGTTTTATTTTAAAGTTGTTACATTTCAGGATTTGTTAAAGATTTGGTAAAATTTCATGATTCAGTTTACTTTCCATCTGTAAATCAATGAGGTTTTTTTCAATGTTCTTTGCACATGTGGGTGGATGTGCTGTACAGTTCCAGCATGCCCTACTTTTTATTTCCCTCAGATCTAACCTAGCACTCCTCTCCTGTCATTTTCTGTGCTGATGAGAAGTAGCACAAAGCTGGCAAGGCAATACCCTCCAGCAGATGAAATAGGCTGAAGCCAAATCATCCATAAACTATGTCCAAACCAGTTAATCTAGTTGTTACCAGAATATGATTTCTCATAGGTATTATGTATCGCTAACTCCCTCTTGTTATTACCTTCCTAAATAGAATTGTGATTATATAAAGAGTGTTCTGGAAACCTTACTGCTGTGGGCTTCCAATTCTTAAACAACTGACTTAATCTGGATATATTTCCTACATGGAATCAACGGATGCAATACAGTGCGGTATGCCAAAGTGTTTTTATTATTTGTAAAAGCAACAGTTTATGGCATTACAGGTGATCCAGGTTCTTAACAATATGTACCTTTTGCTGAAGTGTAATTGCAACTTTATCAGTGGAAGTTTCAGGCAATAGAAATAAATAGTGCAGGTGTTGGACATCTGAAATGCAGTAAAAGCAGAGGATATACAATGGAATGCAAGTGAGATAGGTGTCAGGATTAATATTGCCAGTCATTCCCAAATAGCTGTCAGAGGCACAATAAGCTAATACCAATCCAATGAGCAAAATGACTTCATAAATGTTTTAAAAAATCAATATTTATTCCCTCGGATCTGACCTATAAACGGAAATAAATAGAAATGAATAATTCTTAAGATAACTAGTATCAAGTTGTAATCAATTTGCCAATATAAGAAGACAAATGAATTTGTATTAAATATGATGGAACTGAATGAACAAATGATGTATTAAGTGTGTAGGAAGTTGCTGCAGCTGCTGGTTTAAACCAAAGATAGACACAAAAATTTGGAGTAATTCAGCGGGACAGGCAGCATCTCTGGAGAGAAGGAATGGGTGACATTTCGGGTCGAGACCACTTCTTCAGACGATGATATATTAAAATAATTTTACTTTAAAATATACAGGTGTAAAACTGTTGTAAATTGTAAGAAAGTTCAACATAAATATATAACTTTTCATCTTTGTTGGAGAAGTGTTTCTCATTTATCCATGTAGTTTAGCTATCTTGTACCATTACTGGTTGTAAGGTTCTCCAAGGTTTTAGTAAATTACAATGGACCATATTTCCTGACTCTACAGCAGTGTAACATGTGATAATGTTAATATTGGCTAAATTAAAGACACCATAAAACGGAGGATCCCTGCACTTGTCAGCATTGCTTAACCTCTGTCAGCTGAACTTTACAGGCTTTGATTGGCGCCAGCCAGTCAAGGCTCAGACTGATATGCAGGATGGTAAGGGGTCCAGGTGTTCTCTATGTTTCTCATAAATTGATAACATGTATAGTGGTTTTGCAAACTGACCTTAAATGCATCATTTCTATTGGATCGCTGCAAAGGCATTGTAAAACAGTATACATAATGTTGCACGATGGTCATCCGTTAATTGATGATTGGTCGAACAGTTGAGCCTTGGAGATGTTGTTTGATTTGCAGGGCACATGTTTCAATGTTTGTTCTTGTTAGCTTCCTTCGAGAGCTTTCTTTCTTGTACAATGTATGAACTGTTGTTTCATTGGGTTAGGGGAATGCCTGGTATGTATGGGGTTAATCGATATCTGTAATTGGGTTATTGAGACACCACACCCATGTGGTTCAGCCCCTCGAGGTCCCGGGACATATAAAATTCCACGATCACGAGGTTCAGCGTCGATCTTCTGGGAGGGCGCTCGGGACTGCGTAAACTGGAGTGCCTCTGTCTGAGCGAGGCCTAGAGGGCTTGAACAGGCAGACGCGAGGATCGAACCCATGGTGGGATAGGTACAGTGTGTGATCTGTGACGCGCTTTTGGTAAAATAAAATTTAGTTGTTTCAAGTGCTTGATTCAGTGTTTTTACTGAAACTAGCTTGGGGGAAAGCTTAGAAACGAACAAATATCATTTGCATAAACCTTCATGTAATGGCTGTCTCTAAGGTATCCGTTCCTTCTCTTTCGATGTTTTGGAAGCTGAAATCATGAGCTCAACACTGTGCCCGGGATCAATTTGATGAGACTTTAGGATAAATCCAAAAATTTTAGAGCTTTAGTTATACTGATTCTTTGTTTATTATGGATAGTCAACTGTCCAGAGATGAAAAAAATAATCATTAAAAATGTTATCCACCCTCTTCTTTGCTTCTCACAGCTTATTCATTTACAGAACCTTTAATTCTCTTGTGCCATACTGAGATCTTAGACTTTTGTAAATATCTGATGGTGCGGGCTGCAATCTGCTTTCACTGCACATCCACTAGCCCTATCATTATGCTGTAAACCCTTGCTATAGCGGACCAAGGAGGGGAGGGAATGGCGGTGTCCGTTATTGCTGATTGTCCGCTATAACTGATTGGCGGGGGTAAAGTTTACCCCCAAGGCCGGGAGGGAAGAAATGCGGCATTGATAATGGGGGATTATATAAGCAGGAATTCACTGGCCGGGGAGCCACAGGTGTGTTGCGCCAGAGACGGGCCTGGTACTCATGACACTTCATGCTGCACGCTCTCACCGCTCGCACAACTGGAAGCATGACACATGGAACCAGTTCATTGGGGCTGTGCAATGGGAGCCTCAGTCTGTTTTAACTGAAATCTGCTTTATAGAGGTCCGTTATTGCGAGGGGTTACAGTAATATCGTTTAATTATTTATTTTTGTAGATACGTTTTCACCGTAAGCCCCTTAAAAACATTATCCTAATATATATATGGGACAGGTGACATTTGGGGTCAGGACCATCAGCATGCGCAGAAGTTGTTTCTCCAGCATCTGTAGCCAATCCATTCAACGCTCAAAAATAATTTGAAGAAATTGTGCAGATCACCATTCCTACAAATGTAAATTCTTGACAATTGTGAATTGCCTCTCTCTCTCTCCCCCTCCCCCTCCCCCTCCCCCTCCCCCTCCCCCTCCCCCTCCCCCTCCCCTCCCCCTCCCCCTCCCCCTCCCCCTCCCCCTCCCCCTCTCCCTCCCCCCCCCTCCCCCCCCCCCTCTCCCCCCCCCCCACTCCCCCTCCCCCTCCCTCTCCCCCCCTCCCCCCCTCCCTCCCCCCCTCCCCCCCTCTCTCTCTCCCCCCCTCTCTCTCCCCCCCTTCTTAGTATCCACATCCTGGCAATTGTTATGCAGAAATTAATGACAAACTCCAACACTGCCAATTGCCTCCCGAGCAAAGCATCAGACTGTGAGTGTCCTGACAATCTCCATGATGGCCTACTTATCACACTCTGCACACATCGCAGTACTAGCATTCCTCTTTGTCAAACTGACAACCTTAAAGCGTCGACTCCATGGTTTGCCTGAACAGCTTGCATTCACCAAAATCCACTTAATCCCGGCATTGTTGCCTTCATTCTCGGAACTGTCTTCCTTCAACACTCATTTCAACTGACTTATCAATATTTCATCCTTGAATGATTTATCCAGCATATTTGGCAGATTTATTCCAACCTGATCTCTAACTAAGCACTTCACTGAACTCTTTTACAGGATTAAATACCTGCTTAGCCTAGTTAAGGGTATTATGAATTCTGCTGTCCCATTGGTTAACCATTTTGCAGGCATTTTGTTACAATATCAAATTTCAATTCCAGTAAATCCTCAAATGAGGATTGATGAGCTTGCTAAATAATAACATTCATAAACCTGAAGCAATTCTCTAATCGGCACTGAACTTCATAAACTTGAGTACCTTCAGATCAAATTGTACCAAAAACCAGTTAGCCTGACATCAGTGGTGGGGAAGAATTATTAAAGAAGTAATAACGGTGCATTTGGATATCAGTAAAAAGATTGGCCCAAGTCGGCATGGATTTATAAAAAGGAAATTCTACTTGACTAATCTTCTGGAATTTTTTGAGGATGTAACAAGTAAAATGGATGAAGGAGAGCCAGTGGATGTAGTGTATCTGGACTTTCAGAAAGCCTTTGATAAAGTCCCACACAGGAGATTAGTGGGCAAAATTAGAGCACATGGTATTGGGGGTAGGGTATTGACGGATAGAGAATTGATTGTCAGACAGGAAACAAAGAGTAGGAATAAACGGGTCCCTGTCAGATTGGCAGTAAGTGGCGAGTGGAGTGCGGCAAATCTCAGTGCTGTGGCTGCAACTATTTACAATATATATTAATGATTTAGATGCTGGGATTAAAAGTAACACCAGCAAATTTGCAGATAACACAAAACTGGGTGGCAATGTGAAATGCGAAGAGGATGCTAGGAGGTTACAGGGTGACTTGGACAGGTTGAGTTAGTGGACAGATGCATGGCAGATGCAGTATAATGTAGGTAAATGTGAGGTTATCCACTTTGGCGGCAAGATCAAGTAGGCAGATTATTATCTCAATGATGTCAGATTAGGAAAAAGGGAAGTGCAACAATACTTGGGTGTCCTTGTTAATCCCCAGGATGGCAGGACTGACATAAGGAGGAAAGATTGGAAAGACTGGGTTTGTATTCACTGGAATTTAGAAGGATGAGAGGATATCTTATAGAAACACATAAAATTATAAAAGGACTGGACAAGCTAGATGCAGGAAAAATGTTCCCAATGATGGGTGAGTCCAGAACCAGGGGCCACAGTCTTGAATAAAGGGGAGGCCGTTTAAAACTGGGATGAGAAAAAACTTTTTCACGCAGAGTTGTGAATTTGTGGAATTCTCTGCCACAGAAGGCAGTAGAGGCCAATTCACTTGTTATATAGAGCTCTAGGGGCTAGCGGAATCATGGGATGAGGGGAGAAGGCAGGCACGGGTTATTGATTGTGGATTATCAGCCATGATCACAATGAATGGCGGTGCTGGCTCATAGGGCCAAATGGCCTCATTCTGCACCTATTTTCTATGTTTCTATGTTGTTTGAAAGGCATCCGGTTAAAAATTATTCATAAAGAAATAAAAATATTTCACTTCAGGCAATGTACTGACTAGTGATGTAGTAAGAGGATATTTCAATGAATTGTCACAAATACAAACAACCAAATTCTTTAAGATTACATGGGATATACTGCACATAAATAGACTATTCTGCCCAACCAGTCCATATTCCTCTTTAGCCTCCTTCCATATCTCTCATCTAAGTTTTTCAGTGTAATCCACTTTACCTATATTTCTCAAATGATGTCCAATGTCATTAGAACTGATAACTGCAGGTTATCTGTTCTATTCTTGTTAACCTACCCAGTGGTAGAAATTTCCACACTCTCCCTGATTTTCAGACCAAGAAGTGTGTTCCTAATTTTACAAAGCAATTATTGCTGACCCTTTAATGCTGATTACCTCCAGCTTTGCTCTTCCCTATGTGGAAACTCTTCTTGTATCCATTCTGTCAAAATACCTCATAATTTAAAGTTCTTTAGCAGGTTTCAAGTGTTTTTAATAGACAATAGACAATAGGTGCAGGAGTGGGCCGTTCAGCCCTTTGTGCCAGCACAGCCATTCAATATGATCATGGCTGATCATCCCCAATCAGTACCCCGTTCCTGCCTTCTTCCCATATCCCCAGGCTATTTTTAAGAGCCCTATCTAGCTCTCTCTTGAAAGCATCCAGAGAACCTGCCTCCACCACCCTCTGGGGCAGAGAATTCCACAGACTCACCACTCTCTGAGAGAAAAAGTGTTTCCTCGTCTCCGTTCTAAATGGCTTACTCCTTATTCTTAAACTGTGGCCCCTGGTTCTAGACTCCCAAACCCCATCGGGAACATGTTTCCTGCCTCCAGCGTGTCCAAACCCTTAACAAAATAATATGTTTCAATGAGATCCCCTCACATCCTTCTAAACTCCAGAGTGTACAAGCCCAGCTGCTCCATTCTCTCAACATATGACAGTCCCGCCATCACGGGAATTAACCTTGTAAACCTACGCTGCACTCCCTCAATAGCAAGAATGTCATTCCTCAAATTAGGGGACCAAAACTGCACACAATACTCCTGGTGTCGTCTCACTAGGGGTCTGTACAACTGCAGAAGGACCTCTTTGCTCCTATATTCGATTCCTCTAGTTATAAAGGCCAACATGCCATTCGCTTTCTTCACTGCCTGCTGTACCTGCATGCTTACTTTCATGGACTGATGAACAAGGACCCCCCAGATCCCGTTGTACTTCGCCTTTTCCCAACTTGACGCCATTTAGATAGTAATCTGCCTTCCTGTTTTTGCTACCAAAGTGGATAACCTCGCATTTATCTGCATTAAACTTCATCTGTCATGCATCTGTTACTCCCCAACCTGTCCAAGGTTTACTTTCCCAAGAATACAAGTTCATCCTTTTCTAATATATAAAACCTCACTTTTCTGCAAATATCAATTGTTGAGCGGTATACCATGTGACTAAATGTTGGCATTATCAAAATTGTACATAGTATGGTCTGCCTGAGGTTCATAAAGGTACAGCATGACTTCCTTACATTTCCATCCCCAGTCCCCTGGAAGTAAACATTGTTTCCTAGTTTACCTTTTTATTGTCTTGCTGATCCGAAGAACAAAATATTGTTATAGCCTCTATTACACTATGGTTATATATATCATGAAGTAACTTGTATTTATCAGTTTCCAGAGATGGATCAATGATCTGAAACATTAACTCGATTTCTCTTCCCCTGAGGTCACCTGGCCTGCTGAGCATTTCCAGCACTTTATGTTTTTCTTATTATATTTGTGACTCACAACGTATCGGATATTTTGCTTCTGGCTTTGTTGTGTATTCTCTCTGAAAGCATATGATGTCCTCCTGAATTCTCTTCCCTTAGAGCATGATACCATTTTGGATCATGAACCCAGCGCAGTAAAAATAGATATAAGACCTACCGTAGAACTTTCTAACTGTGTATAGAGAGGAGCTTGAATATATATTTTCAAATGTCATGTAATGCGTGCTGTAGGTATTGTAGATTGCATGTGTATACACACACACACACACACACACACACACACACACACACACACACACACACACACACACACACACACACACACACACACATATATGTGTGTGTGTGTGTACACATGCAATGTACAATACCTACAACACGCATTACACACACAAACAGTCCACACATATCTATATTACTAAAAGTCTAATCTTGACCACTTCCTGTTGTACTGTATATTGATTTTAGAAAACAACGCTGCCACGTACAGCTACGATTTTTGGCCATCTTACTCGGAGTCCCCCTCCGCTGCACAGGACAAGAGGATTTTTCCCATTGATTAAAAATAAAAGAGTTATTAGTGTTTTAAAAATGTTGAGATTCTCTCTCTTGAAGGCCACGCCCCTTCCGGAGGGACTATAAAACCCAGAAGTTTTGAGTGCCTCAGTCAGTCTCTGCAAGATGGGGGGAGTGAGAGGGTCATGTCTCTCAGTCTGAGCTGTGAATAACATTGAACACATGTCTACAAAACTGTGAGTATGGTTTTACTAAACTTGTGGTTGGTTTGAAGTAAAAGCACTTCAAATGGTTGGTGGTGGTTGGTTTGTAGTAAAAGCACTGCAAATGGTTGGTGGGGGTTGCTCTTCGGATCAGGTGCAGAGGATTATTTCCATCAATGAAAAATAAAAGTGTTATTAGTGTATAAAAAATGTTGAGAACCTCTCTCCTGTCAATCACGCCTGCTTGAAGTGGTCGGAAACTGCACTTGAAGTCGGTGGCCTTGCACCCTGCTTGAAGTGGTAGAAAGCCGCACCTGAATTTGGTGGCCTTGCACCCTGCTTGATGTGGTATGAAACTGCACTTGAATTTGTTGGCCCTGCACCCTGCTTGAAGTGTTAAGAAAATGCACTTGAATTTGGTGGCCTTGCACCCTGCTTGAAATGGTAGGAAACTGCATTTGAATTTGGTGGCCTTGCACCCTGCTGGAAATGGAATTTCAAGGAATAGCCGTGAGTCAACTGCCAGCCAACCAGCCGTGAGTGAGCTGCCAGCACATCAGGCTTGAGGGACTGAGCTGCCACCCCAATATTCCATTTGGCCCACAATGTCCATACTAGCCCTCTGGAGACCAGTCCCTTCAGCCCATAACACCCATACCAGTGCACCAGAAAGCCCCCTTCCCCCCCTCCCCCACTGGCCACCAATATTGGAATTGGTGGAGAGGTTGAATATTGTGTTGGTGGACCAGCCCTCCCATGTGAACATGGGACACAACGGGTCTGACTTAGTCTAATATATGTGTATATATATATATGTGTGTGTGTGTGTGCATGGGCGTGTTTGTGTGTATGTATGTATGTATGTATGTATGTATGTATGTATGTATGTATGTATGTATGTATCTATATATATATATATATATTTATGTGTGTATATTTATCTCACTAGACTAAGTGGGACCCGTTGGGTCCCATTCTCACATGGGAGGGCAGGTCCACCAACACAATATTCAACCTCTCCACCAATTCCAATATTCCACCTCTCCACCAATTCCAACACTGGTGCTGGTGGACTCACAATTCAATCACTCACGGCTGGTGGGCTCGCAGTTCACTCACTCATGGCTGGTGGGTTCGCAGTTCACTCACTCACGGCTGGTGGGCTAACACACACATACACCCTCCATCTCACATACACACACACCCTCCATCTCACACACACACACACACACAACCTCCATCTCACACACACACCCTCCATCTCACACACACACACACCCTCCATCACACACACACACCCTCCATCACACACACACACACACACACACACACACACACACACACACACACACACACACACACACACACACACACACACACACACACACACACACACACACACACACACACACACACACACACACACACACACACACACACACAGTGTGACCTCTGGACAGAGTGGGTCTTCAGGAATGAGCTCAAATCTGGACTGAGCGGGACTTCTGGAATGAGCGGGAATTCTGGAATGACCGCGACTCTGGTCTGAGCGGGACTTCCGGAATGAGCGTGACCTCTGGACTCAGCCACGGCTGGTGGGCTCACAGTTCACTCAGCACGGCGTAGACTCACAGTTCAGTCACTTATAGCATAGACTCACAGTTCATTCAGCACGGCGTAGACTCACAGTTCTAGATTCAACACTCACTCACGATCTTGCGAGCTGACTGACTCACGACCGGCCTCCGGGACTTTATTCTCCTGGCCCCTGGAAGGGGCGCTACCTTCATGGTGACAGACAGGCGAGAAGGCCAATCTCACGATTTTTTAAACCTTCATAACTTTTCTATTATTTCACTGATCGGAACAAAACATTGTGTCTTGGAGTAGAGGAGAATGGTGAGTAAGATGGCAAAAAAATCATAGCGATATAGGGTAGTGCTGTTGCGCAAATTTGTTTATAACCTAGACCAGAAGTGGTGAAGATGAGAGTTTTAGTAATAGTGTAGATATATATGTATCCCATATACACATCTTTCAGTTTCATGAGAAAGAAGGATCTTGAACATACATTGTCAAAATTCACATTATGTGTGCTATATTTATTATATATTGTGTGCAACTCATATTTTTTATAGCAGATCAAGTGGGTATAGTTGGGAGCAGAGTCAGATAGGGCTATAATGATGTGAGTAGTTAGCGGATTGACAGGTGATTCTCTGGCTGCAAAAACACTTCCAGAATACTGTGCTGACTTCTTGGTGCCAGGGAACAGGATGTCTCTGAGCACCTGCAGAACATTCTCAAGAGGAGGTTGTAGTGCACGTTAGCACACATGACATATGTAATAAAAAGGATAACATTGTGCAGAGCGAATATAGTTAAAAAGTTAAAAAGGACATTAAGGGACAAACTCTTTGGATTATTCCCACTGCCATGTTTTAGTAAGAAAATAGATCAGATGAATGCAATGCCCAAGAGTTGGTGCTGGAGATAGGAATTCAGATTTTTGGACCATTGGAGTATTTTATGGGGCAGAGGTGAACTGTACAAGCGGGACAAGTTGTACATGAATTGGAGGGGGATCAATATCCTTGTGGGCTGGCTTGTAGGTGCTAAACTCGGGAGGGTTTGAACTAGAATTATATGGGGACAGGATCCACTGCAGTAATGAGGCATGTGGGAAGCTGGAGTCGAGGTGATATGTAGAGGACCCTTCACAAGAGAGGACAGAACTTGGCCCCCTCTAGTAGAATTGGGCAGAATAGTGACTGAAGTGTCCTTGAGTAAGCATTGTGGGATCAGGAACAGCAGTTCTATGAGTTTTTAAATAGTTATGGATAAGGACAGTGCTGGTTTGCAAGAAAGTTCTAAACTGGGATTAGGTCAACTCAAAGGTATTATACAGCTCAAAAGTTGATTGGAATGGGTTGTTTGCAGGCAAAAGGACATCTGGATGCTATTAAAAGTGTGATAGCGAGAGTTCAAGGTATGAATGTTACAGTAAAGGGCAGGGTGGAAAAGAGTAAGGAATTCTAAATTATGAGAAAATGGAGGCTTAGATCAGAACCAAGAAGGAGGCATGGGTCAGGTATACACAGCTGGAATCAAATGTATCCTTGGGGGAGTAGAGTGAATTGAGGGGGGGGGGGGGGGGGCAACAGGAAAAAAATCTACATTGAAGACAAATGATATCCAAGCAAAAATCAATAAACGAGTCTGCAGCAGTTGAATTGAAGAATGAGAAAAGGGCATGCAAATGTTTGGGAGTGCACTGCAAGCCTCTAACAATCACATGGAGATAAATAGAGCGCATATGTAGGATAGCTGTTGAAAAGAGCAAAAATAACATGAAAGAAATGGTAAGGGATTTCAAGTACTTTATCATTAACTGGGATTGTTACAGTGTTTAGTGTACAGAAGATGCAGAGTTCTTGAAATCTTGAATGTCATTTTAATGAATATGTAAGCTCAGCAGGAGAAGGGACAGTTTTACTTTTAGCTTTTAGGAATGAACATGGGGAAGTGGAAGGGATGTCAGTGGGAGAATATTGAGAGGCAATGATTACAATTCTATTAAATTCTATTAAATTAATAGACAATTAAACATGACAAAGGGCAAATATAGACAAAAAAAAGCTTTCAAAAGAGGACAAGCCAATTTTATTCACTCAAGCCTACATTTTAACCATGGAGAAGTGGAAACGTACTTGAAGAAAAATCAATATTAGAGCAGTGAAAGCTATTCAATGAGGAAATAATGAGGGTTTAAAACAAACATGTTACAAATACATTAAACATGGGAACATTTAGCCTGGAATCCTTTTCATGTAAAGGAACATGCAAATATGACAAGACAAAAAAGGGAAGCACCAAGAACTCAATCCTGTGAAAGATTAGCACAGCGTGGATAGTGCAACTGTGAAATTAGAATTCTATGCTATTAATTTCAGAAACATTGTAACATACAATGCATAGAATATTCATGTCTGCAAAGTGCATACATATACAATCTTTCAATTTGGAGACCTATAGCAGTGTTAAGTAAATGCACATAAATGTCGAATGATGCAAAACAAAATTGACTGAATGTTCTTTCAAAGGCATGGTAGTCAGTCCACTTCTCAGTATCATTGCCAATTGAAGAGACAATTGTTCAGTTCCTCTGTCGTTTTGATATAAGTGGCTGACAATAATTCAAATACACAACTTCCAAACGTATCAAAGTAACTCAACTGCCAACAAAGTCAACTTTATAAACTTGGAAACTTGAAAACAGGGGCTTAGAAAAACAGAAGCCTCTATTCCCAAGCAGGGTGCCCACACTGTGCATAATGTACAGGTACAGGTATCAGAGGTTAAGGGGAGAAGGCAGGTGAATGGGGTTAGGAGGGAGAGATAGATCAACCAGGATTAAATGGCGGAGTAGACATGATGGGCTGAAAGGCATAATTCTACTCCTATTCCTTATAACCTTATGAAAATGGTAACAATCTCAGTAGCCTTAGATATTCATTCAATGCTGATCTAGAAAGAAGGCAGGATTTTGGAATTTGGGTGATATTCAGTTGAATGCAAAGAGATCGCTTGCCTTTGGTCAGTGGTGGGGCCGGTGAGAGCGATGAAAAATGTGGCACCATCTAGTGAAAAGTTATCATGATGTAGCAATTCCACTGGGTGGTGCCATCAGCGATGGCAGCCTCGCCAACGGTCTTTTTGTCTTTTTGTCTTTTTTCTTATTTTTAGTGTGTTTTAAAAGTTTGTGTCAATGTTCTCTGGTTTGTTTTATGTGGGGGGTGGGGGAAGGGGTCGGGGAAACATTTTTTCAATCTCTTACCTTTTCCGGATCGTATCTCCGGTCGCTCTGCGGCCTAACATTAAGGAGCTGGCGGCCTTGCTCGAGACTGACTTTGAGCCCCACCCCAGGCGGGGCCATGGATTTACTATCGGAGCTGATCCCTTGCCTGGGATCAATGCTCCAACTGCAGATTTCAACATCGAGGAGCTCGCAGTCTTGGGGAGAGACCGATGTTGGGAAGCTCCAAAGTCGCAGGAGGTTCGACCAGCCCCGACCCGGGTCCATCACCTGGCGCGGGGAGCTGACACGCCCCCGATGCAAGAGCTTGATTGCCCCTACGCAGAGGGCCCGACCACCGGCTAAGGAAGCCAAGATCGTCCCGTCAACGGAAGGCTCAGCCCCCCGACCGCAGGATGACAAAGAAGGGAAGAGATTGCACTTTATTTTGCGCCTTCCATCACAGTGAGGAAAGTGGAGGAGTCACTGTGGTGGATGTTTATGTTAAAATGTATTTTGTGTGTCTTGTTGCTTTATATTTATATGACTGTATGGCAAATCAAATTCCTCGTATGTTGCAAAACATACTTGACTAATAAACTATGATTATGATTATGATTATTATGATTGTTGGCCTTGGGTTTTTCCAAGTCAGTGCATGTTGCAAGATGGAAAAATGACTTATGTACTGCAAAGTAGCTTAAAGACAAGTTATATAGCATGACGCACTAAACACTCGGAGAGTGTGACAAGGAGTATTTTATTAACAGTAGAAATAAGCTATTGTTGGCAGCACAATGTAACATGATATCAGAAGGCAGCTTCAGCGTCATATCGACTTTAAACATGTTTTTTTCTTGGAACTTGAGTTTTAGAATTGTTACATGGATCATTGTAGGAAAATCAAGGGTGAGACAGGTGTAAAATATTATGAGAGGCCAATAAATTGGAAATATGAAGGGTCAATTACCACGAGCAGAGATGTCCAACATCTGTGGTCATATATATATAAATTAAGAAGTATTAGGATTAGAGAGAGATGATAAAAAGTATTTTCATCCGGAGGATGGCAAAGTCTGTAATTGTATGCCAGAAAGGGACTTGCATGTTCCTACTCTTGCTTTCCAATTCTCTATCCACACCAGTAAATTAATCCCACTCCCAAATGTGTTTATTTCTCTTAAAACAAACTTATCTTAAAACAGACTTGTTGAAAACCTGCCGAAAATCTATAAATGACCACATTCACTGATTCTTCCGACATTCACTAATCACATCCTCAACAATTTTTTATTGGTTTGTTATTGTCATGTTATTGTCATGTCATGTCATGTACAGTGAAAAGCTTTTACTGTGTGCTATCAAATTAAATCAGATCATACATGTGTACAATCAAGCCATACACAAGTACAATATCCAGTGCAAAGAGAAATATACCAGAAAGAAGAATATACACAGTGGTACAGCTGGTAGTTCTGTTGCCAGGTTCGGTCCTGACATCGGGTGTTATTTGCGTGGAGTTTGCATGTTCTCTCTGTGACTGCATGGGTTTCCTCCAGGTGCTCAGGTTTCCTCACATTTCCCAAAGACATTCAGGTTTGTAGGTTGCCCCCCTATTGTATAATGACTGGATATAAAAGTGGGATTATATAGAACTAGTGTGAATGCATGTTCAGTGGTCAGCATGTCTCAGTCGGTCTGTTTCCCTGCAGTGTCGTCCATCAATCAACCAAAAAGTCCAGCAACCACAGTGAAATAAATTGGATGATCAGGACTACCCTCCAATATACAGAAGTTCATTTAGTAATCTGATAATAGAGGGGAAGAAGCTGTTCCTGATTCTCCTAGTCTATGCTTTCATGGTCTTGTATCATCTGCCCAATGGGAGCGGGGGGGAAAGGGAATAACTGGGGTAATATAGGTCCTAAGCCTATGTTATGTTGGCTGCTTTTCCAAGGCAGTGTGAAGTGTAGGTGGAGTCAATGATGGTTGTCCAGTCTGTGTGGTGGGCTTGGCTATCTCCACAAACTCTGCAATTTCTTTTAGTCTTGGGTACAGCTGTTGTCAAACCAAGCAGTGATGCAACCTAATAGTATGCTTTCTATGGGGCATTTGTAGAAGATTCATTCATGTAGAAAACTCCACTTGAACAGACAATTGAATAAACATTAAGACTATATTCATGAGAGTTTAGTGAAGATTGGAAAGAGCTTTAATTGAAATTTACAAAATTCTGATGTGTGGATGTAATAAAACTATTCTTCGAGGTGGGGAAGTCAATAATTAGTGTTTGGTATAAGTGATTTAGGACTGCAATGAGGAGAAACATTTTCACCTAAAAAGTGGTGTACCTGTGGGATTCTCTAACATGGAAAGCAGTTGAGAACAAATCATTAAATATACTCCAGAAGAAGCGTGTTGTGGTACTGATGCCAAAAGATATGAAGGTACTGAATTTAGATGGTCAAACATGATAATACTAAATGGTGGAACAGGCTCAAAGGATTTTATGATTTACTCCTACTGTTATTTTCTATGTTGATCAATGAGGGAGAGAGCTGCCTTGAGAAATCAGATGTGCCCTGGAGCAAAGGCAGAGGTAATGAAATAGATTCTCAGTGCATTTAAAAATAACTGTATTCCTCTGTGCAATGAGAGAGTAGAGAGATTCAAGGTTTTTTTCAGGTGAATGGGCTGCTGAGTGAAGAGGGGCATTCAGTACATACTTGTCAAAAAAGAAGATGAAGGCTTCAAATTGTTACACTGGAGATCTGAAGGATCCAGGACAGGATTGTATGCAGAATTCAAGTTGCAGAATTGAAAGCTATTTCCGGAAGAAACACACCAAAATCTCTTCTAGTCACCATGTAAAAAAGAGTAAACTACAAGAACGCACAACAAGAAATCAATACATTTTTATATGTTTAGAGAATGGAGGGATATGGATCATGTACGGGCAGAGGAAATTAGTTTAATTTAGCATCACGTTTGCCTGCAAATTGTGAACCGGCAGGCCTGTTCCTGTGCTGCATTGTTCTATATCCTATGTTGTACAGATTAAGCTGCTTAAACTTCTGAAATAGTTGGGTCCCCCCCCCCCTCCCCCAAACTGATTTTTATGCTATTCAGGGAAATACTAGTTAAAATGCTGATTAGAAATATTGAAAATGCACTCACAGATTTCTGATAGATTGAAAGTAAAAAATTCAGCCTGCAGACCTTGCATTACAAGGCTGTGCATATAATCTAGTGTGTATTTGGCCTCACCATTCATCAATCCCCCTCTCCTATGTAGACTGACTATCTTCTCCCTCCAATTTTTAGTCCCTGTGCAGGGTTTCAACCCAAAATGTTGACCATTCCTTTCCACTCACAAACGCTGCTCGACTTGCTGAATTCCTCCAACAGATTGTTTGATATAAATTGCTGGAGTAATTCAATGCGTCAGGCAGCACCTTAGGTGACGTTCGGGTCACGAGCTTCCTTCAGACTGAAGAAGGGTTTGACCCAAAATGTCACCTATCTATGTTTTCCAGAGATGTTGCCTGACCCGCTCAGTCACCCCAGTACTGTGTGTCCTTTTTTGTAAAACATCAGGAGCAGTTCATTGTATTTAGATGGTTGCTCCAGTAACTGCAACCTCTTCTGCATTCATTTAGCTGTCCATTCACACCCATGGGAAGTATAGGAAAGAATTGTGGTGCCCCAAGGTTTTTGGTGACAACTGCCTGTTATTTTCAGGAGGAGTCTGTCGCATAACTTTGCCATTTAGCAGGATAGCCTTAATTTTTAGCAAATTGTTGCTCAAAACATCGAAGATACGCTTCTCAGCATCAAGGCATAATTGTTTCTGTCCAGTATTTGCCAGACCTCATAACATCAGGATAGGAACTTGAATTATTCAGCCATCCTCAAAATTATAGAGTTGCTGGATCTTTTGTTCTGATTTAGATAAGAGTGTACAGATATGCTTAGTAAGTTGACAGACTACACTAAAATTGGAGGGAAGTGAACAGTGAAAAATGTATCTGTTGCAACAGAATACAGGTCATTGACAAAGTGTGCAAGGGTATGGCAGAGGAGGGATATGTTTTTTCACACAAAGGGTAGTTGGTATCTGGAATGAGCTTCCAGAGGAGGTTGTGGAGGCAGGAAGTGTAACAACATTTCAGAGACATGCAGATAGGTACTCAAACGTGCAAAGAAAAGAGGACTATGAAATTAATGCAAGCAAGGGTGGCATGGTGGCTCAGCAGTAGTGTTGCTGCCTTACAGCATTGGAGACCCAGGTTCGATCCTGACTACGAGTGCTTACTGTACGGAGTTTGTACGTTGTCCCACACTCCAAAGACGTACAAGTTTTTAGGTTAATTGGCTTGGGTTTGTATACTTGGTATAAGTGTAAATTGTCCTAGTGTGTGTGGGCTTGTGTTAATGTGCAGGGATCAATGGTCAGTGCGGACTCAGTGGGCCGAAGGGCCTGTTTCCATGCTGTATCTATAAACTGGAGATAGTGGCCACAGTGGAAAGTCATGCAAGGTGACCTCATAGAAGAAGTGCCAATGTTTCAAGACATTATGCAAGAAGAATTTTGAGGCAAATACATTCATAGCTGGATCTCTTTGAAGTATAGTGTATGTGCAAGCTCATATGCATTTTGTCTGACAGCTTTTATACTGTCTCTATATTAAAGAGATTTTGGATTCACTCCAAATTTGAAAGAATAATTTTCTCATTCCCTTCACGTTCGGATAATAGTGTGATAGAAGATAACCATCATGGTGGTCAATGCCTGCTTCCCAATGTGCGTACAAGACCTCTTTATTTTGGGTCATCACACCTGCCACTTCTACTTGAGAGCAAAGATTATTTTATATGCATGCACACCCAGAGGCAAGTGGTATCTTTCTCAGTCATGACAGCAGAAACGATTTACAAGTATGTTGCCAGGAATCTAGATACTGAGATATAGGGAAAGGTTGGGCAGGTTAGGACTTCATTTCTTGGAACATTGGAGACTGAAGGGTGATCTTATAAAGGTATATAACATGTGCAGGTCACAGGTAGGTTGAATGCATGCAGACATTTCCCCAGGATTTGTGGAATCAAGAGCTTGAAGGGATAGTATTCATGTGATAGAGAAAAGATTTAATAGGAACCTATGTGGCAACTTTTACACACAGAGGGTGGTAGCAAAAGCTGCCAGACAAAATAGCTGAGGCAGGTACTATAAGATATTTGGACAGATTCATAGACAAGACAGGTTTAGAGCGAGTCAAACATCAGCAAAGCCAACTAGTATACATGAGCACCTTGCTTGGCATTGTCAAGTCAGTGCAAAGGGTATGTATCTGTGCTACATGAATCCATGTATCTGTGACTAATAAGGCCTCAGATTATCAAGAAGAACAAATTTGCAAGAGAACCATGTAGCTTAGTGGAAATACTAAATACGAGGTGACACAGTTGTTCAGTGGTAGAGCTGTTGCCTTACAGACCCAGAGATCCGGGTTTGATCCTGAATATGGCTACTGTCGGTATAGAGTTTGTATGTTCTCCCTGTGACCATGTAGGTTTTCTCTCGGTGCTCCGGTTTCCTACCGCACTCCAAAGAACTACAGGCTTGTAGGTTAACTGGCTTCGGTAAAATTGTAAATTGTGATAGTGCATGAGGTGATCGCTGGTTGGAGTGGACTCGGTGGGCCTAAGGGCCTATTTCCTAGCTGTATCTCTATGGTCTAACATCTAAAGAGATCCATTGTATCTCTAAGTTGTATCTCTAACATCTAAAGAGGTCCAACAGACTTCATCAGGCAGAGGAACTTGTGCAGCAGTCACCAAATCAGGACTTTATCATGGTGCTGAGAAGGGTTTTGGCCCGAAGCGTTGCCTATTTCTTTCGCTTCACAGATGCTGCCGCACCCGCTGAGTTTCTCCAGCATTTTTGACTACCTTTGATTTTCCAGCATCTGCAGTTCCTTCTTGAACACCAGAGGAGAGGAGGCGTACATTTGAAAGAAGAGAAAGAGCAGTGTATGATCAGTGTAAAAGCACACTGCACTCTGATGCCAGAGGAGGGTGAGGACAGTGGACGTGCCAGAGACATCAGTTTCTGATAAAGCTCTGGCTTAGCAACTGGTGACCAGCAATACTCTCATCCCTCTGTGTGACCAAGGTGGGAGGTACCCAGACATAGCCCTGCACCAGTCCCAACTGAAGTAAGCAGCCTCAAAGCAGAGTGGAGTAACTTAAATTCATCACGACGTGTAGTTTAGTTTAGTTTAGAGATACAGCATGGAATCAGGCTCTTCGGCCCACCAAGTCCGCACCAACCTGCGATCCCCACACATGAACACTATCCTTCACACACTAGGGACAATTTACACATATACCAAGTGAATTAACCTGCATACACCTCACTAGGGCCTCCTCGACATCCCGCAGCTCCGCTCTTGCTCCCCCTCCCACTATTCGCAACAAGGACAGAGTCCCCCTTGTCCTCACCTTCCACCCCATCAGTCGTCGCATACAGCATATAATCCTCCAACACTTTTGCCATCTCCAACGGGATCCCACTACTGGCCACATCTTCTCATCTCCACCCCTTTCTGCTTTCCTCAGAGACCATTCGCTCTGCAACTCTCTGGTCAACTCATCCCTTCCCACGCAAACCACCCCCTCTCCAGGTACTTTCCCCTGCAACTGCAAGAGATGCAACACCTGCCCCTTTACCTCCCACCTCGACTTCATCCAAGGACCCCAACAGTCTTTCCAGGTGAGGCAGAGGTACACTTGCACCTCCTCCAACCTCATCTATAGTATCTGCTGTTCCAGGTATCAACTTCTGCACAACGGCAAGAACAAGGGCAGGTTCGGTGATAATTTTGCTAAACACCTCCGCTCAGTCCGCCTTAATATACCTGATCTCCCGGTTGCTCAGCACTTCAACTCCCCCTCCCATTCACACTCTGACCTTTCTGTCCTGGCCCTCCTCCATTGTCAGAGTGAGGCTCAGCGCAAATTGGAGGAACAACACCTCATATTTTGCTTGAGTAGCTTACACCCCAGCGGTATGAACATGTACGTCTCTAACTTCAAATAGCCCTTCCTTTCATTCTGTCTCTATCCCCTCTCCATTCCCAGTGCTCCCACCAGTCTTACTGTCTCTGACTACATTCTACCTTTGTCCCGCCCACTCCCCTGACATCAGTCTGAAGAAGGGTCTCGACCAGAAAAGCCACCCATTCCTTCTCTTCATAGATGCTGCCTGTCCCGCTGAGTTACTCCAACATTTTGTGACAACCTACATACCTGTACATCTTTGGAGTGTGGGAGGAAATCGAGATCTTGGAGAAAACCCACGTGGTCATGGGAAGAACATACAAATGCCGTACAGACAGCACCCGTATTCGGGATCAAACCCGGGTCTCCGGCACTGCAAGCGCTGTAATGCAGCAACTCTACTGCTGCACCACCGTGGCTGCCCACTTTAGGTTAAACCATTTTCCAAAAGCTCATGTGGAGGGAGGAACTGCAGATGCTGGTTTACACCAAAGATAAGACACAAAATGCTGAAGTAACTCAGCAGGACAGGCAGAATCATTCTGAGTCTGAAGAAGGGTTTCGACCCAAATCGTCACCTAGTTCTTTTCTGGAGAGATGCTGCCTGACTCATTGAGTAACTCTAGCATTTTGTGTCTAATGCAAAACCCCATGACAAGCTATATGGTTCCCAGCTAATTAGTTGATAAGTAAAGTCCTAACTCACCTCTGTATCTTCTGTCAAAATCTGGCAATCTGATTTAAATCCAATATTAGCACTGATCTTGATAATAAAAATTAACCTTTGCAAATATTTTCCATGTGGAACAACACTACCAAACCTCTTTGCTCCACTTTTAGTCTTCTCTGAGTTTTATTACAGCTGATACACACAAACATTTAATCACAAGACCATCAGCCATTGAAAATCTTCAATTCTTTCTGCAAACTCTCAGCTGCAATGCTAACATCTTTCTTGTAATGTGCTTACAAAACCTGTGCTCTAGGCTACAGCACTGCCATAACCATTACAATGCAATGGAGCCATATATAATCACAATTTTTCACCAGTACCTAAGTAGTTTATGAAATTTAGAGACCTAACCTTGCTGTTAACAATCACCTTGCATTGAGATGATGTTCAAAACAAACTCTCAAACTGATAATGTCATTAGACCTTAAGCTAGACATAATCCTTTATCTTTTATTGTAATGCATTGATTAGATGTGTATCCTTTAATGACACCAGTTAACTTGTATCATCAGAATGATTAGAAATTACTGTAATAATGAGCATTTAAGGCATTGTCAAAGTTTATGTGCCACCAACAATCAGGAATTAAATCTCACTGTGAAATATCTGGGGAATAAAACTGAGAGCTGTAATATTACCTTTGTCAAACAATCCCATATAATGTGAGGAAAACCTGTTTGTTTTCAACACATTTCTATGAAATATTCCACCCATAGTGTCTGTGCCAGGATAAAGCAGTTAGCCATTGAAGCAAACAACGGCCACCAAAAATGGTAAGGTCTTTTTTATTTGATTGGCATCAGCCACTCTACAAATGCACATCTGTTTTGAATGCTTGTATATTAAGGTTTAATTTTCAATCACTAATTTATTTTTTGACATCATATTTATTCTTTGTTAATTCTTGAAACTTACTGAAAGTTTGTGAACTTGTTGATGTTGATGTGCAGTGAACTGTCCTCGCGGTCGTAAATTGCAGCTGGTTTCACACTGGAAGAAAGTCTATGGTCCAGGAGCAGGTAAATTGTATTTCGAGAGTCCATGGTAGATTTATTCCATTGGGTTTGTTCGCTCATGGGTCAGATGACACATAGCTCGCTGTTCGCTTCCATCGTTGTCCAACATGTTGATAGAATTCGTCGCCCGAAACGTCACTGGGTGCATCGTGTCAAAGTTTCCGGGGATCGCCATGAGGAGGCCTCTGTCATGATCCCCATTCCATTAGGTGAAAACTCTTCAGGTGTAATGTTAAGCCACTTCTCAAAGTGGGATTGGTCATCTGGAACTCTTGGCCCAAAATGGTGTTGAAGCTGAGGGTCATTTAAAAGTTTCAGATTTATTTTTTTACCACACTGGTGTTAAGGGGAATGGAACAAAGGGTGCAGAATGTGGTAAGGTACACATCCACCATGATGTAGTGGATTGGTGAGGTTAGGAGGGCTTCCATTGACCTGAGATCCTATCCTGCAAGAAATAGAATCATGGCAGAAATGTCAAAGCTTACTCTCAAGGTACAATCACACAATCATATTGTGAAAAATGTTTTAACTATAATAGTGAGGACACTTATGATTGTGTTATCCGGGTGGAAGCTTGCTAAGCAAAGTCTTGAATAATGCAATCAAAAACCAGAAAAATAGTATAATTGGCATATTAATGGTGTGACTTTTAACGTACACATATTTTGCAATTATCAATTAAGTATTTTTTCAATGCATATCACCAGAAATACAAAGCAACATTCAGATAATCATCCTAATGCAAACCAGGCAAGGTTAAAATGATCATTGTAGATGGTGTAGATGTTTAGTTTGTGATGATTAGTGTTTGCTCACTGCACCCCTAAGCATGCATCAGGAAAAACATATCCACGCAATCTGTTGGTGTCAAGATTTCCAATTAAAAGGGACCCATTGAACAGATTGAGTTGTCAGTAGCAAATACACATGGTAATTTTCAGTGCATTTCTCAGCGCATTTTCATTTTATGCCTCAGAAGATGATTCCCCAGCCATGACCAGCTGGCTTAATTTAAACATGATGCAGAGTACAAAATGTGCCATTCTGAATGTGGGCTTGCATTTCCCGACAGCAAAATAAAGCACTCAAATTCAATGAACAACAATCAGAGTGTTTCTACATTGCAAACACTTGAGCTCTCTAATGTCAAGTTAAACATAATGCATTATACACAATATAATAACCTCATAGGTTGCTACATTATTCTGCCAATGTTTGAAAAGCTAGAAAATGAATGAGATTTGTCATGTATCTGACCATGGTATTGAGTTGTTAACTTTTTGGTCACTCTGCTACTCTGGCTGACATTTTTGTATTTTTTTCCTCGAATGTGTGTTTTTCCTATGTCAGGTTTGACTGCTTGATCTCAGTGTATTAATCCATTTAGATCAAGGTTCCCTGCGATGCAATCTTGGCCCAGTCTTCAGAGCCTCTAACAAAGTTACTTTTATACAATCTAAGGTGGACAAGGACAATATGCATTTAAATATCACTTATGTCCCAAAGGGCAAGGCCATAGCGAGAACCAAAAAAGAGAGTCAGTATTGGTAGGTTCCGCTTTCATCTTTTCTCTGAGATTTGACTGAAACTGTCTGGCTGTGGTAAGGCCGATCATGGCTCACAAAGTAATAGAGCCCAAAACTTTTAAAAGTTCATGCAGATGATAAAATACCACAAAAAAATAATATTAATGCAAACATTTCAAATAATATTAAACTAGTATAGAATTACTGAAGGTCATATGATGTAAAATACTGTAAAATGTTTACACTATTACAAGTTAAAAGAGTCAAGAGTGTTTTATTGTCATATGTCCCAAACCAGAACAATGTAAATTCTTAATTACCACACCATAACAGATATGTAAACATAGTATTCAGTAGACACTGCATTAAACAACACAAAGTTCAATATATAAAAACCAATATACAATATAGTGCAAAGACAAAACAATGTTGTGAGGAACCTGCTCTTAAACGTACACATTACTGTTTTCAGGCTCCTATAACTTCACAATAGCAGGAGTGATATTTTTGATGTAGCACCTCCTGTAGACCCCTTTCATTGTGCGGAGATTAATACACGTGATGGATTTGTCCGTGTTCACCATTTTTTTGCAATCTTTATTGTTCCTGGGCATTCAAGTTGCCGAAACAAGCCGTGATGCAGTCAATATGCTCTCTACCGTACATCTGTAGAAGTTCAAGGGAATCTCCAAGGTAGTTGAGGTGTTGATGAGATTCCATCAGAATTGATCGTTAAAGTTCTGTACTTTAGCTCTGAACTGCAACAATAATGTTGTCACGTTTCCTGCTTCATGTGAAAGTAATTTCATTGCACCCTGCTTTGTTTGACAAGCTAATTTGACTGCAAAGCTCAAAGTGCAGTTATGGAGTTATATATAGCCCACAAGTCCACTCCAACTGTTAAAACATCTACTTACATTCATTCATTCCCTCGGGGAAGTTGATGAGACAAAGTGGCAATTTGCACTGAACCCTTGCACTCGGTCCACCAAGGGCTGTTAGATCTTCCAGTTGCTAACCATTGTAACTCCCCTTTCCTTTCCCTTACTGACATTTATAATAATCATGTTCATAATGATAATCATAATCATAATTTATTAGCCAATTATGTTTGGCCAATTTGCCATACAGTCATACCAATAAAGAGCAACTAGACGACCAAATAATCCATCACAGTGAATCCCCCACATTCCTCACTGTGATGGAAGGCAAAAAAAAAAGTTCAACCTTCTCCCCTTCTTTGTTCTCCTGCAGTCGGGGCACTGGAATCATTCGTTGTTGGGGTGATCTTGGCTCGCGCAGCCTGTTAAGCCCTCCCCATCGGGGCAATCAAGCTCCTGCATCGGGGAAATCTCAGCTTCTCACGCCGGGCGATTGGACTCCCGAGTCAGGGCTGGTCGAACTTCCTGCGGCTTAGAGCTTCCCGACATCAGTCTCTACCCGAGACTGCGAGCTCCTCGATGATGAAATCCGCAGGCCGAGGTTGGAGCGTCGATCCCAGACAAAGGATCGCAGGCTCCAATGGTAAGTCCACGGCCCCCGTGGTGGGGCTCAAAGACAGTCTCGAGCAAGGCCGCCAGCTCCCTGGTTAGGCCGCAGGGTGACCAGAAATACGATCCGGTAAAAAAAAAAGCACATCTCCGGCAAGGTAGGAGATTGAAAATAGTTTCCCATGACCCTCTCCCCGACTCCCACATAAAACAAACCAGAGAACATTAACGCATACTTTTAAAAACAGACTAAAAATAACAAAGAAAGACTAAAAGACAGGTGGATTGTTGATGAGGCTGCCATCGATGACGGCGCCACCCGGTGGAATTATGACCTGGGCGTCTTCCATTGACAGAGTGAGGCCACATGCAAACTGGAGAAATAGCACCTCATATTTCTCTCGAGTAGCCTACAAACCTAATAGTATGAATGTTGAATTCTGCAATTTTAGATAACTGACCTATAAAGAACCCCCCCCCCTCTCCCCCCGTTCCCCTTTTATTCCCTCCCTCCCTTTCCTGTTCCCCACTTGAACTTCCACTTCATTTCCATTACCCCTCCCTTTCCATATATTTCTTTCTCTGCCTTCACAATTCATGTCTCTTTTATCCTTATCTCAGACCTTTTGTCTTTTCATCTCTCGTCTTTCTCCAACCATTTGCGCTTCAAAAACACCCCTCTCCTGTGTCCACCTATTGCTCACCAGGCTTTGTCCTGTCCCTCCTCTCTTCCCCACCTGCTGCTGAGCTACTTCAGCACTTTGTATGGTTACATATGTGTTGACTGCTTGGTCTTTAGCGATAGTCATAGCTCAGGGGTTCAAGGAAGACCGTAAATATTTACGTTCCAACTGCGTCCTATTAATGTTTGTATTGTCAGCTTTCATACTATTCCCCGAAGCTCATGGTCCAATTGAAAAGTTCATCAAAGAGCCCTTTCATTCCTCAAGAGAAACTAGAGACAGTGGGCTTTGGTGAGGAACAAGGTTTTGTCGAGATACAAGCAGCAGTGAGTAGGGGTGGTAGGGGAAGCTCATTTTTGGCATCAAGTTGGAGATGTGGCACCAGTGGAAGAAAATAAAATTATACTGCAGCTGCTGGAAATCGGACAAAAAAATGCTGGAAATATTCAGTAGGTCAGGCAGCATCTCTGAAGAGGGAATAGATAAAGTTTCAGTTTAGGACTCTTCATCAGACTATTAACTGTTTCTCCTTGTAAGGATGTTGCCTGACCTGTTGAGTGGCTCCAGTATTTTCTGTTGACATTAATACAAGTGTGATTACCAACTACCTGACGAGATACTTTTCTGATAACCTCTGCTTTATAAAATATCTGAAAATATGTCTGAGGTGCTGGAATTTAAAAAAAGCAGTATGCCTCTGAGGAAAGGGAAACAGAATATGAATATTGGAATGGAAAATCTTTAAAATGATTGCCTAGTTTACAGTGTTGGCTGTGAATAAATTAAGGAAGGCATTAGAAAGAGAAAACAAACAAAGGGACATTTGGAGCTGTGAAAAGCATTTCAGAGCTTTTGCTGAAATCTGAAACTAAAAGATAAACAGAGACACGATAAATTTCTCAGGGTCACCACCTGACCGAATGATTGTCTATCCATTTCCTACAGGGATGCCATCTAGCCCACTAAATGTGGGTCCAGCACTTAGTGTTTTGACCAAAAGGTTGTAAAGGTTAGGAAGGAATGCAGATGCTGGTTTAAACTGAAGATAGACACAAAATGCTGGAGTAACTCAGCTGGACAGGCAGCATCTCTGGAGAGAAGGAATGGGCAACGTTTCAGGTCGAGACCCTTCTTCAGAGTCTCAAAACGTCACCCATGCCTTCTCTCCAGAGATGCTGCCTGTCCCTCTAAGTTACTCCAGCATTTTGTGTCTATAAAAGGTTGTAAAGGTTCAGCAGGTCTAGTAGTGCAAAAATTGGGAAAGAATCTGCTGTGGCACCGTGGCCGAGGCGGCAGCACTTTAGTTCGGCCTTATTTGAGAACCTTGCCTTTAAATGAAAATGTAGTGCAAGGTTATTTTCTCCAGGTAACCCTTAAAAGAGGGTTAGAAATTAATAAATTAAGGAAGGCATTAGAAAAATAAAAATAAAAATTAGCCACAAAAGGAGGACTCTTTTTAAAGGAAGGGAGGTTTGGAGATTATAGGGCAAAGTAACATTGAATGTAGGTACACAAAATTGCTGGGGAAACTCAGTGGGTGCAGCAACATCATGGAGCGAAGGAAATAGGCAACGTTTCGGGCCGAAACCCTTCTTCAGACTGATGGGGGGTGGGAGAAAGAAGGAAAAGGGGAGGAGGGGGAGGAGCCCGAGGGCGGGCGGATGGGAGGGTGGGAGGAGACAGCTAGAGGGTTAAGGAAGGGGAGGAGACAGCAATGTAGTCAGGCTTCAGGGGAACATTTCAAGGATCAAACGTAAAACAGCATTAATGGGCTGATCACCTGCAAAGACAACAGTGATATATTCTTGACACTCAGCCACTGATCTGCAGGTTTTCCATTGTAATGCATTAACAGAGAAAACTGGGATATGGTGAGATAGTTAGATATATATGAAAAAGTATGCACACTGAGTTTGATGATGTACTCTCTGATTTAATGGTTTACCATATTACTTATTAATTAATATAACCCGAATGCAATGACATGTTATCACACTAACGATTGCCAACATTAGATGGTCCAGTACCGTAAACCTCAGGGATCTTGATTACTGGTGTTGACAAGCATAAACAGATGAATATTGTCCTGTTGCGATCTGTCCTAATGAATCCCACTTTGTGTCAATAATCTCATGATCATTTTCTGAAGTAGGCAATATAATGTGCATAACTGAAGCAATTCTGAAGTAGGCAACATAATTAAATAGAAGTCTTGTTGTTTGAAAGTTTCCAAGCTTAGTTTAGTTTGGAGGTACAGCCATGGTGGCACAGAGGTAGAGTTGCTGCCTTACAACAAAAGCAGCGCCAGAGACCCAGGTTTGACCCCGACTACGGGCGCTGTCTGCACAGAGTTTATACGTTCTCCCCGTGACCTGCGTGGGTTTTCTCCGAGACCTTCGGGTTTCCTCCCACATGCTCGACGGGCTGAATGGCCTACTCCTGCGCCTATTTTCTTTGTTTCTAATCCAAAGACGTACAGGTTTGCAGGTTAATTGGCTTGATAAAAATGTAAGACAAATGTCCGGTATAAAATTGTCCAACTTCCAGTATATTCCATGGTGGAATCGTCAGAAGGTACAAGGTACAAGGTACAATGGAGAAACAGGCCCTTTGGCCCCATATACTAGCACTATCCCACACACTAGGACAATTTACAATTTCACAATTTACAATTTTACTAAAGCCAATTAACCTACAAACCTCTACAACTTTGTAGTGTGGGAGGAGAATTTTGTAGTGTAGTAGAACCGGAGCATCCGAGAAAAACCCATGCTGTCATAGGCAGAATGTACAAACTCCATAACAGACAGCACCCTTGGTCAGGATCGAACCCAGGTCTCTGCTGATGTAAGACAGCAACTCTACCGCTGAACCACTGGTAGTGTTCAGAGAAAAACACTCTGCAAATAAAAGCACTTGGGGACAGGTTCATTGGTGTAGGCCCACATCTCCTAGTCACCTCCTAGCGTTATCCCTGTGGCCACCAAGTGGCTACCAATAATCACAAGACTCAACGCCTTCAACACCAACATGAAGAGTTGGAAAGGTTCAGTTTCACAATGGTTCAGCTTTGCAGACCAGGTGCCCTGCCCTGTTTTCTGCTGTAAGCGTCCAGCTGCCTCTGTGGGCAGATGTTATAATAAATAGAATAATAGAATTACAGAAATGTATAACACAGGAACAGATCCTATCAGCTTACATTGACCATGCCAACCTTGATGTCTATTAATACTAATACAATTTACATTAGACCCATATTACTCCTCACCTTTTCTAACTATGTCCCTGTTCAAATTCCTTTAAAATGTTGTAATTATATCTGCCTTAACCACTTCCTCTAACAGTTCATTCTACATAACAGCCACACGCTGTGAAAAGCGTACCCTCAGATCTCCCAACCCTTTTCCCTTCTCACCTTAAAACTGTCCTGCCCTTGGAAAAAGACCATCTATCCTATCGATGCACTTAATGATCTAATGAACCTCTATGAAATCACCATTGTGGTTGAATGAATCACAGATGGGGACGAGTCAGAGTATAGAAGTGAGATTGACCGACTGACCAAATGGTGCCAGCACAACAACCTGGCTCTCAACATCAGTAAGACCAAGAAACTGATTGTGGACTTTAGTAGGGGAACGATGAGGACCCACAATCTTTTTTATATCAACGGGACGATGGTGGAGAGGGTCAAGCACTACAAATTCCTGGGTGTGCATATATCAGAAGATCTTTCCTGGACCCAGCACACCGATGCAATTGTAAAGAAGGCACATCAGCGAATCTACTTCCTGAGAAGATTACTGAGATTCGGCATGTCGAAGAGGATTCTCCTAAACTTCTACAGGTGCACGGTAGAGAGCATTCAGACTGGTTGCATCATGGCCTGGTTTGGCAACTTGAACGTCCAGGAGCGAAAAAGACTACAAAAAGTTGTGACCACTGCCCAGTCCATCACCGGCTTTGACCTCCCCACCGTCGAAAGGATCTATCATAGTCGCTGCCTCAAAAAGGCAGCCAAAATCATCAAGGACCCACACCATCCTGGCCACACACATATCTCACCACTGCCATCAGGAAGAAGGTACAGGAGCCTGAAGACTAACGTCCAGGTTCAGGAACAGCTACTTCCCCACAGCGATCAGGCTATTAAACACAATGAATAAGCTATGAGCTCTGAACTGCAAAAAACTATTATTATTATTTGTTATTTGCACCATACTTGTTATTTATTGAACTTTTTCTTTTTTTCCCCATTATATACAATGTTTGCATATTCACATATTCTGTTGTGCTGCAGCAAGTAAGAATTGCATTGTCCCGGCCAGGACATATGACAATAAAACACTCTTGACTCTTGACTCTTCTTGTAGTGTGCTGACAGGAATTGTACATCTAACTCCATGGTGACCCAATGCTTAGGTATAAATGTCAAATACAAGAAGGCATAGCTTTAAGGTGAGAAGGGGAAGGTTTAAAGGGATTAAACCAAGACAGGGTTTCATACAGAGAGTGGAAGTTGACTGGAATGCAATGCTAGGAGAGTTGGTGGTAGCAGATACAATAGCAACACTTAAGAAGCATTGGTTCTGGGATGTCCTGGGAAATGTTCTCTATCTATCATATCCGTGCCTCACTTAATTGTATCTACATCTGGCAGGTTGCTCATTCAGCCTACAATGCTCCAGAGAAAAAGTGTCGTTTGTCCAAACTCATCATCGTCAGCTTTGATCTGTTGTTTTCACACCTTACCTTTCCATATCTCTAGTCTCCCTCTCCCCTGACTCTCAGTCTGAGGAAAAGTCTCAATCCGAAACGCCACCCATTCCTTCTCTCCAGAGAAGCTGCCTGTCATGCTGAGTTACGCCAGCATTTTGTGTCTATCTCCTTATAACTAATGCTCTCTAATCCCTGCAAAATCCAGGTGAGCCCTCATCTTCCAATCCCACTCCAAAGCTTTTATGTCCTTCCTGTGATGCAAAAGCATTTAAACAGACACAACCAAGCAGGGAATGGAGCTAAATAGACCTGATGCAGGTAGATGGGGTCAGTTAATGATCAGGCAAATGATGTATGCCATGAATCTGTCCTGTGCTGTGTTATTTATGTTCTACGTTCCATGAATGAAGCCTCACAGAGGCCCAATTTTCCACACGATCACCACTGAACCTGCTTCTTCCCAATCATTGTAAAACAATGAATTTCATCCACTTCCATTCATACGTGCACTCAGCCAGCATACTGTATTCCCAGAACCACAGTGTTACACATTATTTTAGCTCATTACATCTGGGAGAAGGAAAAATCCATCACTCTTCCGCTAGCTTCTTTAGCAATTTCTACAGCATGCATCTATCTTTTTAATTGCATTCCTGCAACTCTCCTTCCTTCAAGTAATGCAAATGCTTTCACCTTAATAACCTCCAAAATGTTTTTTTATGAATTCATTGTTCTTTGAAAAATCATACAAATTCGCAGATTAGATTAAATGCAAAAATAGAAACCAGCATCTGTCTGAATAGAGAAGAATGTTGGTATGGAAAATACATATAATTCCAATTGCGGGTACCAAATCTAATTTCTTGATATGTTAGTACATGGTACATCAGATGATACAAGTTCCATCTGTGGAGATAAAATGGGCATACATAAAATAGCACCATACATGTTTTAGTCAAGATTTAATAAGATAGCTTTGACAATGGGGGTGGGGGGGGGGGGGGGGGGGGGGGGGGGGTAGTGGATACAATACATTTCAATTCAAGTGACATAAATTACAGCTGAAAGTGGATTATATTTATTAAGCTATCCCATGTTTGTCCTTTTCATCAGCTTGTTAAAGTTGCACTGTTGCTTGAAAAATGAGGGAGGGATCAACTAATTCCAGGCTGATCAATTCATGTTTGGTAGTGGGGAAATTATTGGAATGCATTTTGTAGAGTATATGAGCTTATTCTGGAAGATCACAGAGCATGTTAGGGGAAAATCATCTCTGGCTAATGATTGAATATTTGAGGTGGGTAACGATTTAGGGCGGCGCAGTGGTAGAGATGCTTCCTTACAGCACCAGAGGGCCAGGTTCGATCCCAACTACGGGTGCTTGTCTGTACAGAGTTTGTATTTTCTCCACGTGACCTGCACTGGTTTTCTCCATGATCTCCGGTTTCCTTCCACCCTCAAAAGTGGTACAAGTTTATAAGTTAACTGTCTGGATATTTGTCCCTAGTGTGTGCATAGGATAGCGCAAGTGTGTGGGGATAGCTGATCGGCGCGGACTCAATGGGCCGAAGGGCCTGTTTCCACACTTCATGTCTAATATAAACTAAACAAAAGTGAGACGGTCGACACAGAAAGCTGGAGTAACTCAGCGGGTCAGGCAGCATCTCTGGAGAGAAGGAATAGGTGACATTTCGGGTCGAGACCCTTCTTCAGACTGATATCGGGGAGGGGACGTGAGAAAGATAGAATGTAGTCAGATACAGTGAGATTGGTGGGTTAACTAGGAAGGGGAGAGAATGGAGAGAGAAAGCAAGGATTATCTGAAGTTAGAGAAGGCAATGTTCATAACGCTGGGGTGTAAAAACAAGAAATGTTTTTAGGGGAGCATTGCATTTGATGTGCTTTACAAACATTTTAATACAATATTTGAGGTGATCCTTTGTGGTTGGCTAATCGTAAAAGTAAAACCCTTGAGAGTGACATCTAAAACCTGCCCAGAGACAAGCAACAATGAGTATTCTTCAGCTTTTAGTGACAGGATGGCTGCAACCTGGAGTTTCAGGAGCCTTAGTGTTTGGTCTCATGCTTTATTTGTTTACATCAGTAATCTAGGCTTAAGTTTGTGGGTGTGTATTTGTGAGAGATAGGTGGGGGCTGATAAAAATATTTTGATAACATATAAATTATCAACCTGGTCAGCTTGGAGGAGGAAGTCCTTTGACATAAAGAGGACATGAATAATTTGGCCAATCATTCAGAAAAGTGAAACATTGTTAGAAGCAAATATCATGGAGTAAATATTTAGCTTCAAGACATTTGCCAACCAAGCTCTAGTCTGCACATACTGTTCAGATCCCTGCAAGGTAGCTTAATCTATAAGTGTAAAAATAATCTTAAAATAAGAAATTGATGAAGTCCCATTGCTTACAATTAGCACTGACATGGATTTCCAGCTATTTTGTGAGACAAGATAATTAGAATTTTATAGGCAGAGCCAGGCCGCTTGACTTAACTACTCAAGGATATTGTTTATGGTCCTCATGAGGATCCCATCTCTACCTCATGTATTTTACTGTTCCTTTCTCCTTCATGCATTTATCAAACATAACACCATCAATTTCCTCACCTCCTCCCTGCAGCAGTGAATTCGATGTTTCAACATTCTAGCCAAAGACTACCTTCAGATTTATTTATTGATTTCACCAATAACCATTTTGTTTAAATGGCCTTAGGTCTTCGATTTGCTCCACAAGTCCACTCCATTGAGCTTGCTCACAAACTAAGGACATAGGCTACCCAAACATAGTTAGATAGAGCGCTAGGGGCTAGTGGAATAAAGGGATATGGGGAGAAGGCAGCCATGATCACAATAAATGGCGATGCTGGCCTGAAGGGCCAAATGGCCTCCCCCTGCACCTATTTTCTATGTTTCTATGTTTCTATATAGAGAAAAATATCCAGGACCATCCAATTCATATTATTGTAACTATGCAGTTCTGGCATTAATTATCCTTGTAAATCTTTAGTGTGTAGGAAGGAACTGCAGATGCTGCTTTATACTGAAGACAGACACTAAATGCTGGAGTAACTCAGCAAGTCAGGCCGCACCTCTGGAGAAAAGGAATAGGTGATGCTATTGGTTGGAACCCTTCAGACTTCTTCAAATTTCAGACTTCAGATTTCTTCAGATCTTTATCCAGTTAGACCAGAGTTCTGATGGCATTCTTGGCTCACAGTTTCTATAAGCTTGAAACTGACCTGTGTCAGCCTGCAGTGTAGCCAATTTTGGAGGACAATAATGTTTCTTGGGGTACTGAGTCACATTTAATCCTTGACAGAAACAGCAAACTTCCTTCTTTAAAGTCTGTTAATGCACCATAAAGAGCACAATAATCTGGTGATCTGGTCGCTATCACTGCTACTAGTCTTTATTCCATTTTTATATTTGATTAACTCAGTCCAAATTCCCTGAATTGACTTCAGTTCCCCAAGATACAAGAGATTGCAAGTGTTGGAATAGAGCAAAAACAAACCTGGGAAAGGAATTGTCGACGATTTGGGTCGAGATCCTGCGTCAGTCATAGATCATCCATCTAATTCTTAGGTTCAGTGGGAAAACATTATGTTCCAGTACCAATATCCATTTGTTATTGCAGTCTGCAAACATAACAGGAAATAATCATGCTCTCTGCTTCCTATAAGCAGTAGGAGTGCATTCAGTTCATAAGTTAATTGAACCTTAACAAGGTACTAAATATTGATAGAACATTGTTTGTTTCTCCAGTCAGCATTAGGCAGCAATAACGATGACCTTGACACCAGTTTGATGTGAGAAAGCATCCAAGAGCATCACACTTTAATGAGTTGTGAACTCTTAGGTCAACTCTAATCTTTTGCACATTACACAAGGAACACTGAATATTATGTCAGGAGCAACCTTGTAATTAGAATTGACTGGAAATGGAAATAGAAAATATTCCTTGTTTCTTCCCAATTAGCGATCAGTTAGCTAAGCACACTGAGGGAGCAAAACCTCAGGGCCCAGCAAGGACACTTGAATCCATAGATAGTTTGGCCACTTAGTGTGGCGTTTGCTACCGGAAAAAGTATTGCACTTTGTGTGACAAATTCAATTGGTGATTTTTTTAAAATGGGCATTGCATTTGATGCATTCGGTGCGGACTCCTATATATCAGCGAGACCAAGCGCAGACAGGCCGATCGTTTTGCTGAACCCCATCGCTCAGTCCAGCTTTGCTTATATGCGATCCTCCGGTTGCCAAACACTTAATCCCCTTCCCATTCACACACTGACCTTTCTGTCTTGGGCCTCCTCCATTGTCAAAGTGAGGCCATACGTAATTTGGAGGAACGGCACCCCATTTTTCACATGCAGCTTAAAACCCAGTGGTATAATCTTGATTTCTTTCATTTCAAGTAACTCTTGCATTCCCTCTCTCTCAATCCCTCCCCGACACATTGTCCTGCTATTTTTACTGTTCCTATCCCCTCGTTATCGCCTCCTCCACAGCCAACAATGGACCATTGTGGGTTCTTTGGCCATCAATGCCGGCTCTGATCTGTTTTGTACCTTTTCATACCTCTAATTTCCCTCTCCCCTGACTCACCGTCTGAAGAGTATCGTTCCGAAACATCACCTAATCTTTTTCTCCAGAGATGCTGCCTGACCCAATGACTCCAGCATTTTGTGTCTATTTCGGTGTAAACCAGCATCTGCAGTTCCATCCTATATATTGCATTTGATGATGTTGTTAAACATGCAAATTATGCCAGGGAAATAACATCTACCCAAGGCTAAATCATTCCTGGAAGACGTTTTTACAATTTTCCGATAGTCAACAAGGTTAAAATATATCCCAAATGAATTTAACGCCCTTCTTCACACATTAAAAGATAAGATTGAAACACAAATTTAATTCTAGGCTGGAATTCTGCAAGGTAAAATGTCTGCTCTGTAGAAACAAGAAACAGCAGATGCTGGTTTACACAAAAGGACACAAACTACTTAAGTAACTCAGTGGGTCAGGCAGCATCTCTGGAGATCATGGATAGGTGACTTTTCGGGTAGGAGTCTTCTCTTAGAAACGTCACCTGCCCATGTTCTCCACAGATGCTGCCTGGCCCGATGAGTTAGTCCAGCACTTTGTCCTTTTGCCAACTGCGACAATAGATCATGGAAACACTTACAGTTCCCACTTTGCATCACTCTCATCAATGCATACGATTACCTGCACAGGCACAGAGATTGGGTAGAAAGCACAGCCCTGTCAAAATAGGCCATGGAAAGTATCCTCCAATGTTACTAAGGTTCAGACATGCACTATTTGGATTTCCTCAACAACTCCCAGTTGTTTGTGAAATCTGGCGTCTTCTATCAATACAATTAGAGCATACTATTAGTTCCAATAAATTTATTATTTTGCGCATTCAGCATTTCCAAATTAATTTATAATGCAATTATCTTTACATTATTTGACTATCAGCAAATTATTCATTTAGTTTTATCCACAATAAATTTGCTTAATTGTTTAACAATAAAAATTCTGACGTATCTTACTTCCTTCAAATTCAGTAATCATATCAAATCAAAGCATTAAATAAACAATGGAATTAAACATTATTATTAGATAGCGATTATGGTGTAAGTCCCAGGAACTTCATCGAAATCTCTTCTGAATTTCAAAACAAACCTAAATATTTTGAAGTAATGGAGATTTGGAGCTATTCTGATCTGAGAATGGAAATAGTGTAGAGTAAGGAAGGCTGAAAAATACTTAGTGAGCCTAGTGGTGAGTGATATTTATTGTATTCTTTCATGGATGTAGCATCACAGACCACAGCCTTCCTATCATGCCTTCTTTCATCATGCCTTATTTCAAATAGTGATTTGAAATAGTGATTCACAGCACCAGAGATCTGGGTTCAATACTGACTCTGTGTGGTGTTTGCACGTGTCTGTGACTGTGTGGGCTTCAGGTGCTCCAGTTTCTTCCCAAATCCCAAAGACATGCAAGTTTGTAGGTTAATTAGACTGTGCAAATTGCCCCTTCAGTGAGAGAGTGGTATACTATAGAACTAACATAGAACTTGTGTGAATAGGTGATCGATGGTTGGTGTACACCTCAGTGGGCCAAAGGGCCTGCATCCATGTTGTATCGCCAAACTAAGCAAATTTGCTCATTCCAACTCTACTCTATTTCAGCGATTTTTCTGCTCTGTGTTCTAGATCCCCGGTTTCTGGCATTGACCCCATATATTTACCACATCGCATGGCCACCATACTTCATCTCCAGAACTTCATTTAGAATTTTTTTCGCTGTTAAATTTATGTTTCCCTATAACCTCTTCAGTGATCCAACAGATTTTCTTGGATTGTTGTTGTGTTTTTTTTTAATGTTGAAATGTCTGACAGGTACATTAGTATATGTTATTAATTTTTGGTGTTATGTAAGCGCTATATAATTCATGTTCCAACAATTGAACCTGTGAGCATTAGTTACCTATCCTATTATTTTTGATCCAAACTACAATAAAATCCACCAAAGCACTTTCTTTTTATGAGCCACCAACATCCACAATGCTTCTCCGTATTACCATTCCAACCATGACTTTATGAAGTATGTTAGATGGACATTCACAATGCTTGGAGAAGGTATGACAGTTTGAATACAAATGACGTAAGTATATGGGCAGGAAAAGGAGAAAACTATTCAATTAGATAACAGGTGGACTACATATTATTTCTATTTACCCACCTCCCCTGAAAATCTTGAATCCTCAATCCTTAATATTCTTGCCTCACTAAAAACTAAAAGCAAAGCAGCGATATAAAGCACGGTGGTAGCTAAGCAGAGAATCAATGCAGTGACTATTTGCCTGAATTGCTAACATAATGGGAATTATGTTGCTAGAGGGAAAGTACGCCACATACTGTATTCTCTGTTGCTACCTACTACATCAAAGTTTTTTTATAAAACAGGTTTAAATTATACAACCACTTCTAACCTTGACTTTGAAGTATTCATGCTGAATCTGTCTTTCAAGTCCTGTTCAATTTCTGAGGTAATCTTTGCCCCACCATTGATGGCAGAATAGTATAATCTGTTACTATTATTTATGTTACTATTAGATATGTGAAAAGAAAGAGATTAGTTAAAACAAATGTAGGTCCCTTGCAGTCAGAAACGGGTGAGTTGATCATGGGGAACAAGGATATGGCGGACCAATTGAATAACTACTTTGGTTCCGTCTTCACTAAGGAAGACATAAATAATCTGCCGGAAATAGCAGGGGACCGCGGGTCAAAGGAGTTGGAGGAATTAAGTGAAATCCAGGTTAGCCGGGAAGTGGTGTTGGGTAAATTAATGGATTAAAGGCCGATAAATCCCCAGGGCCAGATAGGCTGCATCCCAGAGTACTTAAGGAAGTAGCTCCAGAAATAGTGGATGCATTAGTAATAATCTTTCAAAACTCTTTAGATTCTGGAGTAGTTCCTGAGGATTGGCGGGTAGCAAACGTAACCCCACTTTTTAAGAAGGGAGGGAGAGAGAAAACGGGGAATTACAGACCAGTTAGTCTAACATCGGTAGTGGGGAAACTGCTAGAGTCAGTTATTAAAGATGGGATAGCAGCACATTTGGAAAGTGGTGAAATCATTGGACAAAGTCAGCATGGATTTACAAAAGGTAAATCATGTCTGACGAATCTTATAGAATTTTTCGAGGATGTAACTAGTAGCGTGGATAGGGGAGAACCAGTGGATGTGGTGTATCTGGACTTCCAGAAGGCTTTCGACAAGGTCCCACATAAGAGATTAGTTTACAAACTTAAAGCACACGGCATTGGGGGTTCAGTATTGATGTGGATAGAGAACTGGCTGGCAAACAGGAAGCAAAGAGTAGGAGTAAACGGGTCCTTTTCACAATGGCAGACAGTGACAAGTGGGGTACCGCAAGGCTCAGTGCTGGGACCCCAGCTATTTACAATATATATTAATGTTCTGGATGAGGGAATTGAAGGCAATATCTCCAAGTTTGCGGATGACACTAAGCTGGGGGGCAGTGTTAGCTGTGAGGAGGATGCTAGGAGACTGCAAGGTGACTTGGATAGGCTGGGTGAGTGGGCAAATGTTTGGCAGATGCAGTATAATGTGGATAAATGTGAGGTTATCCATTTTGGTGGCAAAAACAGGAAAGCAGACTATTATCTAAATGGTGGCCGACTAGGAAAAGGGGAGATGCAGCGAGACCTGGGTGTCATGGTACACCAGTCATTGAAAGTGGGCATGCAGGTGCAGCAGGCAGTGAAGAAAGTGAATGGTATGTTAGCTTTCATAGCAAAAGGATTTGAGTATAGGAGCAGGGAGGTTCTACTGCAGTTGTACAGGGTCTTGGTGAGACCACACCTGGAGTATTGCGTACAGTTTTGGTATCCAAATCTGAGGAAGGACATTATTGCCATAGAGGGAGTGCAGAGAAGGTTCACCAGACTGATTCCTGGGATGTCAGGACTGTCTTATGAAGAAAGACTGGATAGACTTGGTTTATACTCTCTAGAATTTAGGAGATTGAGAGGGGATCTTATAGAAACTTACAACATTCTTAAGGGGTTGGACAGGCTAGATGCAGGAAGATTGCTCCCGATGTTGGGGAAGTCCAGGACAAGGGGTCACAGCTTAAGGATAAGGGGGAAATCCTTTAAAACCGAGATGAGAAGAACTTTTTTCACACAGAGAGTGGTGAATCTCTGGAACTCCCTGCCACAGAGGGTAGTCGAGGCCAGTTCATTGGCTATATTTAAGAGGGAGTTAGATGTGGCCCTTGTGGCTAAAGGGATCAGAGGGTATGGAGAGAAGGCAGGTACGGGATACTGAGTTGGATGATCAGCCATGATCATATTGAATGGCGGTGCAGGCTCGAAGGGCCGAATGGCCTACTCCTGCACCTAATTTCTATGTTTCTATGTTTCTATGTTACAATCACTGATGCATCTAAATACTGACCTGAGTTGCACTTAACATTTCATCAGCTGAACTCTTCCGAGCTTCCCCTAAATGTGTTTTCAAGCTCTATGCTATTTGTCTGAACTTTTGCATCCTCGCGTATGACTGAGCAAAACCCAGCCATCCATTTAAGTGATTTTATTTTTTACCTTTACCACTGGCGACCTACAGTAAATACTATGCCAGCCCATTTCTCCATTGTTTTCATTGGCTTCAATGTTGTGCAGACTTGGTCTTTGGGTCTTTGTTACTGTGAAAGCTTCCATTCTGTGTGGGGGAAAAATAAATCATACTATTGCAATTGCTTCGGTAGACCATCTTGGCTATCACTTTGCACATTGAGATCATGTAAACCTTTCCCTTCCTGTCAGAAGAGATTTTGTGGTTCCAATATGCAGTGGTTAGCTTCTGTACAATCTGGCGCAGCAGTTTATTCTAGTCTCAGACATGGGCATGGACCCTGCGCTCCAGAACTGCTACATGATTGCAAATGCTGCCATATTTGCATCTCGCAAGGGTTGATTTTTTAAAACAGCCATGAAAACTGGAAGGGAGATGTAAAAACATTTGTTTTCATCCTGTGGCTCAAAGGGGGACTGGAACTCATGGACTGTAAGAATGAAAGGGGTAAAAAGCGTCATGACATTTATTGAGCATTTGGGCGTGTACCTGAAGCGCTGTAATCCACTAGCCGAAGAAGGAAATGGGATTGGCTGAGTTGTTCTTTAACAGCTACAGGCAATATTGCTTAAACACCCTCCTCTGTATATTACATGCAGATTTGCAGCTGATAAAACTTAGGGGTTTATCAGTAGATACCTCTTACGATATTAAGGATGGGGCAGCCTGTTTTCTCGGCAGCTAGCTCTGCACGATTGTATGGGAGGTTTGTGTGGCTTTCAGTTTGGGCTTAGAGAAGCATTTATGTGATAGCACAATTGACACTGCTTGTGCTGCTTTGTCATTCTCTATAGTCCCATAAGTGGGACAATAAATGATTGGTTATTCACCTGCTGCTCACTAACGTTATGCAGAGTGTCTTTTATATGACCGCTCTAAAAGCCTACACACATTGTATATCAGTAAATTATTATGCAAATATTCCTCTACTGTATTCCTAATGGGAGCAGTATTTTTTAAGTTGATTATGCTATTAGTAACTGATTTCAGCACAAAGAACACAGTCTGTACTCAATCTCTGGCTCGGTCTCTGGGTCATAACTGACATTAGGGTAGCTTGTTATGGGAATGATCTCATAAGCAAAATGGGCATGATTGCGTACATTTGGAGTTGACAGCATACCCACAAGAGCGGAGATTGGGGGTGTTATTAGGTATACAAGTACACAGAGCTTGCTAGTACCTATGAGATGAAGATAGTTTATTTATTGTTTTTTAATAGTCTCTCAAGAGATTGCTGATGGCTCATTAGCAGCCAATAGAATGGACAGTTCCCTTTCATCAAGAGGCTTACATAGTGTATGTTAAGAAGTTATAACATTTGGTTGAATATTTCTGGATATTTGCAGATAGAATTCTGAACAGTGTTGCATGTTATTGTCTAACTCAAAGTCAATTGGGACTATGGTCCGGTTAAGAGCAATGGCCATGTATGCAAGTTAGCATCATGGCATTAATAGCCCATGTTTTCTACCATTAATGGTTTATCTGTTTAAGTGTTTCACACACAGATTGGGTTACTGCATGAAACCACAGAGCTT
Organism: Amblyraja radiata; assembly: GCF_010909765.2. Lineage (NCBI taxonomy): Eukaryota > Metazoa > Chordata > Chondrichthyes > Rajiformes > Rajidae > Amblyraja > Amblyraja radiata. The sequence continues at coordinate 81,838,659 of NC_045958.1, forward strand.
TGAAGGCTTCACGTAGTCATTCACGTGACTTCAATATAAAATAGAAAGATTAAACGAGAACTTACCATTTGAAGTTTGATCTTTATTTTATGAGAAGTTGAAGTGAGGGAATACGTGCCCTCCACTCCCAACCCTACTTCTCATAAAGATCATTCGGTAATTCTAAGGTCGTTAATCTTTCTATAGCTTAAGTTCAGCAACTAGTCTGTGGTTTCATACATCTGCTCTGAAGATTGATGCACATGCGGGCTGGCGGGCTCTTCACGTATTCTCTCACTACAACTTCTCATAAAATAAAGATCAAACTTCAAACGGTAAGTTCTCGTTTAATCTTTCTACTCTCCTGTGCTCCAAGAAATAGAGTCCTAGCCTGCTTAACCTTTCCCTCATGCCCTTGAGTCCTGGCAACATCCTCGTAAATCTTCTCTGCACCCTTTACTGCTCGACAACATTTTTCCTATAACATGGAGCCCAAAACTGAACACAACGCCCTAAATGTGCCCTTACCAACATCTTATACAACTGCAACATGCCCTCCCAACTTCTATACACAATGCTCTGACTGATGAACTCCAATGTGCGAAAAACCCTTTTCACCGCCATATCTACCAAAGCAAGGGTCTGAAGAAGGGTCTTGACATGAAACGTCATCCATTCCATCTCTCCAGAAATGCTGCCTGAGTTACCCCAGCATTTTGTGTTCTTTCTATCTCCCTGAGATGCTGCTTTTAACTCCTGTAAAAAAGCTTGGTTTAGCTAATTTTAAGCTCGGCATGAGCTGCTCATAATTTCTCACCTTTTCAAAAGAGCAACACTTGCTCAGTAGTGATGAGATATGCAAAGTCCAGCACTGTGATGGACCTTGAATTTCAGACATACTAATTGATGAAAATACATGAATCTTAGACATACCTTTCACTCATTTTGGGTGAAATCATCAGAGAATTTCTACAGTAAATATAGATAGATTTCTGGCAGAATCTTGGCAAAGTATCGAAGGATGTTAGAGGAGCTCTCTTTAAGCCTTTGGCAATGAGCGAATTGTAAATTGCTAATCCTTTTAAATGTAACTCAAATTCTCCAATAATCTCCCAATCAGTGTTTGGAAAGAGCATCAAGGCAGGAGCTTTGAGAGTGGCCATGTAGTGCACCAGGGTGGGACCTAGTTAATTCCTGGCATCAGGCAATGTCTGTCCAGAGCTTGCACAGACACTCTGTGACTACAAGGGTTTAGTGGGTACACTGGCATAAGGAGCTGACAGTTGAATCTTGTATTCAGCATTGTTGCCAATAATGTGTCCTCCTGACCTATTCGACACCTAAAGCAGAGTTTTCTGTAAATTCACTTTGTACTATTCACAAAAGGCATAGCAGACAATTTAGATGGCAAGTATCCTCGTAACAAGCACTTGGGTTGGTGTTCCTTGTACAATTTTCAACCAAGATGGCTTCTAGCACTCAATGTGAGTTAATCCAATATTTTAATCTGTTGTGTTGCGACAAGTAAGAATTGCATTGCTCCATTCTGAAACATATGACAATAAAACTCCTGACTGTTGCACCACCTGGAAATTGCATCTAAAAGAACTGATGAAACGCACTACTATTGATTTTCTTGTGGAATTAAAGATATCTAGGTATTTTGTGCATTAATTAGTCATTGATAAATCCTGCAAAGAAATGAACAGGAAGTCTGGATTAGGAGGTGTTAGCTACTGGGAGAGGTTGGACACACTTGGATTGTCTCCTCTGGAATGTCGGCAGTTAAGGTGAGACCTGATAAAGTGTATAACATTAATAGGCATAGATAGCATGGATAGTCAGAAACTTTTTCCCCAGGATAGAAAAAAAATAAATGCGAGAGTGCATTGCTTTAAGAGTTTAGGGCGAGAAGAATAACGTTTTAAGGAAATGTACAGGACAAGTTTTTTTTTACACAGAGTGTGGTGAATGTCTGGAATATGCTGCCAGGGGCGGCTGTTGAGGCAGATACAATAGTGGGATTTAAGAGACTTTTCGGTAGGCATATGGATATGCAAGGAATGGAGGGTTATTCTATTATGTGCCAACAGATGAGAGTTAGTCTTGACATCACATTTGGCACCAACATTGTGGGTCGAAGGGCCTGTTCTTGTGCTGTACTATTCTATGTTCCACAAAGTTCATTATACAGAGTGTAGGTGTGAATGTGGAACTTGCTCCAACAATAGAAGGGTTTGCAGATAAAGCTGCACAATGAGAAGGATGGGGTGAGAGGCACGAAAAGCATAAACATCAGCTTATGGTATGAACACAATGTCCTCTTTTTTTTGCTGAATATCTAAAGTAATTTTATGTAAAGTCAGGGCTCTAGTCACCATTGGGGTAAAATAAGCCTTTCCAAACTGCACAATGTAATGCATTCCTCAGCAAACAAACCAAACAACAATGTAACAGTCATAAGGAAACAGAAGCTTTCTGAAATAGCTTTTAATAATAAGTTTCCTTTCTGTTGCAATATCAAATTATTTTTTTCAGATTACAACAAATTGAATATGTAACCTCAGCATGAACATCAATTTAGAACAAACAAGAGTTCGTATGAATTGCACAGAGAAAATATACAAAATAACACTAAAAACCCCACTTTGATGAATAATTAAAATGGTGCACTAATCTAACTTTTCAGAACATTGCACTAAGATACAAATATTTAGTCCGAAACTTCTCAGAACAGTGTGCCACCAGAAAGATGGACTGATACTTCTGATTGGAGATATCACCATATGACGTCCCACCATTACCTGCTGCTCCCCCAAACTCGTAACACTTCTATTTTCCTAACACTCTGTCTGGACATGGGCAACCAGAAAACAAATAGATCTTATTACCTCAATCGGAAATTTCCTATGTAATAGGACAAACAACCACCATTTTTCCACATGCCCACTACCTTTTTGGGATAAGTCAAAGACTGATTCAATCAAGCGGTCCGCAAGGAACAGTTGCCCTCTCAGCCAACCACATGCTCTTACTCACTACAAGCCCAGGGGCAGAACACCACCTTGTTGAAGAGGAGGGCAGCAGGCATTTTACATCTGGTCCCTCAGCTCTACTACAGCATAGCAGCAATGCAAATAACAACTACATTGTATTCACATGGATCCCTGACCCTATGGATACATTGCAACTAAATGTTTGAATCATTTTACTATCTCGTACTTTATTTATATGCTGCTGCTTCCTGGGCCTGTGCCAGTTAACCAAAAACTTGACAACTCTCTCTTCTCATTAGTAAGACTTTGACAGGTGAAATTATATTGAATCCCCTTAATATCGAAGATTCCATTCGTGATTAAAAGGCAGTGGCCACTTGAAATGTATACTAAATTAGTAGTATTCAAGAGATGTGGCAAATTCAGTATTGGAGAGTTAATTTTCTTGTGAATGTGATGTCCAATGTGTTATACGTGTCATACAAGTAATCATCACAAATCACCAGGCAGCTCTGACAGATGACAGCACAGAGTTACATTGATCAGTTGGAATCAAATCATGACTCTCACCTTTCATCAAACATATGAAATACTGGCCGCACAAAGGGTTCAGAGATCCTAGTAAAGGAAGCACAAAAACTTCACATGCAACTCAGCAAATGATTAGAAGACTAAGGAAATGTTGGCTATTATTGCAAGGCATATGGAATATAAATTACTTGATGGAATTTTGTGGCGTGTTGATGAGACCGCTATCTGGAATGCTGCATACAATTTTGATCTTCATATTTATGAATCTCTATATTAGCATTAGAGACACAGAGGGATGTTCACTGTGCTGATTCATGGGATGAAGCTGTGACATATCACAAATTGTGTGGGTTGAGCTTATAAAGAAATTAGAGGTCATTTTACTGAAGCATTTAATATTTTGGGGAGGGATTGTCAGGATAATGCTGAGAAGATATTTCCTCTAAATCTGGTCTATAAAAGTATATACAACTCTTTCTTTTTGGCATACATTTCAGATAAAGATTGTCCATTCAGTTGGTCATGAATCTTTGGAATTCTCTTCCCCAGAGACATATGTTGAACATATTGAACACAAGGTGGAGATTTACAGATAGTTGATCTGAGAGGAACATCAGAAAATATAATGAATGTGGTATTGAGGCAAAACAGATGAAGCATGCATGTCAGATGCAGTTTAATGTAGATAAATGGAAGGTTATCCACTTTTGTGACAAAAACTGGAATGCAGATTATTATTTGAATGGTTCAAGTTGGGAAAAAGGAAGTACAGCAAGATCTGGGGGTCCTTGTTCATCAGTCACTGAAAGTAAGCATGCAGGTACAGCAGGTAGTGAAGAAAACGAATGGCAAGTTGGCCTTCATAACAAGAGGAGTTGAGTATAGGAGTAAAGTGGTCCTTCTGCAGTTGTACAGGGCTCTAATTAGCACACCTGGAGTATTGTGTGCAGTATTGGTCTCCAAATTTGAGGAAGGACATTCTTGCTATTGAGGTAGTGCAGCGTAGGTTCACGAGGTTAATTCCCGGGATGGCGGGACTGTCATATCTTGATAGAATGGAGCGGTTGGGCTTGTATACTCTGGAGTTTAGGATGAGAGGGAATCTTATTGAAACATAAGATTATTAAAGGTTTGGACATGCTAGAGGCAGGAAACATGTTCCCGATGTTGGGAAAGTCCAGAACCAGGGGCCACAGTTTAAGAATAAGGGGTAAGCCATTTAGATGAGGAAAGACCTTTTTCACACAAAGACTTGTGAATCTGTGGAATTCTCTGCCTCAGAAGGAAGTGGAAGCTAATTCTCAGGAGGCTTTCAAGAGAGAGTTAGATAGAGCACTTAAAGATAGAGAAATAAAGGGATATGAAGGGATATGGGGAGAAGGGCGAAACGGGATACTGATTGTAGATGATCACCCATGATCACAGTGAATGGTGGTGCTGGCTTGAAGGGCCAAATGAAATACTCCTACTCCATGGTCTATTGAGGAATCCACTCACCTTCTTCTGGTCCTGTTTCTTACATGCTTATGTACTGTTCCAACATAAAAGGCTCCATGGTACTTTCAGCAATGGGCTTCCCAATAAAAGTTTAACTATGTGTTAATTGACATTACTGCCGTACATGCAACCACCTCTCTGTGTAAATTAATCACATGCACAGAGGACAAAAGTATATTTTCACATTTTGCTCCATGGATGTCAGAAGGCTCAGCAATGGAAATGACTCGAATGCAGGCTCACCGAGAAGTACTGAAGAAAACCCAAAATCCAAACGCAAATGGAACCGAAAGATATAGACCTGGAACCAACAGAATGCACAACTATTTCTTAGCCCCCCTTCGGTCGTGGCTGAACATGGGCGTCTCCAGGGTGCTATTCCCTATATGGAGGATGCAAGTGCGTGACTTTATTTAACGTGGGGAGACTGGTGCACAAACAGCCAGCCCACGGTCCTTGACAGATCTGGGTCAGGATCCAATAGCATGGAGTCCAAGATGACTGGGGACCCTTTTATGCTGCAGTCTTCATCCGCCTTCCCAGCCGATGTAATGCTCCTCTAAGGTCCGCTATCGTCCTCCGCCTGTTACACCATTGAAGTCTTGGTTGGATTGCTCTTTGTCAGAGTCCTCCCCTCCACCTTACCGCCATGGGTGGCCCTACCAGGCGCATATCTCCAGATGGCATCACTCTCAGGATCTCAGGTCCAGACAAGCTCCTCCACCATGACAAGGTGACAATCCATAGAGAAGTCAACTGATTATTGAGGAGCCAATTGGTGATGATTACAGGTATTTATACCAGGTGATAGATTAGGGGAGGAGATTAAATGCAGGTGTAGCTCCTAATAGCTCGGGGAGAAGTATGGAAAGAGTTTCAAGTGTGTGGAGGCGTGGCAAGTGTAATAGGAGCCCGCCTCCCACGGACGCTGCCTGGCGTCCTCTTTGGCTAGTCCGGGTACTGCTGATGAAAGTCACTGATCAGGGAGGTGTCCAGGATGTCACGGGCAGGAATCCAGCTCCTCTCCTCTGGACCGTAGCCCACCCAGTCAACCAGGTACTGAATCTCTCTGCCACGCCACCGTGACTTCAGCAGTTGCTTCACCATGTACACTGGACCACCTTCGATGCAGAGGGAGCAGAGGAGCGGGAGACAGGGAGCTGGAGGACACGGGCTTAACCCGGGATACGTGGAAGGTGGGATGAATCCGCATAGACTGGGGCAATCGGCGGACAATAGAGCGATTAATGATCTCGAGAATGGGCCAATAAACCGGGTGCCAACTTTCGGGACTCGGTGCGGGGGGGGGGGGGGGGGGGGGGGGAGATCTCGGGTGGACAGCGGTGTGGAGCAGGGCAGAACGAGCCTCCTTCTAGGTCCGACGACCGTGGCGCACCAGAGAAGGGTGGGTCAACGCCAAGATGACAGGCGAGATTAGAGGAATGGGCTCACTGGAGTACTTCAGAGCAGGTGGAGACCAGGATAAATAATTTATTGGTGGGTCCAGAACCGGGACTGGGGTGATGACGCTGGGCATTGCAGTCTGTGGTCTCGATCTCCCTAGTGATGGAGACCACCAGCCAGGTGGGAGGCAGAATAGGTTTGTGGGAATGATTGTCCTAGTTGGAACTGGTTCAAGTTGGGAAAAAGGAAGTATAGCAAGATCTGGGGGTCCTTGTTCATCAGTCACAGTTGGGGTTGACATTCTTGGACCCAGGACGGTATGACAAGGTGAAGTTAAACCGGGTGAAAAACAGGGCTCACCGGGCTAGACGGTAGTTGAGCCGCTTTGCCGAACGCAGGTACTCCAGGCTCTTGTGGTCTGTCCAGACTTGGAATGGTTGCTCAGTGCCCTCCAACCAATGCCTCCACTCCTCCAATGTCAGCTTCACTGCCAGCTGCTCTCTGTTGCCCATGTTATTATTCCTCACAGACGGGGAGAGGTGGTGAGAGAAGACGGCAAAGGGGTGCATCTTCTGGTCCTTGGAGGAGCGTTGGGAAAGCACTGCCCCAACTCCAACATCAGAGGCATCAACCTCACCACAAACTGAAGGGCAGGGTCAGGATGCTCCAGGATGGGGCCGGTAGTGAAGCATTGCTTAAGGTCCTGGAATGCCCCCTCAACAGCAGGGGACCAGGCAAACATCAAGGAGGTAGACGTTAGAGGAGCAGCCAGGATGCTGTACTTGCAAATAAAGCTGCGGTAAAAATTGGCAAAGCCGAGGAAGCGTTATAGCTCCCTCCGACTGGTAGGCTCAGGCCAATCTACCACCGCTCTCACCTTTCCTGGATCCATTTAGACAGGGCAGCAAGAAGGGTATCCCAGGAGTTGTGAGCTGATGGAAATCACACGTCCCTGCCTTGACAAACAGCTGGTTCTCCCATAACTGCTGCTGGACGAGACAGACGTGGCGGGTATGTTCCGATGCAAAGCCAGAGTGGACGAGGATGTCATCCAGGTAAACGAAGACAAACCGTTTCAGCATGTCCCGAAGCACATAATTGACCAGAGTCTGGAAGACGGGCCGGGGCAGGTACTTGTAATGCTGATGAAGGCTGTCTTCCACTCATCTTCCTTGATATGAACCAAATGGTAGCATTGTATAGATCTAGCTTGGTAAACATGGTGACATGAATGACCAGGGGTAAAGGTTTTTGGCAGTAATGTCATTCAGGCCTCGATAGTCAATGGAAGGGCGACGGTCGCCATCCTTCTTACTCACAAAGAAATATCCCGCCCCGGCGGGAGAGGAGGTTGGACGAATTAAACCAGCTGGCAGAGACTCCGAATGTATCTCTCCGTGGCGTTGGTCTCAGGAGCAGAGAACGAGTACAGATGACCGCGGGGTGGAGAAGTACTGGATAATAAGTCAATGGCACAATCATAAGGGCGGTGAGGAGATAAAGAGGTGGGTCGGAACTTGCAGAAGACCTCTTTCCATAATAATAATAATAATAATAATAATCTTTATTGTCATTGTACAAGACAACAAAATTCTGTTGGAGCAGTCCTCCAGCTGCACAGGAATATGAGTATAAAAATACGTTTAAACAAAGAACTATTAAAAAATTAGACTATAAACATACAGGAGTATGGGCGGGTGTGTGAGAGAGAGGGGGGGAATCAGTGTGGGAGGGGGATAGAGTTCAGTAGTGTCACAGCTCTATGGTAGAAGCTGTTTTTCAGTCTTGTCGTGCGGGCGCTCAGTGTCCTGTATCGTCTTCCTGAGGGCAGGAGGGTGAAGAGACAGTGTCCAGGGTGTGTGCTGTCTCTAATGATGCCATTGACCCTCCGGATGCAGCGGGTCCGGTAGATGTCCTCCAGTCTGGGGAGCTGGGTGCCAGTGATCCTCTCAGCAGTTTTAATGACGCGTTGGAGAGCTTTCCTGTTCTTTGCGGTGCAGCCAGAGTACCATACTGTGATGCAGTACGTGAGAACTGACTCGATGGCTGACCTGTAGAAGCTCACCAGCAGCTGTTGTGGGAGACGTGCCCTCTTCAAGCACCTCAGGAAGTGAAGCCTTTGAAGTCCTTTCTTGGCCGTCGCCGTGATGTTGACGGTCCAGGTCAGGTCGTGGCTGATCTTGACCCCGAGGTACCTGATGTTCTGCACAGCCTCCACTGTCTCGCCGTTAATGGTGATGGGCTGATGGACGAAGGTCTTCGGTCTCCTCCTGAAGTCCAGGATCATCTCCTTTGTTTTTGCTGCGTTGAGGATCAGGTTGTTCTCACGGCTCCAGCTCACCAGGTTCTCTACCTCTGTCCTGTAGGCGGCCTCATTGTTACTCGTGATCCTGCCTACCACAATGGTGTCATCTGTAAACTTTAATATGGTGTTGGCCTCGTGGGTGGGTTTGCAGTCGAGAGTGTAGAGGGAGAAGAGGAAGGGGCTCAACACACAGCCCTGTGGTGCACCGATGTTCAGGGTGATGCTGGAGGAGACCTGCCTCCCCATGCGCACAGTCTGTGGTCGGCCGGTGAGAAAGTCCAGGACCCAGCTGCTCAGGTGTGTGTTGAGGCCCAGGTGGTCCAGCTTAGTGACTAGTTTATGGGGGGGGGATGGTGTTAAAGGCGGAGCTATAATCTATGAATAGCATCCGCACATAACTGTCCCGCTGGTCAAGGTGTGTCAGGGTGGAGTGGAGGGCCAGTGACACTGCGTCCTCCGTCGACCTGTTTGCCCTATAGGCAAATTGGTGGTGGTCTAAGGAGGGGGGGATGCTGTTCCTCAAGTGTCCCAGTACCAGACGTTCGAAGCACTTCATCACCACCGGTGTCAGCGCCACTGGCCGATAGTCGTTGAGGGACCTGATGGCTGATTGTTTTGGCACAGGGATGATTGTGGCTGTCCCAGACACAGATGTGAGGGGAAGACAAGCGGAGCGAAGCCAATTGAGACAAGATTTGCCAAGATTTGCCATAAGCGGGGCATTGCTCACGGAATTTTGGGTGTGAGCTTCCACAATTACCACAGTTATTGACTAGATGATCAGTTACCCTCCCTGGGGGTTTAGGCAATTGTTAAGGAGTTAATGCTTGTCATGGGGACCGATAGAAGTCATGGACGTCATAGGCAGAATGTGGCCCCGGTCCCAAGGCTTTGGTATGGGTATCAGTATCAACCTTATCAAATGCAAGCTCCTCATCCTGGAGAAATTGATTTCTCACCTTATCCTTCAGGATGCCATATACGAGTCTGCTGCAGATGAGCATGTCACGGTCTTGGAAGTGGCATCTGGATGCAATGCTCTTAAGGGCACCAATGTAGGATTCAACCATTTCGCCCTCTTGTTGGCTGCGGGAAAAAAAACTTGTGGTGCTCCATGATAACGTTGGTGCAAAGTTGGCACAGGTCACGGAACTTTCGGAGGAGGTATACCGGGTCTCTGATGGATTCTGATGGGGGCACAACATGTGTTACCAGATCGGTATGTTCTGGGGCATATAGGAAATCCTGTGCCCATAGGGCAGTCTCTGTGCCGGCCACATTGAGGAGAATTGATGCAACAGTGTGGGGCGCAGCTGCAGGATGGGCAGCATCAATAAAAATCCTGAATTCCACCTCGAAGATGCGCCACCATTCAGCAAGCTCACTGTCGAACACCAAAGGATCTGGTCTGCGTATGGAACTATCCATTATTCAACGTAAAAAAATTAAACTAAAATAAATTCAGGCAAAATAGTTGGTGACGTGATTCAAGACTCTGACACCATGTTTATCGGCGGCCCAATAATAAAAACACATTCATGGTGAAGATTCAAAATTCAAGATTCAAATATTTATTGTCATTGTGCAGTGTACAAGTACAGAGACAAGGAAATGCAGTTAGCATCTCACCAAGAAGTGCGAACACAGAATAATGGAACAGTAAAATATATATATGTATATACAGTAGCAGTAGTGCAAATTTCTGGGGGGGGGGGAGATCAGTCACTGGGGGAAAGAGTGTCCGAGGAGGGGGGGGGGGGGGGGGGGGGTGACAGGCAATCACCAAGGTGCAGAGTTAAGTAGGGTAACAGCCGCAGGGAAGAAACTGTTCCTGAACCTGCTGGTCCGGCAATGGAGAGACCTGTAGCTCTTCCCAGATGGGAGGAGGGTAAGCAGTCTATGGTTGGGGTGAGAGCAGTCCTTGACGATGCTGCGCACCCTTCGCAGACATCGTTTGCTCTGGACAGACTCAATGGAGGGGAGTGAGGAACCGGTGATGCGTTGGACAGTTTGCACCACCCTCTGCAGTGCTTTCCGGTCGGAGACAGAGCAGTTGCCATACCATACTTTGATACAGTTAGTAATGATGCTCTCGATGGTGCAGCGACAGAAGTTCACCAGAATCTGAGGAGACAGATGGACCTTCTTTAGTCTCCTCAGGAAGAAGAGACGCTGGTGAGCCTTCTTGATCAGTGTTGAGGTATTGTGAGTCCAAGTGAGGTCATCAGAGATGTTGACCCCCAGAAACCTGAAGCTGGAAACACGCTCCACCTCCGTCCCGTTAATATGGATGGGGGTGTGTGTGCTACCCCTAGACCTTGTGTAGTCCACAATGAGCTCCTTGGTCTTCTTAGTGTTGAGGGCCAGATTGTTGTCAGCGCATCATGCTGCTAGGAGCTGGACCTCCTCCCTATCGGCCGACTCATCGTTGTCGCTGATGAAGCCAATCACCGTTGTATCATCTGCTTTATTGATGATGGTGTTAGTACCATGTACAGGTGTGCAGTCGTAGGTGAAGAGGAAGTAGAGGAGAGGGCTCAGAACACAGCCCTGTGGAACACTGGTGTTCAGGGTGAGGGTTGAAGAGGTGTGGTTGTCTAACCTAACAGACTGGGATCTGTTGGTTAGAAAGTCCAGTATCCAGTTGCAGAGGGAGGGGTCGATGCCCAGGTTGATGAGTTTGGTGATCAGATTGGAGGGGATTATGGTGTTAAATGCTGAGCTAAAGTCGATGAACAGCATTCTCACGTAGGTGTCTCTGTTGTTGAGTTGGGAGAGGGCGGAGTGAAGTGCCGTGGAGATGGCATCCTCCGTACTCCTGTTCTTGCGGTAGACGAACTGATAGGGGTCTAGTGTGGGAGGTAGGCAGCCTTTGAGGTGTGCCAGGACCAGCCTCTCGAAGCACTCAGTGATGATGTGAGTAAGTGCAACTGGGCGGAAGTCGTTGAGGCTTGCCGCAGTGGAGCGATATGGCACCGGTACGATGGAGGTGGTTTTAATGCACGTGGGGACAGCTGCTTGGACAGCTGTTGTGAAATCCAACTTTATTCCATTAAATACACAGGAACATTTCAATAGTCATCAGCTTGCGTCTGGCTTTACAGAATAGTGTGCTCGAGCGAGAGAGAGAGAGAGAGAGTCTTTGTGTAGTACCATAATACCATGTAAAGGGTGGCATGCACATATGCGTGGTGAAGTTCATAAATGGCATGAATTAATAAGGGTTAATCTACACCCGAGATGCCAACTCATCCTTCAGGTTCTCGGTGAGGCCATGGATGACGTTACTGAGCAGAGCGGTATCACACCACCCACTCTCTAAAGCAGTGGTTCGAAAATCAATAGCGTAATCGGCAACAGAGCGTAGCTGAAACATGTTGTCTGGTGTGGACAAGTTGGGCCGAAGGGCCTGTTTCCACACTGTATCACTCTATGACTAAGACTCTACCTCTCTATCTTTCCATTGGTGATAATGGTTACATTTAGTTCTGACTTTGCCCTCTTCCCCCTCCCTGATCACAGGGTCTTTTGCCCCTTGATTTTTCACCATTTACTGCCTTAACGGTGAAGGCATCTCAAAATATTTATATCTTGATTCTTTATTCTTTGCTGAAGAGACAAGCTCACTTTAAAATGCACTCCATGAGCAATCAAAGCAGTTCAATGTTTGGCTGATATCATATGTCATTTGAAGGTTCTCTTTTTCAAAACTGTCCAGGCTGTCTAGTGACCTCTGAGGAATTATTTTGCAATTGCTGTCAAAAGTTTGATATGGTCATAAGATTAGCTTCACTGATTTACTCACTAAATTCTTTTAAAGTCCAATAATTATGTAAATTATAGGCATCATAAAATGCTCATCTAATCACACTTTTATCTGTGACCAAGCTGCCATTAAACCAGAACACACTAATTGCCAATGATAATCTTTAAAAAAAAACCTTATTGCAACAATCCCAAACGTGACAAAGATTTTAATATACAGGCTAATTTGTGAGATAATCTGAAATAACGGTAATTATTTGAGCACGGGAAGTCATTTGGCTCTGTATATAATTAGAAGTGTCAGTTGCATAGCATGCAACTGAAGAAAGTAATCTGTGGCAATTTACAATGTTTGAGAAAACAGGCCAATGGAACCAAATTGCCACATGTAGTTGTCATTTGCAGGGAACACACCGGTGAAAGAAGTGGAAGGATAAAAGAATGTGGGTGAAATAAAGCATGAAATCCATGAAGTGTCAAGGACTTGTTGGTTCACTTAGTGTAGGTTGTATGAAAGCAGCCAGTTAGCATGTGCCATTCTGTCATGATTTACGTCACCTCTTTAGTGACCCTCGGACTATCCTTGACCGGACATTGCTGGTTCAGTCTGCCTGGATCTACCTGATTTCCTGGTTGCTAAACACTTTAATTCTCCTTCCCATTCCCACACTGACCTTTCTGTCTTCTTCATTGTCAAAGTGAGGCTAAATGCAAAGTGGAGAATCATCTCATATTTCGCTTGGGCAGCTTGCAGCCCAGTGGTATGATCTTGATTTCTCTAACTTCAAGTAACCCCAGCATTCCCTCTCACCCCATCCCTCCCCCACCCAAGTCGCACCAGCTTCTCGTTATCACCCAACAGCTAACAATGGCCTGTTTCCTTTATCATCGTTACCTTTTTGCATATCTTCCATTCATTGTTCTTTATCTATCTACATCATCGTCTATATATCTCGTTTCCCTTTCCCCTGACTCCTGAAGAAGGGTCTCGACTCGAAACGTCACCTTTTCCTTCCCTCAAGAGATACTGCCTGCCACGCTGTTACTCCAGCTTTTTGTGTCTAACTTACTGATAGACCATTAACAGTTCAATGGATTCGAGAGGAGTAGGGCACATGTATTTAAGCCATTGTAAAAAGCCAAAGATAGCTCAGGTTTTAGTTATTTTCTTCTGGTGCTCACACAGCTGTTTTTTTTGTACCTGTATTAAGTTGAATTTATCCGTAGCTGGGATAGCAATTTGCTCATAGAGGAGGTAGGTAGGTTAATAGTTATGGCACATGTGTTCAGTGTAATCTCCTGCATTAGGTTTAATCACTGAGATGCATAGAGACTTTTACAAAGTGTTTTTTGCTTGATGGGAGCTGGATCGGGGTTCCCGATGCAACCTCCTGTACATCGATTGGACCAAGTGTAGCCTCAGTGACCGTTTCGCCGGAAACTTACACTCGGTCCGTGAAGTCTACTGGATCACTCAGCTGCTAACCATTTTAACTCCCCTTTCCATTACAAATGTTGTCCTTTCTGTCCTAGGCCTCTTCCATTGCCAGAGTGAGGCCACACATAAACTGGAGGAACAGCTCTCCCCTTCCACCTATTTTTCTTCCTACGGCTTCACAATTCGCACATCTATTTTTATCTCACCCCTTTTTACTTCATCTCTGGCCCTTGTCAACCCATCTGCCTTTCAAAAACTTCCCTCACCTGTATTCACCTACACTTAGAAACATAGAAAATAGCTGCAGGAGTAGGCCATTCGGCCCTTCAAGCCAGCACCGCCATTCAATGGCTGATCATCCACAATCAGTTCCTGCCTTCTCCCATATCCCTTGATTTCGCTAGCCCTATGAGCTCTATCTAACTCTCTTTTGAATGCATCTAGTCAATCGGCCTCCACTGCCTTCTGAGGCAGAGGATTCTTTTTGTTAACCAGTATCTGCAATTTCATGTATCGATATCTCTATCTTCTTTTAACACCTCCCATGAGACTATGTACCTGAAGGTGGGGTCACAAGCTACATGATCGTCCAATTTCAGCAATACGGAATTGCTTTGATGGGGTAACACTATGACCATTGATACATTTATGTATTGTTCCTGTCTGTAAGATTTATTCAGTTTGCTAACAATGATAATGGGAACTATTAGCAATTATTTCCAACAAAGTATTTGCCTAATCAAGCCACAACAGTGTGCGTAAATAGTTCACCAGCAATTGAATCTTGTTTCTCTGACATTGATAGGTAGAGATGATTTTAATTAAAACTCCTTTATCCCAAAGGCAAGCTGGAGGAAAACGAGGGCAACTAAATGAGGCAAATCATCCCGTTTTTCTTTGAAATCTTTCTAACCCAGGAAAATGTCAAGAACTAAACCATGCTTTGCTCTCAACCCTGGTAACATACTTCAGACTCAGATAAGTTTCTGAACATATTTTTCTGCTGACACCACTTTGGAGCTACTTTGTCCACCATAAAATTACACAAATGTACGCTGTCGCAGCAGATCTGCAGATAAATAGTCTTACCTCCAAATTCAATTATCTCATGAGCTCTTGCACAGCCTCTCTTCTTCCCCTTTCTGCAATCTTTAGCTCAAACTAACCACTGCTGCCTGCATTTAAAGTCAAACTGCAATGTAGCTCATTTACGACCTTGGATGTTGCTGGAATATAGGAAATTTCTACTCGTTATAAGACCCGCTTGACATACCATCTGTGCATTAACACCTGATTCTTTTTGATGACACTCTTATGAAGTATATTGGTACATATATTACATTAAG
Organism: Amblyraja radiata; assembly: GCF_010909765.2. Taxonomy (NCBI): domain Eukaryota; kingdom Metazoa; phylum Chordata; class Chondrichthyes; order Rajiformes; family Rajidae; genus Amblyraja; species Amblyraja radiata. The sequence continues at coordinate 81,853,920 of NC_045958.1, forward strand.
GGTCATATTTAGATTTTTTTTTCTCTGCTGTGACTTGCACCTCACAATTAATATTTATGCATTTTCAATCTAGGGCAATCTATGTGTTCCATATATCGTAATTCCACAGGAGCAGAGTGAAAATTGGTTATTTGCCTATAATCTCTAATAAGGAACAATCAGCATGGATATCAAAAGTGTTCATCTTGCTTGACTTTCAATTCTTTCAAGTGATAACAGGGAAAGTGATACAAGGGCAAAACATTATCATAATTTATCTAAATTTCTAAACACACTTTGATAAAATGGGAATAAATTAAACATCCGTGAAGCAGAGTCTGAGATCAGAGTTTATTGTAGATAGTGAGATCCCGTAATTAATTCTGCTGGGATCTATTTATATAATTTACATGATTTAAATCAAATACAGAGGAAGCAATTTGTCTTTGGGCAGTAAATGCCTGCAAGAATATCATGCACTCACTAGATGCCCTTCCCAGAGTGTTGTTTCATTGCTTCCAATGCAATGTCCATCAACATAAATGGCCTGATTTGCTGTAACCAAAATTATTTTGGAGTAAACAATACAGAATCATTAAAATGGTGAATAGAAATTAGTTATTTCACAAAATTAACAATATAATGAATGTTTTAACAGGTCATAGCACGGAAAAGTATTCATCAGACTGTCTTGATCTTGACATGCCTTTCTGTCTCCTTGATTTTCAGAGTATCCAATTGGCAAGGAATAGCAAATGGAAACTCGCCATGATGAATAAATTGATCTGAAATGTGTTGTGTCTGGTCTTGGCATCCAGTGGGACATGGAGTAGAATTATCTGAGTAAATTGTGTTTGTGCATTTGCTTTTAAAACTCCACAATCTATTGTGTTTGAATGCCAGGCTTCAGAGCGAGAACAAGGGCAACACGTTGCTCGAAGGTGGAGTTGCTACCTTACAGCGCCTTGAGACCCGGGTTCAATCCCGATATGGGAACTGTCTGCACGGAGTTTGTTCGTTCGCTTGTTCTTCGAAAAGGCATATACAGTGGCTTGCAAAAGTATTCATACCCCTTGAACTTTTCCACATTTTGTCACGTTACAACCACAAACGTAAATGTATTTTATTGGGATTTTATGTGATAGACCAACACAAAGTGGCGCATAATTGTGAAGTGGAAGGAAAATGATACATGGTTTTCAAATTTTTTTACAAATAAAAAGCTGAAAAGTGTGGCGTGCAAAAGTATTCAGCCCCCTTTACTCTGATACCCCTAAATAAAATGCAGTGCAACCAATTGCCTTCAGAAGTCACCTAATTAGTAAATAGAGTCCACTTGTGTGTAATCTAATCTCAGTATAAATACAGCTGTTCTGTGAAGGCCTCAGAGGTTTGTTAGAGAACATTAGTGAACAAACAGCATCATGAAGCCCAAGGAACATACCAGACAGGTCAGGGATAAAGTTGTGGAGAAGTTTAAAGCAGGGTTAGGTTATATAAAAATATCCCAAGCTTTGAACATCTCACAGAGCACTGTTCAATCCATCATCCGAAAATGGAAAGAGTATGGCACAACTGCAAACCTACCAAGACATGGCCGTCCACCTAAACGGACAGGCCGGGCAAGGAGAGCATTGATCAGAGAAGCAGCCAAGAGGCCCATGGTAACTCTGGAGGAGCTGCAGAGATCCACAGCTCAGGTGGGAGAATCTGTCCACAAGACAACTATTAGTCGTGCACTCCACAAATCGGGCCTTTATGGAAGAGTGGCAAGAAGAAAGTCATTGTTGAAAAAAAGCCATAAGAAGTCCCGTTTGCAGTTTGCCACAAGCCATGTGGGGGACACAGCAAACATGTGGAGGAAGGTGCTCTGGTCAGATGAGACCAAAATTGAAGTTTTTGGCCTAAATGCAAAACGCTATGTGTTGCGGAAAACTAACACTGCACATCACCCTGAACACACCATCCCCACTGTGAAACATGGTGGTGACAGCATCATGCTGTGGGGATGCTTTTCTTCAGCAGGGATAGGGAAGCTGGTCAGAGTTGATGGGAAGATGGATGCAGTCAAATACAGGGCAATCTTGGAAGAAAACCTGTTAAGAGTCTGCAAAAGACTTGAGACTGGGGCGGAGGTTCACCTTCCAGCAGGACAACAACCCTAAACATACAGCCAGAGCTACAATGGAATGGTTTAGATCAAAGCATATTCATGTGTTAGAATGGCCCAGTCAAAGTCCAGACCTAAATCCAATTGAGAATCTCTGGCAAGACTTGAAAATTGCTGTTCACAGATGCTCTCCATCCAATCTGACTGAGCTTGAGCTATTTTGCAAAGAAGAATGGGCAAAAATTTCAGTCTCTAGATGTGCAAAGCTGGTAGAGACATACCCCAAAAGACTTGCAGCTGTAATTGCAGCGAAAGGTGGTTCTACAAAGTATTGACTCAGGGGGGCTGAATACTTTTGCACGCCACACTTTTCAGTTTATTATTTGTAAAAAAAATTGAAAACCATGTATCATTTTCCTTCCACTTCACAATTATGCGCCACTTTGTGTTGGTCTATCACATAAAATCCCAATAAAATACATTTACGTTTGTGGTTGTAACGTGACAAAATGTGGAAAAGTTCAAGGGGTATGAATACTTTTGCAAGCCACTGTAAATTGTCCAGTGGAAGCAGTAAATCAGAGGATGGATAAATTCAGCTCAACAGAGGACAAAGGGTTTAATTAAGAGGGGGGGGGGAGTGCATGAAAGAAAGCTTGTGGGGAATATAAAAACTGACTCTAAAAGCTTATTTTTATATGTAAAAAGGAAAGATTAGTGAAGACAAATGTAGATCCCTTACAGTCAGAGACAGATTAATTTATAATGGGAAACAAGGAAATGGCAGTTAAACAAGTAGTTTGGTTCTGTCTTCACAAAGGAAGACACAAACAATCTCCCAGAAATACCAGAGGAATGAGGATCTAGTGGGAGGGAGGAACCAAAGGGAATCCACATTAGTCAGGAAATTATGTTAGGTAAACTGTTGGGACTGAAGGCAGATAAATCCCCAGGGCCTGATGGTCTGCATCCCGGAGTACTCAAGGATGTTGCACCAGAAATTGTGGATGCATTGGTGATCAATTTCCAATGTTCTCTCGACTCTGGATCAGTTCCTGTGGACTGGAGAGTAGCCAATGAAACTCCACTTTTTAAGAAAGGAGGGAGAGGGAAAACAGCGAATTATATACCAGTTAGTGGGGACGATGCTCAAGTCGATTATTAAAAATGCTATAGCAGCGCATTTGGAAAGCAGCAACGGGTTCGGTCAAAGTCAGCATGGATTTATGAAGGGAAAATCATGCTTGACTAATCTTCTGGAATTTTTTTAGAATATAACAAGTAGAATGGATAAGGGAGAGCCAGTGGATGTGGTGTATCTGGACTTTCAAAAAGCCTTTGACTAGGTCCCACACAAGAGATTTGTGTGCAAAATTAGAGCACATGGTTTGGGGGTAGGGTATTAACATGGATAGAGAACTGGTTGGCAGATAGGAAGCAAAGAGTAGGAATTAACGGGTCCTTTTCAGAATGGCAGGCGGTGACTAGTTAGGTGCCACAAGGCTCAGTGCTGGGACCCCAGTTATTTATAATATACAGTATATTAACGATTTAGATGAAGGAATTAAATGTGACATCTCCAAGTTTGTGGATGACACAAAGCTGGGTGGCAGTGTGAGCTGAGAGGAGGATACTATGAGACTGCAGGGTGGCTTAGATAGGTTGGGTGAGTGGGCAGATGCAGTATAATGTGGATGCATGTGAGGTTATCCATTTTGGTGGCAAGAACAGGAAGGCAGATTATTATCTGAATGGTGTCAGATTAGGCTTGTATTCACTGTAATTTAGAAGGTTGAGTGGGGTTCTTATAGACACATATAATATTCTTGAAGTAATGGACAGGCTAGATGCAGGAAAACTTATCCCGATGTTCGGGGAGTCCAGAACCAGGGGTCACAGTTTAAGAATAAGGGGTAGCCATTTAGGACTGAGATGAGGAAATAAAAATTCACCCAGAGAGTTGTGAATCTGTGGAATTGTCTCCAACAGCAGGCAGTGGTGGCCAATTAACTGGATGTTTTCAAGAGAGAGTTAGATTTTGCTCTTAGGGCTACAGGAATCAAGGGATATAGGGAAAAAGCAGGAATGGGGTACTGATTTTAGATGATCAGCCATGATCATATTGAATGGCAGTGCTGGCTCGATGTGCCGAATGGCCTACTACTGCACCTATTCTTCTATGTTTCTATGCATGGGTTTTCTCTGGTTGCTCTGATTTCCTCCCATACTCCAAAGTCGAATGGGTTTGTAGGTCAGTTGGCTTCGGTAAAATTGTAAATTTTCCTAGTGTGTGTAGGATCATGTTAGTATGCGGGGATTGCTGGTCGACGCGGACTCGATGGGCTAAAGGACCTGGTTCCACTCTGTATCTCTAAACTAAACTAAACTAAACTAAACTAAACTAAACTACCTAATCATAACCCTGGACTCTGTTGCACCAGAAAATTGTTAAGGAGGGTTGATTTTAGTAACACAAAAAGTTTATTCCTGAACTTGGAGGTTATTGGGCAATGAATCTGGGGTTTAGCAGCATGATGCAACATTTCTACAATTTTGGTTCACAATTGAAAGTGCTCCTGGAACGGTTATATAAATATATGTACCAAGGTTTAACAGCATTGAATCATTGATTGACTGAACTGGGTGGTGGTGGAATGTTGGGTTTGTTTCCAGGCTATCATTCAGGACTTTGCCAATCCACTAGCATTCAGATTTGGGGTACAGTGGAGATTTCTGATCTTTCAGATTTGAGGATGTCATTCAAAGCATTAGGAGTCTTTGGATCCAGGAGGTATTGTGAAGGAGACAACATCATTGTGAAAGAGTGGTCCACCAGAACATATGGCACTGCACAAGAGGTGGTGTTGAATTAGGTATCCAAAAGCCTGTCATGAGAAGGAGTCCTATCGTGGCAGTAGTGGGACTTGCAGCATCAAAAATTAGCTCTCAGAATTTTCAAAATGCCGATAGGTATATCTGCACCTTGCAGACTCGTGATTCCATAACCATGAAGAGGTTTTTGGATTTTCTCCAATGATTAGTTTCCCCTATTACCTTAACTTCTGCACTGTGTCACTGAATAATTTAGTACTCTTTAATGCAGAGGTTTAGGCATCATACTTCCCACATTCTTTTTTTATGATTGATAACTGCAATTTTATTGTCTTCCTTGGCGTACTTGAAATTGGGAATAAACTTCAGTGTACACGTGCTCTTTAATGACCTTTTCAAGAACAATGCACCAACTGTATTGAATTAACTTTTGGAATTGGATTCAAACAAGCTCTATATTTCAAACTGTGCATTTACTTCTAAGTGAATATTTAAGGTTTTATCTGTCAGAATGATCGCAAATTATTCTTTCCTTCCCATAAATTTTAAAATGTGTGGTGTGGCCATGCACTTTACATAACCTTCAGCTCTTTGGGGGGGGAGTCATGTGTCCTGGTGACGAGAGGTAGGGGTCATGGTGTGGTCACGGGTGCCCCTGGTGAGTATTTAAGGGGTTAATCGCGTGCGCACGGGGTTGGTGAGTGAGGAGAATTAGTGTAGCAATAAAGGACAGTATTTTCGGGCAAACTTTGTGTCTGCTTCATTCTTTAATGGACATCTCCACGTTCACTACATTTGGTGACCCCGACGTGATCCCACCCTCTCATCCGAGCGATGATGTAGTTTGACGATTATTTGAAAAAATATTAATTTTTATCCTCTTATAGAATCCTAAAATCATTGTAGTGTTATAACAAAAAGGAGCACTTTCAATTAATCAAATCTGCATTTGCTGTCCGTCAGCCTGTTCCACTGAGTTACTCCGGCATTTTCTGTCTGTCCTCATTCTGTCCACGTTTAAGCTTGTAATTCAATAAGTGTTACCATTCTTTTGTTTCTCTCTTAGTCTCTTTCTTTTTGATAGCTGTGGAATCATAAAGCTGTACAGCATGAAACAGGCCCTTCAATCCAACTCTTCCATGTCGGCCATGTTGCTTAACCGAGTGAGTCCCAGTTGCATGTGCCTGGGCCAAAACTCTTCAAATCTTTCTCTTCAATTATTATTATTATTACTAGACTAAGTGGGACCCATTGTGTCCCAGTCACACGGGAGGCCTAGTCCCCCAACTCAACCCATTCCCCCAACTCAACCCATTCCCCAATGCAATATTCCACACTCACCTGTTCCCCCAATGCAACCCATTCCCCCAATGCAATATTCCACACTCACCCATAACCCCTAACAGTGCAGGCATGGCTCATTTCCCATCATCCCTCAGCACTCACTCCCCCTCTTCATGTGAGGGAGGGGAGGAGGGGAGGGAAGGGGGGTGTGGGATGGGAGGGGAGGAGGGGAGTGGGGTTGTGTGTGGGCAGGGGGGTGTAGGAGGGGGGCAGAGCATGGTGCGGAGGGAGGGGGAGGGGGGTGATGGAGGGGGTGTTTGGCGGGAGTGTTTGGCGGGGGTGTGTGGCGGGGGGTGGAGTGGGAGGGGAGGTGTGTATGTGTTGCGTCTCTTGTTGCGTTCTGCAGCCCGGGAGGGGGACAGCTTCAGGCGGGGGCTGGCGGGTGCCGGTGGGGGAAGGGGGGATGGGGGAGTGTTCTGCACCCGGGGGAGGGGAATGGCTTCAGGCAGGGCCTGTCGGAGTCCAGTGGGGAGGGGGGGAGCGCTGCCATGGCCTACCACTGCAGGACGCTCTCCCCCACCGGCCCCCGACAGCCCCCTCCCGATGCTGTCCACGTCACCCACTGCAGGATGCACCATCACCCACCGGTCACCGTCTGAAGCCAACCCGTCCCGTCCTCAACTGCAGGATGCTCTCCGCCCCATGGCCCCCGTCTGAAGCCCACCCCGTCCCCAGCTGCACGATGCTCCCCACCGGCCCCCACTGGCTTCATGCAGTTTCAGAGCTGATGGGGGGAGGTGGAGCATCCTGCAGCTGGGGGAGGGGGATGGCTTCAGACGGGGGCTGTCGGGGGCCGGTGGGGAGAGCGTCCTGCAGCTGGGAAGGGATGGCATCAGGCGGGGGCTGTCGGGTGCCATGGGGGTGGGTGGGGGTGTGCGGGGGGGGGGGGGGGGGGGTGCGTAAGGGACCTGCTGCTAGGGGAAGGGCATCCTGAAGCTGGAGGATGGGGAAGACTTCAGATGGGGGCTGTCCGGGGCTGGGGGGATGAACATCCTACAGCCAGGGGAGGGGGACGGCTTCAGGCGGAGTCTGTCGGAGCCGGTGTCAGGGTGCAGCATCGAGCAGCAGGGGGAGGAGGTTGACTTCAGGTGGGGGCTGTCGGGGGCCATGAGGGGCGGGGGGGGGGGGGGAGGCGAGCGACCTGCAGCGAGGGGAGGGGCGTCCTGTAGTCAGGGATGGTGCCGGCTTCAGGCGGGGTCGGTCAGGGGCCCATGTGGGGGGGGGGGGGGGGGGAGCGTACAGCAGCGGGGTAGGACAACCACTCAGGAGGGGGCTGTCAGGGCCCGTGGGGGGTGCAACGGGAGTGTCATACACTGGAGAGGCGGACGGCTTCAGGCAGAGGCTGTCAGGGGCCAGTGGGGGAGGGGGGGGGAGGGAGGGGGGGAGGGAGGGGAGGGGCGTACTGCAGCAGGGCAGGGGGATGGCTTCAGGAGAGAACTGTTGGGGACGGGGTAGAGTCCTACAGCTGGTTGCAGGCGGACAGCTTCAGGCGGGGGCTGCCAGTGGGGGGGGGGGTGAGCGGGGTAAGGGGACGGCTTCAGGCTGGGGCTGTCAGGGGCCAGTGGGGGGGGGGCATCCTGCAGCCGGGGGAGGGTGCCCAGCCCTGCCAACGCCCGGCTCCCTCAATTCCCCCAGTCACATTCCTCACTTCCCCAGGATCTCAAGGTTGCATCAGCCAGTCTCGCAGTCAGCCAGGCTCCACACTCTGGGCCGCCTCTGCACTCCGGGCCGCATCCGCACTCCCCGTCTCAGCTCGGCTTCGGAGCTCCCTGACTCAGCCCAGCCTCCAGGGCTTTAATCTCCTCACCCCGGTGATTGACAAAGGGTGTTTCAAGGGGTGTCGCCATCCAGGCGACTGATTGAAGACTAATCTGCTGATTTTACGATTTTAAAACGTTCATAACTTTTGTAATATTGCACCGATCAGAATAAAACGGTGAGCTTTCAGCACAGGAGAACGGTTTGTAAGGTGGCAAAAAACCATAGCACTATCGGGTACTGTTTTTGCGCAAATGTAAAAACAAGGCAAAAACAAATGTAACTTGTGCAAACAAGGCAAATGTAAAAACAAAACCAGAAGAGGACAAGATGAGAGTTTTAGTTAAATATAGAAAGATAGAAATAGAAGAAGATAGAAGAGACAGACAGACAGACAGACAGACAGACAGACAGACAGACAGACAGACAGATAGACAGATAGATAGATAGATAGATAGATAGATAGATAGATAGATAGATAGATAGATAGATAGATAGATAGATAGATAGATAGATAGATAGATAGATAGATAGATAGATTATTGTTTGTTTCGGTCTCTGTACAAGACGCACATTCCATTCATCATTTCAACTTTCTAGCTTTGACTTGGCATACCACCGTGAAAGTGTAATTGTTTAAAGGGCCTTTACTCCAGCATTTTGTGTCTATCTTCAATGTTACTTGTGCTCTACTGAACCAGCAAGGCACCTGGTAGAGAACACTTTGCTCGTTCAGAGATCCACAGGCACTGACTTTATGTTCCAATGACCCCAAAACGTCAGTCGTGCGGTGTGTTGTTTCCTTGACTCTGACTCAGAAATATGAACCTTTATTGCATCTGCTTCCATTGCCCTTTCGACCAATGTATTTCATATTACAATTTGCTGAACCTCATGCTGAATATGAGGCTGGATAAATTTGAAAAGTCATCCCAAGGCTGCGGCAATCATCTGAAACATAACAGGTTAAATCAGTGTCAGAGTTAATATAAGTAGCAACTGTGAGCCCTTTTCTATTTTGGGAAGTTAAAACGTCTGGAGTTGCTAGTCTGTTTGCATTATTGCAAATAGGTCTATATAATATTAATTTATGTAATAAAACATCACAGCAAGAAGAGGAATAATGTAAAGTCATTAAAGATGTATTTCATAGCTTTTATTATTTCATTCAGTTAATTTATGTTTGATTTAAATATGCCCTTACTCTTAGCCTGTCAAAAGCATATCAATCCTATTGCCTACATTAAGACAGTGAACATCATCATTGAATATTGCCAATAGCAGTTTCTAAGGTGGAGATAGAGTGTACTTCACAGGCCAAAAGACTCAGTCGTCCAGGAAGCTGATATGATTTGCATGAAATGGATGGAATAGTTTTTATGTTAAGTAAAATTATATTAAAAAATAATATAGAAAATAGGTTATTAAGCACAGTAAAGATAAAGCACTGGAGTTCATCTCTGGAGGTCATGAATTGAAAAGCCGGTAAATTATGCTCCCGATGTTGGGGAAGTCCAGGACAAGGGGTCACAGGGGATAACAGCTTAAGGATAAGGGGGAAATCCTTTAAAACCGAGATGAGAAGAACTTTTTTCACACAGAGAGTGGTGAGTCTCTGGAACTCTCTGCCACAGAGGGTAGTCGAGGCCAGTTCATTGGCTATATTTAAGAGGGAGTTAGATGTGGCCCTTGTGGCTAAGGGGATCAGAGGGTATGGAGAGAAGGCAGGTACGGGATGCTGAGTTGGATGATCAGCCATGATCAGATTGAATGGCGATGCAGGCTCGAAGGGCCGAATGGCCTACTCCTGCACCTAATTTCTATGTTTCTATGTTTCTATGCCAATTGTTACATATGCCACCCCTGCAGCAATGTGAATAGTTTTGATCTCCATATCACATCAATGGATGAAGAGGCATGGAGAGATGGTGTGAACAGACTCTGCTAGCCAGCGAGTATTTAGCCAGGAATTGAGGGCCTTTCACTGCAGCATTTGGAGCTTATATTTGGGCAGACAGTGGGATGCAGAGTTTGACCTGTCAGGACCTCCCTCTCCATAGGGCCAACTGGCACTGGGTCATTCATAGTGTCTGTGAGAAGGCAGGGGTGAGGTGTCAACAATGTGCATTGAGTGCAACACAAAGCTTAGGATGGAACTAATCTTCAGTATCTTTAACAGTGAGAGATCTTGATAAGAACCATCTCCTAAACATATGCCGATATATTTGGAGAGAGGTTTGTCTTTTGATGAAAATGTTAATATCAGCTAAAATGAGAGTGAGCTGCTGGTTGTACTCACCACAGCACATCTACTTTAATTAATCACAATCAATCACAATCACAATCACAACAATACTTGATTAGCCAAGTATGTTTTGCAACATACGAGGAATTTCATTTGCCAAGTCAGCATACAAATAAAAAGCAACGGAACACACAAAATACATTTTAGCATAAGCATCCATCACAGTGAATCCTCCACATTCCTCACTGTGATGGAAGGCGAAGGAAAAGTTCAAGTCTCTTCCCTTCTTTGCTCTCCTGTGGTCGGGGGCCTAGCTAGTTGACGGAACGATCTTGACTCCCATAACCAGTAGCGTTGGGGCCCTCTGCATCAGGGCGATCAACTCCAGCATCGGGGGGATCTCAGCTCCCCCGCGCCGGGTGATCGAACCCTGGGTCGAGGCTGGTCGAACATCTGCATCGTTGGACTTTCCCGACTGTGAGCTTTTTATGGTAAAGTCCGTAGGCCGCAATTGGAGCGATCCCAGGCAAGAGATCGACTTTAATGTTAAGTCCATGCCCCGCGGTGGGGCTCAAAGTCGGTCTGAGGAGACCTCAAGCTCCATCGATGGTATGTCGCAGAGCGACCGGTGATACGACCCAGAAAACAATTGCATCTCTGGTAAGGTAGGAAACTGCAAAAAGGTTTCCCCGACCCTCTCCCCCCACATAAAACAAACTGGAGAACATTTACACGGACTTTTACAACGCACTATAAATTTAAAAAAAGACAAAAAAATCAGATAGACTGTTGGCGGGGCTTCCTAATAATCGTGCGGCGCCCCTGGTGGTAACATAAAATATTGGAGTACAACTGATGCCCAATACCCTCACACATTATCAACACCAAAACGAATTCCTACCCCAAATATGTAGCCCCACAAATTTCACTGGATGATAACCACCCCAGGCAAAACTGAATCAGATCAGAGTATTTCACATAACACGGGCTTGATAATTTTTATGCAAAACTATCACATGTGTTAGAAGACCAGGAAAATTTGAGATTTTTTTCATATATTGCGTTAATTTTCGCTGAATTTAGAATACTTTCTTTTTTTATTTATTTTGCCGGAAGTTGCAGTTGAAATGAAACTCCTGTCAGTCAATGTTTGCTGGAGCTTCACCTATTACCCTGCTTTATCTGCGTTGTGCATTTTTCTGACTAATTGACATGCAAAGATCATATGCTAATAAGACAGAAACCGATAACATTTATTTGGAATGAAGGGAATGGCCTGAATGTCAGAGGTTTCAATCGCCAGGTTATCAAAGAAAGCTCTCCACAAAGTGAGTTTCATCGTGTCCTTTCTGAAAGGTAACTATAGCAACACTTTCTTTAAAGCTTTCATGCCAAAATCATTACCCTTGAGATATATGTGAATAATTGTTGCCCATCAATTATGAGAGAGACGAATGCAAATGATTTCTTCATTAAATGATCTAACCGTCAAAACTGACAAAATGTAACAGCCAACAAGAGCCAGAAAATCCTTTTCTCTGAACAAGTATTCATTAGAGCCTGTGAATCATTCAAGCTCCTCCAAATTGAAGACACCTCGTGAATGTTGTTATGGTCTCTACACACCAATCCCATGCCCAATCTGCTTACCTATTGGAAGGTCCTTTCACTGCCTAATCTAGTTTGCTGGACACTCTACAGGAATTCATCACCTTACAGAGTCTGAAATAACCGGATTCTCGACCCGAAACATCACCTGTTCCTATTCTCCAGAGATGCTGTCTGACCCGCGAGTTACTCCAGCTTTCTGTGTTCATCTTCTGAGATAACCGGACATGGCAGTCCTGTTGCTAAAGGGCCTGTCCCACTTTCACGACCTAATTCACGACCTATGTCGAGTTTGCCCTTGACTCATACTCGCAGCATGGTCATCACGAGGTCGTAGGTAGGTCGTAACAGGCCGTGATGCTAGTCGTGGGTACTCGAGGTATCAAGTAGGTCGGGACGTTTTTTCTAGCATGGTGAAAAATGTCCACGAGTAAAAAAGGTCGTGAATTAGGTCATGAAAGTGGGACAGGCCCTAAACGTGGCTATTTGCATCAGGCACCAACTTGTTGTAACTTAGGACGAGAAGTCCTTCGCTCAGTCTCTCTCCCCCACTCTCTCAAAGAAACAGTAAATTCAACTTAACAGGAAGGCTATTTAATTTAATAATGGTAAGAATATATATTTTTGGGGACTATTTCACACTGAGGCTTTCACTTGTCTTCATTGGGAAAGGTATTGTGAACGAAAGATATGATACCATGATGGAGCTGTAAAAGTTGTTGGTAAGACCACACGTGGAGTACTGTGTACAGTTCTGGTCGTGCAGTTACAGAAAGGAAATCATTAAGTTAGAAAGGGTGCAGAGCAGAACTAATTTACCAGGATTTTACCTGGGCATGTGGGCTTGAGTGTTGAAAACTATTATTATGCAAACTTGGTCAACATGTGCAAGATGGGGCAAAGGGCTCTATAGCTCTGATTCTATGACTCTATGTGTAAATATGTTTGATTATGGCATTGAAACAATTACACTTTCATTTATTTTAATCATTGCATTTCTTTTTCTCTGTCTAAATTATTTTAACCAATTTCCATATGCATTCCACTGGATATTATATATCCTTTTACCGACGCAAAAAATTGTTTTTGATTATTTATGCTTCTTCTTCGTTCATGTCCATCTTCCATGTTTCAAATGTTGACATCGCTGTCATCGTCCTTCCTGAAAAGGACGCAAGCTTCCGGCGACAATCAGTGAGAGCCATCACTTGTTGCAATAGATGATGGTGCTTTTATAGGTTGCAGATCATCAGAGATAGATCAATGTAGGTCCTTTGACAGAATGGGCAGTCAGGAGTGGTTCAGGGAAGTTGGTTTTCTCTGCTTGCATTCCCACTGCTCCTCACAGACCATGCCACCCTGCAAAATGGCCAGCGCATGCTTGGCTGATGCTGTCCCATACCTGCCACTAATTGCCAAGGCATCCTGCTCTCTTAATTATCAATGGAAGGCTGTTCTCAGTAACGTGACTACCAGTTACATGAAATAAAGACAGAAGCTGCTGAAACACTCACCTGAGAAATGGGTGATGTTTCAGGTCTGAAACATTTTATTACAATTGACAAAGAGAGAATCAAGTTTGTGTAGGTAACAGAGAAAGTAGAAGAGGGGGAAAGGGAACAAAGACATTTTTCACGAGTTAATGCAAAAAAAAAGTGAATAATGAGCTTCTCTATCTGCCCAATGTTGTACAGTCTGGCCTAATGATGGTGATACCAACACACAGGAAGAGTAGGTTATCTAAAGTTGGAGAATTTGATCCTTACTTTCTCAATTCTGACGAAGGGTCTCAGATCTGAAACGTTAACAGTTTATCTTTTCAAATATGCTGCTTCACCTGCTGAGCTTTGACAGAGTTTTATTTCAGATTTAGAGAAACTGAACTTTATAAAAATGTCCATTAACTGTTAAGTGATGTAATTGTAAAAAAACTAAAGAGAGGATTTACATGTATGCTTTTCCTACTACATTCTGTTGCTGTTTCAAAGTGGATTTTGGTCCATGAGATAATGTGGTGCTGCTAACAGGAACGACCCTCAATGTCCATGCCAAACATAATGCAAGGTTAAATGAATCTCCTCAGTCTGCACATAATCCATATCTCTCAATTCCCTCCATATCCCTCTAGTTTTTGATATTTCCACCCCAGGAAAAATGTTCTGACAGTCTCTCCTATCTCGACCTCAGATTTTTAAATCCTTTTATCAGGTGTCTCTCAATCTCTGATGTTCCAGGGAAAACAATCTAAGTTTGTCCAACCTCTCCTGAAAGCTAATACCCACAAAACCAGGCAATATTCTGATAAACCTCTTCTGCATCCTTTCCAAAGCTCCCACAACCTTCCTGTAAGTGTGTGCTGGATGGTATCTTGTGTCAAACCTGTACCTGCTTTCACATGGAGCCCATTTGCACTCTCAATTAGAGCTTAGATAGGAACAGACACAAAGAATATTTCATAAAGCCCTGGTGAATTTTCAAACAAGTTAATTTATTTAAGGCCCTAACAGGACACACTGCAAAACTCCCTGAGTGAGTGCAAAATATTTTAAAGATTCACACCACCTACAACTTTTTATATTCTGTGCCTCAATGGTTATATGCAGTTGTTGCACATTTGAAATAATTTATCAGTTCTCACCATTTCTTTGTATTAATTCATCCTTGTTTTCTCACTCTCTTAGAGTCATCTTTAACTTTCCCCTTAATTAATTAAAATAACCATCCTCGTATTTGGCTGACAAATGGGTGCAATAAATTTCACTTATCTCAAGATTAGTTTTATTGCCCTTAACCTGGTTTACAACTCCCAATATTTATTTTAACTTTAGCCAGCTATGCTGGGCAATCTGAACACATCATAACTATATTTAATGCCACTTCTAACATCTTTAACATCCCTTCATAATGTTGATTATCATGCTTCCCCAGTATGCAAGCTCTTGGGTAAACATATTACAAACTACTAATTTTTCTTTTAAGTTTCAGAATTTGGCACATCATGGGGAAACCAATACAATACTCCAAGGTAGACAAAGTTCTTCCTTAAAAAATACAATACAATACTCCAAATGCATCAGAACCAAAGTCCTAAAAGGTTGTAACATAACTTCCTGACTCTTGTACTAAATGCCTTGACCAATGAAGATAAGGATACTTTATGACATTTTATGACTTTACATGTGAGTCCAAATGTGTGTTCTAATGTCTCTTGGTGTGTCTTGTGTGGGTGGTGGTGAGGGGGGGGGTAAGGGGGGAACCGCTTTTGGTCGCCTCCTCCACGGTGAGGCGACTTTTTCCATGTTGCCTCCCTCGCGGCCTAACATCATGGATTGGAGAGGCCTTTCCCGGAGTCGGCCCAGAGTTTCAGCAGCAGGCGCAGTGTGGGCTTCTCATTGCGAAGCGGGCATACCCTTGCTGGGGTCGCCAGAAGGGAATGCTCCAATCGCTGGCCCGTTGCATAGCATCTTGAAGCCGTGGTCTGCGGAGCTTCTAGCCGCGGGCGCGGCGTCCGGAGCCTGGGACCCTTTTTTAGGAATTAACGGAGAAGAGCTCCGATCGCCAGCCCGTGGCCGATAACATCCTGAAGCCGCGGTCTGCAGAGCTTCTAGCCGTGGGCGGGGCGTGGACTTAACATCCGGAGCGGGATCCCTCGCTGGAGATCCCTGGAGAAGACCTCGACCGCCGGCCTGTGGCCTACAATATCCTGAAGCCGCGGTCTGCGGAGCTTCTGGCCGCGGGAGCAGCGTGGACTTAACATCTGGAGCCTGGGTTCCCTCACCGGGGACAGCCAGCGAAGAGCTCCGACTGCCAACCTGCGGCCTACAACATCCTGAAGCTGCTGTCTCAGGCAGGGAAATGCCGATTCGGGACTTACCGTCACAAAGAGAGGGCCTGTACATCCGGCAGCCTGCAGCAGCGACTGTGGAGGTTTATGGCCCCGACCATAGAACAATAGAGGAGGACTGACTGTACTTTGTGCCTTCCACCACAGTGATGAAAGCTGTGGTGGATGTTTGTGTTAAATTTTATTGTGTACTTTGTGTTCTTTTTTGATTGTACCGCTGCTGGCAAGTTCATTTCACTGCACTTTATTGTGTTTGTGATGAATAAAAACTGATTGATTCATTGATTGATTGATTGATTGATTGATTGATTGATTGATTGATTGATTGATTGATTGATTGATTGATTAGTTGACTGACTTGTGTTGCCACATTCAGGGAGGTGTGGATGTCTCCGAGATCAAGCTCCCAGACAGCCTCCTGTCCCACTTGGGCGACCTAATCCACGAGTTCTGGCGAGTTTGTCCTTGACTCATTCTTGCAGCATGGTCGACACAAGATCGTAGTAGGTCTTCGTAACTCTCCTTCATGCTGGAGAGTGGTCTCCACGTACTCGAGGCCTCAGCTAGGTCGCGGCGTTTTTTTCAATATGTTAAAAAATGCCCTCGAGTAAAAAAAGGTTGCCATGGAAAAAATCGATACTTTTTTTACTCGTAGGTTTAGTCGTAGTAGGTCGGCATGTTAGTCATAGGTAATCAAGGGTAATCGAAGGTAGTCGTAGATAGTCTTCATCATAGTCGAAGGGAGGCCGCAGGAGATCGAAGGAGGTCGTCTTCACTCTCCACTATTCGGTTTCCAATTTTCCCGAAGTTAGTCGTAGCTAGTCGTAGCTAGTTGAAACTGGTCTTCAACATATTCAAAGGAGGTCGAAGGAGGTCTTCTACATAGTCGAAGGAGGTCTTCAACACGTCATTTTTACAAACTCTTCCAAACTCGACAATCAGTGGGATTGCCCCTTAATGCAGACAGCATTACTGCTGATATAGACGCTGCAAACTCCCACAAGTATGAAGCTGATAATGGTCAGAAATTCTGTTTCAGACATGTTGCCATCAGAGAGAACTGCTCATCTGTTTGCAGTTCTGTTAGCTCTTTTACACTAATTTGAGACAGAAGATAGGCACTTGACTTGTGTCTCCTCTAAGAATGGTCTGAAGAAGGATCTCGACCCGAAACATCACCCATTCCTTCTCTCCAGAGATGCTGCCTGTCCCGCTGAGTTACTCCAGCTTTTTGTGCCGGGTTTAAACCAGCATCTGCGTTCCTTCTTACACATCCCCCATTTTAATCTGTTCTGGAATAGAGAAGCAGAATTTTATTGAAATGTTACATGATTAATGCATGCTGGCGTAAAAAGAAAAACATGCTCTTGACTTTTGCTAGAAATGGAATTGAATGTAAAAATATGAAAGCCTCATTACAACAATAGAGGGTATTGGTCAGAGATATCAGATATCCCTTGGACTATTTTGGTTAAGATATTTAATAAGATATCTTTGCAGAAGTGCAATTTCAGAGGAGATCCAGTTGGACAATTTGTGGAATGGAGATATTGTCTTATGAGGAACAATTAATAAATTTGATGTTTCCATGAATGAGAAGTGATCCCATTGAAGTGCATCCAGTTCAATGATGCTTTGCTGTGTTGTTGCTGTGTTGTTGCTGAAGGTTGTTTTCCCAGCTGGTTGGAATTCTCTAATCATATTATGTAAGATTACAAAGGTTTCTCAGAACAGGAACAGGCCATTTGTCTTGTGTGTCCATACCAATAATCATTCTCAAGCCTTCAAGAAGGAACTGCAGATGCTTGAAAAATGAAGGTAGACAAAAATGCAGGAGAACTTCAGCGGGTGCGGCAGCATCTATGGAGCGAAGGAAATAGGCAACGTTTCGGGCCGAAACCCTTCTTCAAGCCTTCTCCTGGCTTTCTCCATCCGTATGTGAGTAACCCTCTACCATTTCTAGGTGGGTGTCATATATATTGCTCCCAGGTAGTTGAGAAGAAGAAATCTGCTGATTGTTATGAGTGTTTCACTGTGTTGCACCCTTTTTATTAGTGAATCATTTATGTTCTGTTGTGACCTTCGAGTGACTGCAGCAAGTACCTGTTCAGGAAATAATTAGCATGGGTGCATTTTAAGAATGATAATGCGTGTCCTGGAAGACTGAACCAAGGAACTTTGTACAATGCATCTTTCACAAAATGGTTTTTTGTGATGTCTCATGAAGTCGATTTATCTTTCCCTGTTTGATCAGGAAATCTTACTGGTTCTTCATGTGGTGATTTGTAACATGAGAAAGTAACTGCTGTCATATATCTTCAGAAAGACAGGCAAGATGTGAGGAATATCATTGAATATTCTGCTGCAAATCCTGATGGAACAGAGTGCAATACATGAAGTTGCAACAAAAAAAATCCATGAGCAGAACGGGATCTATTGGGGACGCAGAACAGGTTGTTACCGGTGCCGGAATCAAATAGCTTTCCTGTAGCCCAAACATCAATGCCAATAGCCCTTTCCCACCTTTACAGTATGTTAAGAACTGGCTTTAGATATTCAGTAAAGATCTCGGTAAATTTACGCACCTGAAATTGGCAAGCTATAGGGTGATTTCACGAAAGGTCACTGGATCATAGATCCTCACCCACGTGACCGCAAAATTTAACTGGGGTACAAACGTCACTTCCGGTACATGCTACTGATGCTGAAAACGCAAACTTTCAAACCTGTTAAAAACCGCGAAAACGGCCCGTTTTTGTGCTGTAAATAACTGTGCCAGTCGGGGTGACCGCGAGGCACAGTTATCCTGCTTTAGAGTCCGGAAGATAAAGAAAAACGAAGGTAAATACAAGAGAGCGCTGAAGGGAAAATAACAGCGGAAGTTGTTGGCCGTGCAGATATAAAGATAGAAAATATCGGGAATTATCGCGTTTGCTCACTGCATTTCATCAAAACTAAGGCAGTATTGATGTTTTGATGAAATGCAGTGAGCAAACGCGATAATTCCCGATATTTTCTATCTTTATATCTGCACGGCCAACAACGTCCGCTGTTATTTTCCCTTCAGCTCCCTCTTGTATTTACCTTTGTTTTTCTTTATCTTCTGGACTCTAAAGCAGGATAACTGTGCCTCGCGGTCACCCCGACTGGCACAGTTATTTACAGCTCAAAAACGGGCCGTTTTCGCGGTTTGTAACAGGTTTGAAAGTACGCGTTTTCAGCATCAAAAGCATGTACTGGAAGTGACGTTTGTACCCCAGTTGGATTTTGTGGTCACTTGGGTGAGGATCTATGATCCAGTGACCTTTCGTGAAATCACCCTATACCCCAGAGAGCGTTTCTCATCCGGGGTTCCCCGGAACATTAGGGTTCCGCGAGAAGTTGCTAGGGGTTCTGAGATAAATAGTGATAAATAGGCTAATCTTATGTTAATGCATTTTTGAGTCATTTTTGTGTCATACACGTACGGCATATTCTTGGAAAATTTGTGTGTGTGTGTGTGTCTGAGTGTGTGTGTGTGTGTGTGTGTGCGCGTGCGCGTGTAATCACACCTGCTCTGAAAAACGGCAACCTTATGGTAACATTTTTACATATGCTTGTAGAGTTTTATCCGGTGGAGTCCAAAATCGTCTTACCTGAAAAATTTGAGCTTTATTTCTTGAGGTATTTATGAAAATGTTCACAAATGTTTGAAAATAAACGAGATGGGCATGTCATAATGGCTCTGCTCATGGTATCTTCCACTCACTGCAAGCAACGTCACCCTCCGACCCCTCTACCCCCGCCCCCCCATCCCCCCGAACTCTTGATTGAAGTCCTTTGGTTGACGCGGCCCTGCTCCCCGCTCCCCGCTCCCCGCTCCCCGCTCCCTTCCTCTTCTCCCCCATACTCTCCCCTCACCCCCCTCCTCTTTCCCCTGACCATCCCCCCCCCCCCATTTTTTTTGCAACTTCATGTATTGCACTCTGTTCCATCAGGATTTGCAGCAGAATATTCAATGATATTCCTCACATCTTGCCTGTCTTTCTGAAGATATATGACAGCAGTTACTTTCTCATGTTACAAATCACCACATGAAGAACCAGTAAGATTTCCTGATCAAACAGGGAAAGATAAATCGACTTCATGAGACATCACAAAAAACCATTTTGTGAAAGATGCATTGTACAAAGTTCCTTGGTTCAGTCTTCCAGGACACGCATTGTCATTCTTAAAATGCACCCATGCTAATTATTTATTTATTAATAAAATTAATAAAGATATATTTTTATGTCGGTGTTCCCTGAGACATGAAAATTATTTCAAGGGTTCTGCAAGGGTGAAAAGGTTGAGAAATGCTGCCCCAGATACTTGGGTTTTGGAAATTCATGCATACGATCAAATTCTCAAGGATAAGAATTTTCTCCACACTTGTTTTGGTCTTTGTGAAGTTTCTGGACTGCCCTCATAGTCCAGAAACTTCACAAAGACCATATAAAATAGTGTGGGGAAGCTTCTTCACAGACCTCTCCTCGCGGCTTACATGTCAGACCCAAAATTATATACATTGGAATTTTACAATGTTCATGGTTCACTTTACCTGCTTCTGAGTTTGATGCAGATATTCTTGCATTGCTGCTGGTGTTTTTCATAGATGAGGCAATGAAACAAGAGATTCAATGGTCATTGCTAATAGGCATCAAAAAATTATCTATTCTACGCATAAAATCTCTCACTGAATTTCAAAGCAGTATTCAAAGTGATTAGGTTTGATAGAAGTAGACAAGCATTTCATCAGTGCAAGCCTGTCTAATTTCATCACAATAGTAATTGTCTTCATTATATTTCCTTTTAGCTTCATTTAAAAAGCCCCAATTTAAGCAGGTAAGTAACTGCATGCTGAACGGTGAAATACTGTAGATAATCAATGTTTAAATTATATGTATAGGGTCACTAATGATTAGACATTCAATAGAACCAGCCACGTAAATATCATGGCTGGATTAATTGTTGGAGGCGGATAAATCCTGTGGCTCACCTCCTTTCTATCATTTGTGGCTTGTCCTCTTCCTGGATTAGTGCAGCAACAACTCTCAAGGCATCCAACATTACCCGACATGCGTCAGGGGTCTGGGTTCGATCCTAACTACGGGTGCTGTCTGAACGGAGTTTGTACGTTCTCCTCGTGACCTGCGTGGTTTTTCCTCAGAGATCTTCGGTTTCCCCCCACACTCCAAAGACATACAGGTTTGTACTTCATATAGCTCTTGCTTTCCCTCTCTCCACCCCCTCTCTCCACCCATTTCTCCCACCAGTCTTACTGTCTCCAACTACATTCTATATCTGTCCCGCACCCTCACCTGACATCAGTCTGAAGAAGGGTCTCGACCCGAAACATCACCCATTCTTTCTCTCCAGAGATACTGCCTGTCCCGCTGAGTTACTCAAGCAGTTTGTGTCTATCCAGGTTTGTACAAAGTACCATGTACAAAGTTAAACAGATTTAAGTGTCTCTGAATATTAAAAAGAGTAGAGATACAGCATGGAATCGGCCCTGTGGCGTACAGAGTCCACACTGACCATCGATCACCCGTTCATACTAGAGCTATGTTATTCCACTTTCACATCCAGTCTCTACACACTAGGGGCCATTAACAATTAGCCTACAAACCCAAAAGTCTTTGGGATGTGGTAGGAAGTCGGAGCACTCAGAGGAAACCCAGGTGGTCATAGGAAGAGCATGCAAACTCCATGCTGGCAGCACACGATATCTGTATCAAACTCGGGTCTCTGGTGCTGTGAGGCAGCAGCTCTACAGGCAGCGCCATCGTGCTGCCAATTAAAAACATATTCTAAAATCTTAAAATTCCGTGATAGCCGGAAGCCAAAAGACAATCCCGCACCCTGTCCACTCTTCACCTCAACTTGCCAAAACCTGTCAGAAATGTCAATAAATTAATTCTCATTGAACCCCCAGCCGAGGCCTAGATATCACTGAAAATTCACCATCCAACTCCTGTGTGAGAGTGAATATGTGAGAACTCCAGGCAGTGACTCCAGTGACTTCTACTTCATTTTTCCCGTGGATTATATTTGATTTTAAAAATGGGCTAATTTACTAACTGTATTCTCAGTAATAGTTTTCAATGCAACAACCACCAATTATGACATTTCACCAGCACTTTATTTCCTCAACTTTACAAATAATTGAATCATTGTTTCATTTAATACAGAAGACTGTGGAGGTTTATTGACGAGACGTTCACATTGTATCACTGCACCCAACATTACATTCCTACATGGAAAGTCAGCAGGAGGATGACTGTGTGAAAGTACAGGAGCACGGATAGATAAGATTCAGACTTTGAAATTGGACAGTGGCAGATCTATATCTTAACTTCATCGACCAGTCTCAGGTTTGTAATCCTTAATACCCTTGGCTAATGGGAATCTATCTATCCCAGTTCTGAATTTTTCAATTAACTCCCAGCTTAGCGTACTTGTGGCAGTGATATTTTCAGATTTCCACAGCATTTTCTTCTGTGAAATGACTTCCTAACATCACCTCTAACCAACCCAATTCTAACTTAAAGATGGGCATGTTTGTCCTGGACTCAGCCTTCAGAGAAAATAGTTTCTGTCCATCAACCCTACAACTAATCGCCTGCAAAACCACCATCAGATTACCCAAAGACACTCAAGGTTAGACAACACAACCGCTGTGTATAATTTAGTTGTTTTGTTCTTGGTTAATACTCTACTATTGTACTTATTGGGTGCTTCTTCAGAGACAAAAATAATTACGTGTTATTTTCCAAAGATCATAGAAACTGTCCAATTGTCACTTTTATACCAATATATGTCAACTGGGATGAAAGTTCTTGGTTAATTGCACACATAGAGAGTGACAATTGTTTGTGGGCAAGAAATCAGAATAGAAACCAACCCTTCCACCGTACACATGGCCACTCCATGTCACAAGTTTGAACGAAGTTCCTGTCTGCGCAAAGCACTTTAAAATACGAAACAGAAGTGGCTGTTACTGGAATAATATGGAGCCATTCGACCCAATGCAACTGCACCAAGTGAGATCCATCCTCTTTTGTCTTAGCCCTGCAAAAGTTGCTTTACAAGTTCCCTTTTGAAGTTACTATTGAGTCTACTTCCATCATTCCTTTAGGCCACACTTTCCAGATCTCAGCAACAAAGGAAAAATAATTTCTAAATCACCTCAGGGTTCATTGAACCAATTATCATAAGCTCTACCCTGCCTTTCAAAATTCTTTAAAGCCTTGAATGACTGCGAAATCACCTCGGAGTCCTTCCTGTCCTAATTAGAGCCATTTTTCTAATCTCTCCACAGATCTTGTAAGATGGGGATTTCACTGAATGTGTGGCTGAACACTTGTGGGGATAAAGAGTTGGTGGTGAAGGAGAGCAAATAAGTGGGAAAGGCAGATAGTGTAGGATATTGTTGAGGATGGACCAAGGATGGGTGATGCTGCTTGTGTGGTACATATCTGATGTCTGGAGTGCCTTAGCAATCTGTCATCAAGTGCTCCTGACCTCATATATCTTCTTGCATCATAGAAGAAGGTCATTCAACCCTTTGAGATATACTCTCTCCCTTTGCAATCCAATCAACAATATTCCACCCACTCACCCATCCTCGTAGCTAAAGACTCAACTAATCCACACATCTCTGGGATGAAGGTGGAAATTAGAGCTCACAAGGAAATCCGTTCAGTCACAAAAGAGTGTGGTTTTTCCATACAGATAGAAGCCAAGGTCAAGATTCAACCTAGCTGAACACAAAATGCTGGAGTAACTCAGCGAGACAGGCAGCATCTCTGGAGAGAAGGAATGGGTGATGTTTTGGGTTGAGACCCTTCTTCAGACTGAGAGTCAGGAGAGATGGAGTCTAGAGATATGGAGGAATAACGTGTGAAAAAAAAATATCAAAGCAGACGATGATAAGAAAATGTAGAATGGTTCATTGTTAGCTGATTTACAAGGAGGCATACAATCAGTAAGATTAATCAGAAGGACAGTGAAACTAGTTGGAGAACTAGGGTAGGGTAGGGGCAGAGAGAGAGGGAAAGCAAGGCCTACTTGAAGTTAGATAAATCAATATTAATACTGCTGGGTTGTAAGCTGCCCAAGCTAACTATGAGATGCTGTTCATCCAATTTGCATTGGCCTAGGCCTAGGTGGACCGAGCAGAGATATTCAGCGAAATGATCGCCTAACCTGCTCTTGGTCTCGCCGATATATAGGAGTCCACACCTGGAACAGCGGATGCAGTAGATGAGGTTGGATGAGATGCAAGTGAACGTCTGCCTCCCCTGAAAGGACCGTAGGAATCCCTGGACAGAGTCAAGGGAGGAGGTATAGGGACAGGTGTTGCATCTCCAGCAGTTGCAGGGGAAGGTGACTGAGGAGGAGATGGTTTGGGTGGGAAGTGATGAGTTAACCAGGGTTGTGGAGGGAATGGCCTCTGTGGAAAGCAGAAAGGGATGGGAATGGGAAGATCTAGCTAGTGGTGGAATCCCATTAGAGGTGGCCAAAATGTTGGAGCATCATGTGATGTATGTGACGGCTGATGGGGTGAAAAGTGCATGAGCTGTGAGGCAGAAACTTTACCTGTGATGACGTTGTGCTAAAATAAAACAATGATTCAGGAGCATTGTTATCAGGATGATCCACAGTTAAGCCAATTAATGAATTGGAAGCAGTTGATGAACTGCCTCTGTGACTTCCTTGCCTCAGTTTAAAAAAAGAAAACAAATATAAAGCTACATGAACACCGGAAGGTAGTGATCAAGGGATGAATAGTTGCAGGACACCGAGGTAAACCCACCTACACTTCTTTGAAATTGTGACCATCTCTAACTTCTAAATAGGATGATTAGGAGGATCTTGGTTCAGTGTGGCAGCTGAGAGATGGCATCTCCCTCACTCTCACAGTTCTGCAATGTAATGTCAGCCTGGAATCTGGACTCATCACCTGATTAACCTTAAACAGCTACGTTTGAACCCAGAGGCAGCTTTAATGTTACCAATTGAACCAGGGCAGCCTCAGACTTTGCCTATAATAAACACCATGGTGAGTGTGCTGCTTTTCTTGTGCTGGAGAATAAAACATTTTGGTGATGCCTGATAAATAAATCTTTCAAACTTATCCATTCCACAAATTCACCCTCCTGGCCCTTACTAAAACTTCAAAGTGAGGGCCTTTCTTTTAAAGAGGTCCAGGTTTACAAAGCAAAGCAGTACCTTGAGTAAAAACAAGTGAAGGAATAAGCAGTTCTCGACTTAAGCACTGTAAACATAAATGGGGTGTAAAGTAACAAAAAAACCTGACCTTGTTGAAGTTTAATTCATACTTTCAAATGATAAAACATTCAGTAAGGAGCATCTAAGTGGTAGACAGAGAGAAAGAGAGGAGAAGGTTTAATGAGAGAATTCCAGAACCAATGGTGGAACTGTTCTTTCTAGTGCTGGGTTCAACAGCACCAAGAAATTTTCGAAATTAAACATTTAATGTTGGAGAGAAGGAATGTAATTTAGATTGGCTGATTTATACGAAACATGATGGAGTTGGTGACTAATTTAGGGCGGTGAAAGCTAATCAATTGCAACTGATCTATCCAGATAAGGTTTAGTTTAGTTTAGAGATATAGCGTGAAAACAAGTCCTTAGGCCCACTAGGTCCGTACTCAGTGATCCTGTACACTAGCACTATCCTACACACTAGGGACAATTTACAATTTTACCAAGCTAATTAACCTACAAACATATACATTTTGGAATGTGGGAGGAAACCATAGATCGTGGCATATCGAGATACTGTCTCGGGGAGAACGTACAAACTCCATATAGACAACACCCGTAGTCAGGATCAAACCTGGGTCTCTGATGCTGTAAGGCAGCAACTCTACCGTTGTGCCACCATACCGCACTTCTATGGAAATAAAAGAAAATCAATGAGAACAATATAGAAGGAAAAGGAACCTGTAACTGCGGTTTATAAAACACAACAGATGCTGCAAATCAGAAATAAAACCCAATCTTGTAAATATTCAACAGATCAAGGAACATCTGTGGGGATTGAAATATAGAATTCGACATTACATGTTGGTATTAGACTAGGACTCGAATCTGAAATATTAAAACTCTGTTTCTCTTTCCATTGATGTTGGACTGATCTGATGAATGCTTTCAGCATTTTGTTTTATTTAACATTATAAGTTGATAACCTTTCTTTGCAGCTTCCGATTCAGACTGGAAATGGCAGGCTATCTGAACGTCAGTAGTTTAAAGCCTGAAAACAGGCAATTATTCAGAGACAACTTCAGGTGAACTGGTCTGGAACAACATTGGATCACTGTGAGCATCCGGTTTACCCTGGTGTAACCATTGACCGATGTCTTACCTTCAAGAACCATATTGAGAAGACAAAGGCGAAAGTGTGTGCACGCAACAATGTTGTTTGTTAGCTCACCAACACAAGATGGGGTGCTAGCCCACAGTCCCTACGCTCCACTGTGTTGGCCCTCTGCTATTCTACTGCTGCATGCCCAGTATGGGAAAGATCCATCCATGCCAACAAGCTGGACCCAGCCCTCAGTGCTTCCTGCAGACTTGTCACAGGTTGTCTCAAGCCAACAAGCACTGACAGCCTCTACCTCCTGGCAGGCATAGCCCCCCCCCCCCACACATCAGAAGAGCAGGAGCCAGCATGAGTAAAGCGCCAGTGGCAGATAACAGATGAACGACATCCAATGTTTGGTCAGACACCATTTCTGAGCCGCCTAAAGGTGAGGAAAGTTTTCTTAACTGTGTAACTGTTCTTGAGGCTGGCATAACAACAAGTGAAGCACGAGTCTCCATATGTGATGATAGAATATCCACTGTACCTCCCTCTACCACCATGGGACTAACGGCACGTGAGCAACTCCCTCCTGGTGCAGACACAAGTTGGGCCAGATGGAAATGCCTCAATCGATTGAGAACTGGTGTTGGCAGAGTGAAGGTGTCTCTAAACAAGTGGGGATATAACTCCAATTATGCCACCTGCGAATGTGGTATTGAACCACAAACAGTGGAACACCTGCTGAAATGCCCTCAACTGGAAAACCAATGCACAGCTGCCGATCACGCTGCTACAATGAAGATGCCGAGAAGTGTGTTCAGCTCTGGCTGAACAATATCTAATCTTGTGATGTGGACTCGATAATATTTCAGAGAACCTAAAATACGTGAGCAAAACACAAATTGCTGGAAGAACTTAATGGGTCAGGCAACATCTGTGGAGGAAATGATAGCCAACGTTAACCATCCATTCCCTCCACAGGTGCTGCAAGGCTCATTGAGATCCTCTCACACTTTATGTTTTGCTCCAAATTACAGCACTTGCCATTCCTTGACAAACAAGAATATCACTGGAAACTCAGTACCTTCACCAAGAACACATTCCCATGTCCCCTAAAGTAATTATTCTAATATTCGATTAAAAAGCATGTCATGCCACACTGCCCTCTAATACAACAGAAATGATACAAATGATATGATCATTTAAGTGATCATATTTAATGGTGACAGAATTCTGAACACTCTAGTCAATGCAAGAATGCATGCCAAGCACAGTCATGCACATTATTTCATGTGGTCTCATTGATTGATGATTATCAAAATAAGTATAATTAAATACTAACTCAACCTCTTCACCATCAAAGGCAAATATATCTCTGATGAGTTGCATTGTATCGCTTGGCCTTTTTGCAAAACATCCTCTGCAAGTGATCAGACCAGAGCTCCATGGGGAGGCATCCGTTTAGCAAGTGATAATTGGAAATTCTTTGCTCCTCCGAGCATAATTACAAAGCGCAGAATGAATTGCTGATAAATGGGAGATTAATAACTGGAATGTGGCAGCTATTTTCTGCTTCGTTTGTGGTAATTGCATCATTAACGCAACAGGCCAGTGAATAATGCAAACAGTTAGATGAGGCAGAAACATTAAGACCCAATGGAACCAAAGTCCCTTGGAATTACAAGAGATGCCAGCCTTTGGAAACCATTTCATTTTCACTTGATGTTAATAACTAGAAAACCTAAAGATAGTAATAGGGAACTTTGAATTCTCTAGCACTTTTCATATCATCAAGAAATCCCCAAGTGTTTTACAGCCAATTAAATACTTTTGAAGCATCAATGTTGTATTGTGGAGATATTCAGCTGTCAATTTGTAGAAAGCAAATAGCCACCAGCAGCAAAAAGCTAAACGAGAAGGTGATCTGTGGGTAATATCAGTAGCCTTTCATTCATTGGCACTAAGATTTAATTAAATGGAAACACTTCATAACATCATAATTGGGGTGGGAGCAGTGGAGGACATATTATGATGATGGAAAGTAAAGTCTATTGAGAGAGTTACTGTGATATTAGATGTCGGCAGTGGAAAAAAAAAATGAGATCCTTTGCAACTGTTTTGAGTGGGTGGACTGGACAATATTCAACCTCCATGAGTCCAACCTCAATGAGTATGCCACTGTCATCACACATTTCATCAGTAAGTTTGTATAAAGGCCAAGGAATTCTAAACCCTTGAGTCAATGCAAGAATGCATGCCAAGCACAGTCAGGCAAATTATGTGACTGCATTGATTAAAGATTATCAAAGTAAATATAATTAAAAATTCAGCAGCTCTTCACTATAAAAGGCAAATTAATCTTCGATGTGTGAACCGTGAGGTCTACTCCTGGGTGAAGTCCAAGTCTTCCGCATTCAGGTCAAATTATCCTGAAGAAATTTCTCTGTGAAATTCAAAAAGCCATCAAGGATGCCAAGAGGGATTACACACCAAACTAGCGTCCCACAATAATCACAGCCCATTATTGGTGGCAAGGCCTGCATGCTATGATGGGCTACAAATTGAAGTTTGACAATATCTCTGGCAACACCTGGTCGCTCTCCAACAACTCAATGTATTTTATGGTTGTATTGAACAGGTCAGTGGAATAACATCATCTGCTCTGACAGCCTCCTGTGAATCGATGCCAATGGTCACTGACACAAATGTTAGATTGGTCTTCTGAGAGTGCACATGTGGAAAGCAATTGGCTTGGATGGAGTCTCCTCCTATGTCCTCAGGATCTGTGCGGACCAGCTTGGAGATGTACTCGCAGACATTCTTAACCTCTCCCTATTTCATGCTGAGGTGCCCAACTGGTTTGAGAAAAGCATTATCATCCCGGTGCAAATGAAAAGCAAGGTGATATGCCTTACTGACGACTGAGTGACTACTTAGTGGCTCTGACATTCACCATTATATCGTACTTTGAAAGGCTGGCCATGGCACACATCAACTCCAGCCTCCCAGTTAACATTGATCCATTGATGCAAACCAGAGGGAATGCAGTGCTGGGGGAGTATAACCTGAGGGAGTGCATTACTGAGGGAGCATCGACTCAGGGAGTACTGAGAGAGTTGGGACTGAGAACATGCACTACTGAGGTGTTGCAGTATGGAGGGGCTACAGTACTGAGGGTGCACTGACATAGTGCAGCACTGCATGATTGTAATCATGTATAGTCTTTGCTTTGACTAGAACACAGGCAATAAAAAGGTTTTCACTGTATCTCAATACATGTGACAATAATGAACTAAACTAAACTGATCAGCTGTGATTTAATGAATGGTCCTCCTTTAGTGTGTGGCCAATTGTAGTTGAATTCGCAATGGTCCACTTCCCCACATTAGCATCACTTGTCACAAATTGCTCTCTGCCCTCAGGACTTTATATCCTCAGGACAGCCTTCCCAACAAGGTTTAACTCCCTCAGTACTGCACTTGCTCAGTATAATGGTCCCTCAGCACTGGCCTAAATAAACCAATAAATATTCAACATCTTCCCAGTTTTCCACTCATTTTTTTTCCCTGAAGTGCTTGTTACACCATGCCTTCATGGCTTTGATTGAATGTTACTATAACATCTTTTAGGTCTGAACTCTGCCAGCAAGAGGAAGTAATTTCTGTCCAAGTCACAGTTGTATTGATTTTGATCGACCGGTAAAAGAAAGTTAAACTTCTCATATAAAAGTGCATGAGGATGAATTATATTCAGCACCTGTGGTGGTGATGTCCCAGCATGTTCAAAGTGTCATTTAGTACATAAAAAGCCCATTCCTCCCATCAAGACTGTGCCGACTATTAAATATCCATTTATACTAAATCTACACTAATTCAAATTTATATTCTCCACATTCCCACCAACTGCACACATTCTACCATTTAGCATTCCAATTGGAGCAAATGTACAGTGGACAGTCACCAACCAACCTGCACATCTTTGCAATATGAGAGGAATGTGAGTCACACAGGGAGAAGGTGCAAGCTCCACCAGAGGTCAGGATTTAACCCAGGTCACGGGAGCTGTGAGATAGCAGTTCTACTGGTTACACACCTGTGCTGAACCCAGAAGGGTGGAACTTAAATTGACAATCTTTCTACTGCATCCAGCTTACCCCAAGTTTGAATGCGGCATCTTAAGACTTATTTTACCTGCCTCTGTTATGTTTGGAAATGCTAGCCTGAGGCAGCCCCGGACATCTCTGTCAGAGATTTCACCCAATATACTTGATAGGCCCAATCAGACCCAGGTCTTGTTCTCTGTGGGACTCTTGAAACACTGCAACAGACTGCACAGGCAGTTTATTCTCTGACATACTTTACCCAGAACTGTTATCAAACAGGAATAAGAAAACCCAAGCATGCGTTCTCATCCTATTTCAAGCCTTTGCCCCCATCCTTTCCCCTACTGGTCCCATCCTATGTCCCATCATACCTTGAGATGACAGAACACTGCTGAAAGATCAGGTGTTTGCTCTGCTGAACAATTCACATCAGAGCTGCAAGTTGAGTAAATCCTGCAATTCTATGCTCCAAATGTGTTCTTTTGTGAGACGCAGCATGAACAGTGTGATTGTTTCATCTATCTGGATGCTTGCCAGTTTTAGCTTCCCTGCGCTGTTCCTGCTCTGAGGCATAATATATTTTTTTAAAGTTACTAATGTGTTTCCTAAGAACCCATATACCATCCTGACTTGGAAATATGCATGTGCAGGAAGGAACTGCTGATGTTGGTTTAAACCGAAGATATACACAAAATGCCGGAGTAACTCAGCGGGACAGGCAGCATCTCTGGAGATAAGGAATGGGTGACGTTTCTGTTTGAGATCCTTCTTCACACTGAAGAAGGGTCTTGACCTGAAACGTCACCCATTCCTTCCCTCCTGAGATGCTGCCTGTCCCGCTGAGTTACTCCGGCATTTTGTGTATATCTTTGGAAATATGCATCACAAATGCTAGAAATTTGTCCTCCTCCTCCACCCCCTGCTTCACTGTAGGAACAACTTCATCACAAGGACCACATTACCATCTTCTCAAAGGCAAGTAGGGACAGGTAATACATGCCGGCCGAGGTGGTCTTCATCTCATCCTGTAAATGAATATAGAGCAATGCCTGAACCAAAGAAACAGTTTTCAAGAAGCCACTCCATATGGGAATGCACAATTCCAAATCATCAAACCCACCCGCATATGGAGTATGTAAATATAGTCATAATATTTCTGGATAAGTACCAAGAAAGCTCCTGCACGATCAGAAACACATGTTGGAATCCCATTCTAGCAGCTTGGATTTTAAATTCAAGTATTTAATTAATTCTAAAACTTTAAAAAACTGTTTTCTGTAATGGGTTGTTGTTAAAAGTCCATCTGGTTAACTGCAGTCTACGGTGGAAGAATATCTGCCATCCTTTATCTGATCTGGCATACATGTGACTCCAAAATCACATCAATGTGTTTGAATCTTAACTAAATTGTAACTAAAATGGTCCGAACAGGGCCAGCAAATATTTGGTTCCCAGTGATGTTCACAATTTGTGACTACTGTATTTCCCTGCAATGAAGACGCTATTTTTTACCCAAAAATAAGGCACGAAAATTTACCTGTGTCTTGGAGGCCAAAGGTTAGGTTGTTAGCCAAGAAAGATAGACTTGGTAATCTGTCAGCACAGCAACATCAAGAACAATGTTGCTGTACTGAGGGATAGCCAAGTCTATCTTGGGGGGGGGGAGTTCCTTACACAGCGTGTGGGGAGTCTGGCCCGGGGAGGGAAGAAGCTCGGGTGGCTGTGAGCGGACACCGGGACCGGACAACGGAACCGGCCGCCACCTCAGCGCCTTCTGCCGGCGCAACCGGTGGAGGTGGTGGTTGGCGGGTAGCTACTGAGCGGAAGGCTGGCTGCTCCGTCCCGGGATCTCTCTCTCTCTCTCTCTCTCTCTCTACTAGTCCTGGGGCAGGTGACCTGGGAACTGCAGATAGTCCC
Source organism: Amblyraja radiata (assembly GCF_010909765.2). NCBI lineage: Eukaryota > Metazoa > Chordata > Chondrichthyes > Rajiformes > Rajidae > Amblyraja > Amblyraja radiata. Next base: position 81,886,013 of record NC_045958.1, read on the forward strand.
GGGGGCGCGAGGTATCTGGAAAATGCAGCCAGTCCCGGGGCAAGCAGGTGATGTTGCCGACCCCTGGACTAAACCAAACCCTTGATCCTGTCCCGCCATACTTTTTTTCAAAATTTAGCAACTTAAACAGGTGCGTCTTCATTGACGGGAAATACAGAATTAAAAATATTACAAAATAATTATGAAATACAACATTTTTATTGTAGGTGTGGGGGGCGGGGGTGGGGGGGGGGGGGGGAAATAATGATCAAGATCATGATTTCCACCAAATTTCATCTTCCCCATCTCCCATCTATCTGCCTCCTGCTGAGTTCAATGACAAATGGAGATAAACCATGTTTTTAACGGGTCTATGTACAGCTGTGCAAGACTGGTGAGACACATTCTGGACTTTTATAGAAACAAGGAACTACAGATGCTGGAATCTTGAGTAAACTACCAAATGCTGGTGTATCTCAATGGGTCAGGCAGCATCTGAGGAGGGAATGGCTAGGCAACACTTTGAGTCAGGACTTTGGATGGGTCCCATCTCAAAATGTCAACTATCCATACCCTCCACACATGCTGCCTGATCTGCTAAATTATTCCAACACTTTGCTTTTTGCTGGAACTGTGTATGCCATTTCGGTCAGCTTATGAGAGGAAAAATGTTCTTGCATTCAAAAATAATGCAACAAATGTTTACTAGCCTGATGATAGGACTGATAAACAAGCCTGATTGGATCAGTAACGTTTATATTCACCGAAGTATATAAGAGTGAGTGTCTCATTAAAAACTAAAACATTCAATCAGGACTAAACAGAATAGATACAAGGAACGTTCAAGATGGTTGAAGAGTTCAGAAACAGGGGTCAGCAGGCATATGCCATTCAGATTCAAGATCAGGAGAAATTCACTGCCACAGAAAACAATGGAGGTCAGGTCATTAAATACCAGAGGATTTGGAAAGAAGATGGGAACAAGGTACTGAAATGATTGATCAACTGAGCGGTGGAGCAGGTTTGTGGCCTTTAATGGCCTACTACTGCTTTTATTTATTCGTGTTTCGATATACTCTGGTGGGATTGACTCAGAGTTGTTTGTAGAAACATTAACTTAATTGTTTAAATTCTTGAACCATCTTAATGGAGGTGTTAATTAAAAGGGGAAAACACCTGGAAATTTGAAATATAAGTGTTGCAGAAGAGCTAACGCACAGGGGTCGTACATGGAGAAACATAAAATCAATTTGTCATGGTTTAAAAATGAATACAAAACAAGTCTCAAATGGATTGCTTATCTGTGTCAAGGATGAGCTAGGGAAAGGCAGTCTTCCACAGGAACTCCAAGGGAGATGAGAACCCCCCTATCAAATGCTCCAAAAGGCAATAGGCCTGGAGGCCTTTTTTATCACGGAAATGTTGCCTGTCATTGCAGTTCTTCCCTAAGGGAACAAAACAAAACAGACCCAAATAATGCTGTCAAGAAGCCAGAAGTGTATTGCTCCAAATGAACAAAAGTACGAAGTGAACATACAAAATAGAAACTTGTGATCCTGAAATAAGATTAAAAATCAATAGTTCACATTCTATTTATACTAATGTTGAATATTTATCTGAAAACTAATACAGATTCAATATGACATATTACAAAATGAAAATTATCCATGATATTGAGATTAACTTTGAAATAGTCAAATTGGAGATTGTCATTGAGAAAGTGAAGTCTCTCTCCTCAGGATAATAATAGAATCTGTGTGCTGTTTTATTGTTACAGCTTGTCTGCAGCTAATATTGCTGGAGCTACATGTTCATGAGTAAAGATGGGAAGTGGAATACAGTCAGGTAAAATAGTAAATCTTACCTCTGCTGCAATGAAGAACTGAACTCTCTGAGTATAGAGGGTAACTGATACAGATAGGAATGCTGACTGTAGCTCAGAGAGTATTCTTGCACCCAGATCAGAATGTTGCAGTGAAGATAGATACAAAATGTTGGAGTAAATCAGTGGGACAGGCATCACCTCTGCAGAAAAGGAATGGGTGACATTTGGGGTCGAGACCCTTCTTCAGACTGAGAGTCAGGGAGTTGAGAGGAGGCTGGAGATATGGAGGGGTAAGGTGTGTAAAGGACATATCAAAGCAGACAATGCAGTTTGAAGCCATGTACCAAAGAACAGGGTCCAGTGTTCCTGACCAGCACTCTAGTGGAACGTCTGTGGAATGCTGCAATTTTGCTGTGCTGTCCTTTGACCAAGACTAGCAAAGACCAGTCTTCTCTCTTAGATGAATTTAAAATTTCTTGTGTCATTAATTGCAGGATAGAATTGCTTTCTTGGATGTCATAAATGCTTCAATCAGCATGATTGAAAGCAGAAAATCTTTTCAATATCATTTTGACATTGCGTAAGTTTAGTTTGTTCTTTAGTTTAGAGATACAGTGCGGAAACAGGCCCTTCGGCCCACCAAGTCCATGCCAACCAGCAATCCCCACATACTTACACTATCCTCCATAAACTAGGGACAGTTTATAATTATACCAAGCCAATTAGCCTACAAACCTGTACGGCTTTGGAGTGTGGGAGGAAACCAGAGCAACCAGAGAAAACCTACGCAGGTCACAGTGAGAACGTACAAACACCGCACAGAGAGAGAGAGAGAGAGCGAGTAACCTTGGTCAGGATCGAATCCTGGTTTCTGGCGCTGTAAAGCAACAACACTACCGTTGCGCCACCGTGCCACCGCAATTTGGTTGGGATGTTTCCTGCATCAATACACTAAGCTGCAAGAAACTTAATTGGCTGTAGAGCACTTTGGGCTAATGTGTCAGAAGATCAATAAATGTGCAGTCTACCAGGTGTCCTTGAGACTCTTGAAAGGCGCCCATAAATACAATTTATTATTATCATTATTATTACCATACTTTCCCAACATAATTACTACTGGTTAAGTTCTAAAGCAAACTTTCCACAGACGCACAGTATTTCAATACCAAAGTTTCACTCACAGTTAAGTGTTGTTTACCAGCAGTAAGAACCATCCAACATCTCAAAATTTACACTCAAAATACCCAATTTCCTAATCACTGGAAATAGTTTCATTCCATTAACCCTATTACTGTCCTGTACTATCTTTCAAATTGTAGCTTAACTTTTTTAAATTCCAGGGAACACAGCCATAAGTTGTGCAATCAGTCTGCAGTTTAATCCTAGGGGTTATTATCATAATTCTACTTTGCAAAGATAATCCCAAGACATGTTATCACCATATCAGGAGCAAAAGGGTAGCAAGGGAAAGAGTTGGTCACTTTAGACAACAAAAAGAGGAATTGTGGAAAGTCCTAAATGAATTCTTCTGATCTGACAACCAAGGAGAAGAACATGGAATATAGTGAGTGCAGGGAGGCACCTGGGGATGCCTACATTAAGATGGAGGAGGTGCTAGAGGTCATGGATCACATAAGAGTTGATAAATCTCACGGGCCAGATTAGGTTTATCCCAAATTTCTATGAGAAGCAAGGAATTAGACCACTGATGATTTGACAGATTCTTACACCTTTGTTAACCACAGGTGAGGTTTCAGAAGGATAGATCATGTTGTTCCTTTCTTTACGAAGGGCAGCAGGGATAAGCCAAGGTAACTACAGCCTGGTAAACCTTGTGTCAGTGGAAATTATTGGAGGAAACTCTAAGAGGTAGGATTTGTATCCATTTGGAAAGGCAGGGGCTGATCAGGACAGTCAGCGTTGCTTTGTGTGGGTGAAATCCTGCCTCACAAACGATGAGGCAACAAAGAAGATTGATGAAAGCAGGGCAATAGATGTTGTCCATATGGAATTTGGTATGGTGTTTGATAAAATTCCACATGGTAGGCTAGTTCAGAAGATCAAGACACATGGGATCCAAGGTGAACTGGTTAGTTTAATCCAAAATTTGCTTAATGTTAGGTGTAGGGGGTGGCGATGGAATTATTATTTGCTGATTGGTAGTCTTTGACCACAATGATTGATTCTGGGTCTCGTTGTTTGTGGTATATATTAATGATTTGCATGTGAATGTATGAGATGTGATTAACCAGTTTGCAGATATGGTGTTGTAGTGGGAAAGATGGTTGCCCAAGGTTTATAGATCAGATCAAAGTTGGCTGGAGTATTGGTAGATGAAATTTAGTCCAAACAAGTGTGAGATGATGCATTTTTTGACATAATCTCCTCCAGAAGTGGGATCAAACCAGTAAATGGATACGAGGCATAGATAGAGTCATAGAGTGATACAGCGTGGAAAGAGGCCCTTTGGCCCAACTTGCCCACACTGGCCAATATGTCCCAGCTGCACTAGTCCCACCTGCCACCATTTGGTCCATATCCCTCCAAACCTGTCCTATCCATGTACCTGTCTAACTGCTTCTTAAATGTTGGGATAGTACCTGCCTCAACTGGTAGAGATGATAGTCAGTTATGGTTACAATATTTAATAGGCATTTAGACATACACTTAAATAGTTAAGGCTTAGAAGGTCACAGGTGCAGTGCAGGCAAATTGAATTTGTAGGATTAGGGCAAAATGAGGGAATGAATGTGATGGCCTAAAGGGGCCATTATTGTGCTGTGCAATATGACTCTGTGATACTACCTTGAAAGCCAACATATTTTCCTCCTTAAAAGCAATGCTCAGTACACAGTACTTCAGGGAGTCTATGGATTTTGTACATACAGCCTAACATCTATCCCACAGTCGCCTGCCTGCCCCTATACATCTTCACCCTGTCCAACCCCCATAGGGTGTGGGTAGCAGAACATCGGTGGGGGAGTTGCTTAGCAAATGATGTACAAGCAATGCTTTGTGGCCACAAAGTACCTTCTGTTTCCAGCGATTCATCATGTAGAGAGTTATGTTGACAATGTTCTCAAATAAAAAATAATGAACTGAACAAGATTAAAGACTACAAATATCAACTATTATGTTTATCAGAGACCTGCAGTGAAGGTTTCCCATTTAAATAAAATTGCTTTGAACATGTCTCATGCACAATGGGTGGAATGCTGTGGTTTGCAAAGGAACCAGGTGGTTCATCCTTAATTGCAACATGGCTATCTTGACAGTAATATAATTTTTGGCATTTTAGCATAAATTAGCATTTTCATTATTAAGTCAAACACAATAGATTATTCCATCACAAATACTGTTATTGCACAATTAAGCAACCCAGATGGGCATGAATTCTGATGTTTTGAAAAGGGTGCTCGATTATAAGGACAAAACAATTTGTTTACATGGATAATGGGTTGATATTGGCTCATGTAAAGAGGGCATCTATCATTCAAGAACAGCTTGAATAAAACTTGGCACAATCACTGGATGCCCAGCATGTGTTGTCAAAAGTTATGGAAAAAACATTCAATAATTCAAGCTAACATCGTCGATACTGTGCTGAATAATTGGGAAACTTACAATATTAGGACAGCACTCCTAAAAGTCACCCATCCTTTTTCTCCAGAGATGCTGCCTGACCTGTTAAGTTACTCCAGCACTTTGTGTCTATCTTTGGTTATAAATCAGCATCTGTAGTTCCGTTCTACTCATTCTTATTATGGCTATCTCCACTAATGCAGATAGCTTTGACTTCTTCCACGACAAATAATGTTGCAACGATGCAAAAACTCCTTGGTTCCAACCTGACCATATAATGTTGGAATATTGGGTTAGTCCCACTTCTGCTGGAAAAACCCTCATCCACACCTTTCTTACTTCCAGCACCCCTGGCATCAATGGGTTATGCTCCTGCAAAGTATATTGAGACATTGCTAAAGAAGCATTCAATAAAATATATTTATTGTTGATGTAATTCCATACAATGTAATAGTCACTAGTTCTTCTTTTCATGTCCATCTTATTACAAATGTTGACCACGCTGTCATCATCCGTCCTGAAAAGGACACAAGCTTCCGGCGACAATCAGTGGAAGCCATCACATCGCAATAGATAGTGGTAGCAGAATTAGCTCAGGATACTTCCAGTTTCCAGCCCCGTGACGTAGACTCTTCTGCTATGGGGCCAGTCAATAGTTAAAATAGTCACTAGTTCTTGATGGACGTCATCCCCAAACCAAACATTGCGAACTTTGGTATCTAATTCTTGTCAAACAATGCACAAACAATACATCTTATGGATAGCAGTATTTTAAGAAAGAGTCAAGCAGATCTTTTCACACGTGATGGCTTTCTTCTATTCTATTGAATTCTGCCATTTCTAGTTCTTTTGCGGTTCTTCACTGGGAGGCATTGATTCTTTCCTGAGCAAGGAATCACAGATGCTTATTGATGTCTGGTACCTTGGTCCATATTCACCATTGATCCCGCCCCAAAGTGTTTTGCAAACTGTGACATATTCCTTTTTGTACTTTTAACCACTTGTAGGGAAAGAGACATAGCCTTCACAAATACAGCAATATGGTCACAATTAGATAATGAAAGGCCAATGGCCTGAAATGTTATGTCCGTTCCTCCCTTAACATATGCTGCCAGATCTGCTGAGTACCTCCAGCATTTTCCAGTGTAACCAATTAACAGTAGCCAGCTGACTATGAGTCTAATTGTAGATCCGATGAAATCCTTTTGGTTAAATCCTCAAAGACAGTGATAAAGGAAATGATACCGCAAGTCTTTTTCAATGTTGTGCTCCACGAGCATGGCTAGGTTTAGAGATAAATGGGGAGAGATAGGACCAGTCAAAAGAAGGGTCTTGACCCGAAACATCACCCATTCCTTCTCTCCAGAGATGCTGCCAGTCCCAATGAGTTACTCCAGCTTTTGTGTTTATCTTGAGAGATAGGACTTGCAGTTTCTTTTCTGCAGACCCATGTTTTCCTCAGCTCTCCTGGCTCCTTGCTCTCCTCTACTTCAGTTCGACAGGTCTCTTACCTTGCACTACCTCACACCTAAGTTCCCCAAGCCCCTCCCCCTAACTCTCCCCCACCATATTCTCAGGCCGCTCTCTCCTGCACTCCCAGCCTAAATTCCCTAAGCCACCTTTTTCAGCACTCACTTGCACCTTAGTTCCTCACACCTTTTTCTCTTCTGCATTCCCCTAATGGTACTGGTGGAAATAGTTGAGCATTTCAAGTTCTTTGGCATTAATATTACCAATAATGTGCTATGCAACAACCACATGTACCTTCTTGGCTATCACTTCAAAGGTACACCAATGCCTCTACTTCCTCAGTTGACTGAGGGAATTTGCCCGATTTCTAATGACCCTCACAAACTTCTACAAAAGCAAATGTAATGCCGGGTTGCATCACAGCTTGCTTTGGGACCTACTCGGCCCAAGACCACAAGAAATTACCTGCACGGCCCGATTTTACCTTCGCCCCAAAATCCACAAACCTCTATCCTGGCAGACCCATTGTTTCTGCCTGTTCGTGTCCCACTGAACTCATTTCCACATACCTCGACTCCACCCTATCTCCCCTGGTTAAATCCCTCCCTACCTATGTTCAAGACACCTCACATGCTCTTTGTCTCCTCCATGCCCCCATACCCTCATCTTCACCATGGATGTCCAGTCACTCTTCACCAGGGGGGTCTTAAAGCTTTCCGTTTCTTCCTCGACTGCAGAACCAACCAATCCCCGTCTACTGATACTCTTCTACGCCTAGCAGAGCTGGTCCTTACCTTTAACAACTTTTTGTTTGACTCCTCCCATTTCCTCCAAATACAAGGTGTAGCTATGGGCACGCGCATGGGCCCAAGCCATGCCTGCCTCTTTGTAGGGTACGTTGAACAATCTTTGTTCAAGGTATACCATGGGCCTATCCCCAAACTCTACCTCCGCTACATCGACGACTGCAATAGTGCTACTTCCTGCACCCACACACAACTCACTGACTTCATCCATTTCACCACTAACTTCTATCTGGCACTCAAATACACCTGGACCATTTCGAACATCTCCCTACCGTTTCTAGATCACACTATCTCCATCGCAGGTGACAGACTACTGACCGATATCTACTATAAACCCACTGACTTCCACGGCTATCTGGACTACACTTCTTCCCACCTTGCTTCCTGTAAGGGCTCCATCTCCTACTGGCTATTCCTCCATCTACGCCGCATCTGCACCCAGGATGAGGTGTTCCAAACCAGGGCATCGGAGATGTCCACATTCTTTAGGGAACGAGGGTTCCCCTCCTACTATAGATGAGGCTCTCACCAGGGTCTCTTCCAAACCCCGTAACTCTGCTCTCACTCCCCATCTCCCCATTCATGACAAGGGCAGAGTCCCCCTTGTCCTCACCTTCCACCCTACCAGCCGTCACACACAACAAATAATCATCCGACATTTCCGCCACCTCCAACGGGATCACACCACTGGCCACATCTTCCCATCTCCTCCCCTTTCGGCTTTCCACTGAGACCACTCCCTCCGTAACTCCCTAGTCAATTTGTCCCTTCCCACCCAAACCACCCCGTCTCCTGGCACTTTCCCTTGCAACCACAGGAAATGCTACACTTGTCGCTTTACCTTCCCCCTTGACTCCATACAAGGACCCAAGCAGTCTTCCCAGGTGCGGCAGAGGATCACCTGCACCTCCTCCAACCTCATCTGTTGCATCCGCTGCTCTAGGTGTCAGCTGCTCTACATCGGTGAGACCAAGCGTAGGCTTGGCAATTGCTTCACTCAACACCTCCACTCGGTTCGCAATAACAAACCTGATCTCCCGGTGGCTCAGCACTTCAACTTCCCCTCCCATTCCGAATCCGACCTTTCTGTCCTGGGCCTCCTCCATGGCCAGAGTGAGGCCCACCATAAATTGGAGGAGCAGCACCTCATATTTTGCTTGGGTAGTTTACACCCCAGCCGTATGAACATTGACTTCTCCAATTTCAGGTAATCCCTGCTTTCTCCTTCTTTCCCCTCCCCTTCCCAGCTCTCCCACAGCCCACTGTCTCCGCTTCTTCCTTTCTTCTTCCCAACCCCCCACCCCCACATCAGTCTGAAGAAGGGTCTCAACCCGAAACATCACCTATTTCCTTCGCTTCAGAGATGCTGCCTCACCCACTGAGTTTCTCCAGCATTTTTGTCTACCTAAAGATATCTTTGAGCTCAGCCTCCGAGCATCACTAAAGTAAACATAATTTGCCTTCTGCTGCTGGACTATGAAGGGTTGTATTACATTGTTTCCACAGTGCAATAATTCAGATGATTGATGGTTGGGATATTTCCATGTTGTATCTCTAAACTAAACAAAACTAAACTATACTAAACTAAACTAAACAAAACTAACCTACACTGAACTACACTAATCTGTGAGCTGAACCATATCCCATGGGTTCTGTTCATAAGTTTCACTCGCAATAGAAGTTTGTTAGAAACGAGGTGCAACATTATGGGAGAAAGATTGTAGAATGGATCAGAGTAATCACATGGCTATGTTTGACAATGGTCTTCGATGAGAATGGTGCTACGGTGGACCCATTAATATCGTGGCTTTTATGATATTGTGGAGCAAGCAAAACATGAGATGACTTTCAATTGGCGGCTAGATATGAGGGGGTGGGGAGGGGTCTGATTCCACAGTCCCTCTCCATTGATGAAGTTGACTTTGATGAGGACAAGAATGGCCACAATGGGTGGTTCTGCTCTGTGCATTTATCTGGGGAGTTTTTTACATGGTGAAGTTTAAATTCATTGCAGATGAATAAAATCCACACTGCGATTTAAGAAGGCACATGTGCGCCTTGGGAGGAGGCAAATGAAAAGGACCCTGCTGATGACTTCCCATGTGGCAATCAGCTGGATGATCCCTCCTTTGTTAACACGGATGTCATTGTCTCCTTTCTTGAAGATGGTCAACATGACAGCATTTCTGTGTTCTGTTGGAATATCCTCCTCTCCCCAGATAAAGATAATGAATCTGCAATTTAACAAGCAGCTTTATGTAAGGGATGCTTGGATGTTTTCTCTACTCTCCCAGACCACAGAAGTTCAGACCCATAACATGTGCAGCAACTTTTGCAAAAAGTCAAATGAATTATCTTTTCAGAACAAATCAAACTAATGGTGGATGACACAGGATGACTGGTTTGCACAAATGGTTTCACCCAATCGATTCATTAATCCAGGAGCTTATTTGCTATGCCTTTCAGCTGTTTGTTTTGCTTCTTAGGTTCTTGCCAAATAATGTAGTCAACTGCACCCAAGTTATTAAACTTGGCAAGAATTGCTGAGGAAATGACAGCAGGCATCTCCAATTGCTTTGTGTTTTCATGGTGAATGTATATTCAGCTAAGTACTGTAGATCACCTACCGAATAGGAAATTGTCAATGTGTGCTTAAGGACTTCTTGTGCAATCATATCAATTCAAAACTGTCAGGAAAACAGCACCTTGCTGCTTTCAAGGGGATTCATTAAAGAATGCCATCTGTCTTATATATCACAAAAGGATTGTTTTGTTATTTGTGAGCAAACAGGTTTACAGCAAACTGAATAATCAATGTCACTGATGTTGTTTATCTGGTGATACATATTCTCATTTATTCCAATCTAAAAGGTGGCCATTCAGCCCATTAGATCCATGCTGGATTCATCTCAACAGTAAAACTCCAAAAATCTGATTCCCTGTAATATTCAAAAGGGCATGAAGTGCAGGAGGAACTCCGCAGGTCAGGCAACATCTCTGTAGAACATGTATTGGTGACGTTCTGTGCCAGGACCCTTCTTCAGACCCTTCAGCCTGATGTGCTGTAGTACTCCAGTACTTTGTGTCCTTATCTGATTCCCTGTCTTATTTTCCTTCACACTCCTCCTTGTCATTTATGTACACCCAGGATCATTTATAGTGGTCAATTAATTCACTAACATATTTTTAGGACATGGCCGACCCTTCCAATCATAGAGAAACCATGCAAACTCCACACAGACAGCGCAAAGGCCAGGATCAAACTCAGGCTTCTGCAGCCGTGCAGCTGCAGCACTAACTGCAGTGGCACAAACCTACTCAGCAATATCATTTTGCATGAGTGCTTGCCGTGTGAAATTATAACTAACCTGGTGTCACCGATAACTTGGAGAAATACATTTGGTGGTCATTGTGGTTTTCATTGCAATGTTAAAATAGGAAACTTATTCTTTCATGAAAAATCAAAATTGGGCCATAATGGGTTTGGGGCAGGTAAGTTTGCAAGGTCAGTAAAAATGGTCCAGAAGTTCAGGGGTTTACTGGCAGCTAATATTGGCTCTTTAGAGATACAGCATTGACACAGGCCCTTTGGACCACCGATTTCCGCACACTAACGCTATCGTATACACACTAGGGACACTTTACAATTTTACCAAAGCCAATTAACCTACAAACCTGTACATCTTTGGAGTGTGGGAGGAAACCGGAGATCCCGGCAAACACCCATGTAGATCACGGGGAGAATGTACAGCTCTGTACAGACAGCACCTGCTGTCAGGATTGAACCTGGGTCTCTGGATGGAGTGGTCTCGATTGAAATTGAAAAGGGGTAGAGATGGTAACATGTAATGAGTGGTGATATCGCATTGCAGATTACAAAAATGTTGAAGAATGATGTGTTGGTTGTGGAGGCTGTTGGGATGGAAGGTAAGGACCAGGGGGATTCTATCTTTGTTCCATCTGGGGAGAGGGGAAGTAAGAGTAGAACTGTGGGACACAGAAAGACAAGGATAAAGGGACCATCGACAACAGCAGGGGGATAGCCTGTTGCAAAGAGGATATTTTTTCCTCTTGTTGTTAAAGATAGATGTCATAGAATGGAAAGCCTCATCTTAGTAGAGGCAGCAGAGATGGAGAAATTATGAGTAGGGCATAGCATCTTTGAAAAGTGCAGGGTACTAAGAATCTCATACATAAAATTCATTGCTCTAAAGTGATTCTCAAGCCTACATCTCACAGCTTGCAATTGCAGCCAGCTACAAAACCATGATACCCGACCAGAAGACAGGCACATCACTGACTCACCAACACAATCTTCTCTCTGTTAGAGATGGAAGCATAACTGGAGGCAGCATAAACTAACCAGAGTAGATAAATCATGACAAAACCATTGCTCCATGGATCAGAGAGTATCGCCCATCACTGGCGTAACTGTTTCTCATTTCATGCAGAGCAGCAGTTAGTAACAAATCGTCATAGCACATAGAGCTATTCAGGATGGAAATAGGCCCTTCAGCCAAGTCGTCTATGTCAACCAGGTTGCCTAATCGAACTAGTCTCACTTACTTACGTCTGGCCATATCCTTCCAAACATTTCCTATTGATGTATCTGTCAAAATCTCTTTAAACGTCATAACTGCACATGCCTTTTCCATTTCCTCCGGTAGCTCATTCCATAGACACACCACTCAGTGTGTGAAAAAGTTGCCCCTCAAGTCCCATTTAAATCTTGCCCCACTCACCTTAAACCTATGCCCTCTTGTTTTAAATTTTTTTCTGTGGCTAATCACAGCATCTATACCGATGATCGGTTCGAGTCAGCATGGATTTACGAAGGGGAAATCATGCTTAACTAATCTTCTGGAAATTTCTGATGATGTAACTAGGAAAATGGACAAGGGATAGCCAGTGGATGTAGTGTACCTGGACTTTCAGAAAGCATTTGATAAGGTCTCATATCGGAGATTAGTGGTCAAAATTAGAGCACATGGTATTGGGGATAAGGTATTGACATGGATAGAAAATTAGTTGGCTGACAGGAAACAAAGAGTACGGGTAACGTGTCCCTTTCATAATGGCAGGCAGTGACTAGTGGGGTACTGCAATGCTCGGTGCTGGGACCACAGCTATTTACAATATACATTTATGATTTAGATGACGGTGTAGTGCGTGGGTCTCAAAAGGAAGCACGAAGTACAGTGTTTTGAGAGGCACCTTTATTATGTTCCTCCCGGTTGTAGGGAAGACCAAACAAGAGAAAGATGGCACCCAAACCCCTGCCTTTAAACCCTCTGGCTAAGGGCCGCCTCCGGACTGAACCACTCCCGTGCCGAGGGGTTCGACAGTATGATGGCACGACCCTTGGGAGCCGCCACAGGACCCCCCGCCACAGGACCCCCCCCCCCCCAGAACCAGAGGCACGAAACGCACCGGCGGGCGCACGACCCGGCCGGCCCGCGTGCGGAAGTCAGCCGATCGTGGGGCTTGCGGAGGCATAGGTGGAGGGACAGGTCGAGGGACCGGCGGGAGGACAGGTGGAGTGACAGGCGGAGGGAGCCGTGAAGGGGGGCGCCCTCGAGGCCGAGGTTGGGCAACCAGCACCGGCTGGTCAATGTCCAGGTGTGCCGGCTTCAAACGGTCAATCGACACTGCCTCCGGCCGGCCCCCCATGTCCAGAACAAAAGTCGACTGCCCGTGTTCTAGCACCCGGAACGGGCCCTCGTACGGCCTCTGGAGTGGCGTCCGGTGGGCATCACGGCGCAGGAAGACGTATGGGCAGTCCCTGAGGGCTGATGGCACGTGTGGGCGAAATGTCCCATGGCGGGACGTCGGGACGGGTGCGAGCCTGCCAACTCGCTCGCGAAGGCGCTTTAGGGTGGATGAGGGCGTTCCCTGCTGCCCCGGCGCCGACGGCACAAACTCCCCGGGCACCGTGAGTGGCGACCCGTACACGAGCTCCGCCGATGATGAGGCCAAGTCCTCTTTGGGAGCAGTCCGGATGCCCAGCATGACCCACGGGAACTTGTCCATCCAGTCCGGGCCGGAGAGTCATGCCTTCAGTGCTGCCTTTAGCTGCCGGTGGAATCTCTCCACCAGACCGTTAGCTTGCGGGTGGTAAGCCGTGGTGTGGTGTAGCCGCACCCCCAGCAAGCGAGCCATGGCTGACCACAGCTCGGAGGTGAACTGTGGCCCCCGGTCTGAGGAGATGTGCGCCGGCACCCCGAAGCGAGCAATCCAGTGCGCGGACAACGCACGAGCACACGTAGCCGTTGAAGTATCGGCCAGCGGAATGGCCTCCGGCCACCGCGTGAAGCGGTCCACCATTGTAAGAAGGTGGGTGATGGCCCGGGACGGCGGGAGAGGCCCTACAATGTCTACGTGGAGATGGTCGAATCGCCAGTGAGGTAGACCAAACTCCTGGAGAGGCGCACGGACATGGCGCTGGATCTTTGCCGTCTGGCACGGAATGCAGGTGCGAGCCCAATGGCCAACCTGCTTGCGCAGACCGTGCCACATGAAACGAGCGGCCACTAGCGCCGTTGTCGCCCGGATTGATGGGTGAGCCAGTCCGTGGATCACCTCGAACACCCTCCGGCGCCAGGTGGCAGGGACGATGGGGCGCGGCTGACCGGACGACACATCGCACAGGATTGTCACTCCCCCAGGACCGAGAGGGACATCCTCAAGGCGGAGGCCGGAGATGGCAGTCCGGTAGGCGGGCACCTCATCGTCCGTGAGCTGTGCCTCTGCCAGAGCAGAATAGTCAATTCCGGGCGCCACCCCGAACACGGCGTTGATAGCGGGGCGGGACAATGCGTCGGCAACTCGGTTCTCTTTCCCCTCGATGTAGCGGATAGATGTTGTATACTTCGATATGTAGGCCAATTGCCGCTGCTGTCGTGCGGACCAGGGGTCGGAAACTTTCGCCAGGGCGAAAGTGAGCGGCTTGTGGTCCGTGTAGGCGGTGAACGGGCGGCCCTCCAGGAAGTAGCGAAAATGGCGCACTGCCAGGTACAGAGCGAGGAGCTCGCGATCGAACGCGCTGCATTTCGACTGCGCACGGTTGAGGTGCCGGCTGAAGAAGGCCAGGGGCCGCCAACCTCCGCCCGTCAGTTGCTCCAGCACAGCACCAACCGCCGACTCCGAGGCGTCCACCGTGAGAGCAGTCGGGGCATCTTCCCGCGGGTGCACCAGCAGTACGGCCCGAGCAAGGGCCTCCTTCGCGCCGTCAAAAGCTGCCCCTGCCTCGTGGGTCCATTCAACGTTCTTGTTCTGCCCACCCGCCAGAAGTTGATACAGAGGCCGCATGATGTGGGCCGCGGAAGGCACGAAACGATGGTAAAAAGCCACCATGCCGACAAACTCCTGCATGCCACGCACCGTGCGTTGGCGGGGAAACCGACGGATGGCGTCGACCCTGTCAGGCAGGGGAACCGCGCCTTGCGCAGTCACGCGGTGGCCGAGGAAGTCAATCTCGGTTACACCAAAACGGCACTTGTCGAGGTTGATGGCCAAACCATGCTCGCTGAGCCACTGACAGAGCTGCCGAAGGTGGGCGCAGTGCTCCTGCTGCGAGCGGCTGGCCACCAGGATGTCGTCCAGGTACACAAACACGAAATCGAGGTCGCGACAAACCCCGTCCATTAGGCGTTGAAAGGCCTGCGCAGCGTTCTTGAGGCCGAACGGCATCCGCGTGAACTCGTAAAGTCTGAATGGCGTGATGATCGCCGTCTTGGGTACGTCATCCGGATGAACCGGGATCTGGTTATAACCCCGTACCAGATCCACTTTTGAAAATATTGTGGCCCCAGCCAAATGGGCGGTGAAGTCCTGGATGTGGGGTACGGGGTATCGATCCGCTGTTGTTGCGGCGTTCAGCCGTCGGTAATCCCCGCAAGGTCGCTAGCCCCCGCTCGACTTAGGGAGCATGTGGAGTGGGGACGCCCAAGGGCTGCTCGAAGGGCGGACAATCCCCAAGGTCTCCATTGTGCGGATTTCCCGCCGTGCCAGACGCAGTTTATCCGGCGGCAGTCGGCGTGCTCATGCATGGAGTGGTGGGCCGGTAGTCTGGATAAAATGTACCACTCCGTGGCTGGGAGTCGATGATCGAAACTGCGGTGTCAGAATGTCTGTGAACGCGGCCAAGATCCGTGCGAAGCGGGAGTCCACGGACGCCAGGGGCCGTCCCACCGGTTGATACAAACGCAACGTGATCGGCTCCATCGTAGCAGCGTTGACCAAACGCTGACGCCTGACGTCCACCATGAGGGAATGCGCCCGGAGGAAATCGGCCCCGAGCAATGGCTGGGAGACGTCGGCAATGGTGAACCGCCACGAGAAATGGCAGGAGCCGAACACAATCTGAACCATACGCACTCCATATGTGCGGATGGGGCTGCCATTCGCCGTGGTGAGGACGGGCCCCTGCTTACCGGAACGAATGTCGGCCAGCGAAGGGGGCAGGACGCTGAGCTCCGCTCCAGTATCCACGAGGAAGCGGGTCCCGGAGCGCCGATCCCAGGCGAAAAGGCGGTGAATTTGGCCGGCCGCCGCGGGGACTATTGGCAGCCGGCCCAGGCGTTTCCCGGGAACGTGCACGGCTGGCGGCATTGTCGTGCTGCAGCACCCCAGCGCTGATGGAAATAGCACCAGCGCCTCAAGTTTGTGTTACTTGGAGCTTGCCTGCTCCTGCTGGCGGTGCCTGCAGCTTGCTGGTGCTGGACTGCAGGTACAGTACCCCTCACTGCCGCTGGGGGCGATCGTGCGGGCCGTCGGGCTGGAGCTGTCACTCCTTCCACAGCTCCCCCGCCCCACCGGAGGAAATCGGGAGCTGCCGGGGTGACGTCATCGGCGCGCCTACCGATGGCCAGCGCGTTGACCTTTTATTATGTTCCTCCCGGTTGTAGGGAAGACCAAACAAGAGAAAGATGGCACCCAAACCCCTGCCTTTAAACCCTCTGGCTAAGGGCCGCCTCCGGACTGAACCATTCCCGTGCCAAGGGGTTCGACAGTATGATGGCACGACCCTTGGGAGCCGCCACAATGGGATTAAAAGTAACATTTGCAAATTTGCAGATGACACAAAGCTGGGTGACAGTGTGAACTGTGAGGAGGATGCTAAGAGGTTGCAGGGTGACTTGGACAGATTGGGTGAGTGGGCAGATGCATAGCAGATGCAGTTTAATGTGGATAAATGTGAGCTAATCATTGGTGGCAAAAACAGGAAGGCAGATTATTATCTGAATGGTGTCAAGTTGGGAAAAGGGGAAATACAACATGATCTCTGGGTCCTTGTTCATCAGTCACTGAAAGTAAGCATGAAGGTGCAGCAGTGAAAAAAGCAAATGGCATGTTGGCCTTCATAACAAGAGGAGTTGAGTATAGAAGCAAAGAGGTCCTTCTGCAGTCGTACAGGGCCTTAGTGAAACCACACCTGGTGTATTGTGTGCAGTATTGTGTGAGTATTTTGGTCTCCAAATGTGAGGAAGGACATTCTGGCTATTGAGGGAGTGCAGCATCGATTCACGAGCTTAATCCTTGGATGACAGGACTGTCATATGTTGATAGGATGGAGCAGCCGGGCATGTATATTCTGGAATTTAGAAGGATGAGAGGGTATCTTATTGCAGCATATAAGATTATTTAAGAGCTTGTCCCACGGGCATGCGACCTGCATGCGGCAAGCGCGACGTAAAGGGCCGGTCCCACCAGCATGTGCCTGCATGTGGCAAGCGCGACCTAATGTGGTCGCTTGAGCCGTACGGCCTCGCGGGGCCGGTCCCACTTCGATCGCCAGAGCCATATGGAGTTGAGTGGAGCTGGTCCTGACATCACGCGGAGCTCCGAAAAACTGACCGTGTTTAAAAATTCCACGCAGCAACGGCCTGTCGGCCCGCAGCCGCCTCGACGCCGTGTCACTCACTCGAACTCCGCACAGCTCCCACTTCTGGTTTGGTCGCGCTTGCCCCATGCCGTACGGCTCAAGTGACTACGGTAGGTCGCGCTTGCCGCATGCAGGCGCATGCTAGTGGGACCGGCCCTTTAGGTCGCGCTTGCCGCATGCAGGTCGCATGCCCGTGGGACAGGCCCTTAAGGGTTTGGACATGCTAGAGGCAGGAAACATGTTCCCGATGTTGGGGGAGTCCAGAACCAAGGGCCACAATTTAAGAATAAGGGGTAGGCCATTTAGAATGGAGATGAGAAAAAACATTTTCACACAGAGGCTTCTGAATCTGTGGAATTCTCTGCCTCAGAAGGCGGTGGAAGCCAATTCTCTG
Source organism: Amblyraja radiata (assembly GCF_010909765.2). Classification (NCBI taxonomy): domain Eukaryota; kingdom Metazoa; phylum Chordata; class Chondrichthyes; order Rajiformes; family Rajidae; genus Amblyraja; species Amblyraja radiata. The sequence goes on from NC_045958.1 coordinate 81,903,952, forward strand.
GATGCTTTCAATAGAGAGTTAGATAGGGCTCTTAAAGATAGCGGAGTCAGGGGATACGGCGAGAAGGCAGGAACGGTGTACTGATTGTGGATCATCAGCCATGATCACATTGAATGGCGGTGCTGGCTCAAAGGGTCGAATAGCCTACTCCTGCACCTGTTGTCTATTGTCTATTGTCTAGTATGATTTTATAAATTTCTGTAAAGTCATCCCTCAGCCTCTTAGGCTCCAGGAAAAGACCCATCCTATTCAGTCTCCACTTACTGTATAACTGAACCCGTCCAGACAGTGGATATTTTTAAGGCAGAGATAGACAAATTCTTGATTAGAATGGGTGGCAAGGGTTATGGGGAGAAGGCAGAAAAATGGGATTAGGAGGCAGAGATCAGCCATGATTGAATGGCGGAGTGGATTCGATGGGCCGAATGGCCTAATTCTACTACGAAAACTTGTGAGCATACTCCAAATGTGGTTCCACCAACATCCTGTACAACTGGAAGAGATAGATCCTCATTCTCACACTAATTTTCACCTCATGCTACAGTTCCATCTGATTTTAAAGATACAGATGTTGTGAGTATGAACCATCCACCATTCTCACTCTCATTTATAATTCCTGATTCCTGCCTTTCACTTTTTCAGAAAGCTATGAACTTTACACAGGCCAAACAAAAACAGAAATTGAAGAGGGAAATGAAATTGCCATGCTCACAAGCTTTGAATTTGGATTCCTCTCATATCTCTTCAGCCCACAAGCAGAAGAGCCGTTGAATCAGTCCTGAATCTGCAATCAAGTCTAACCTTGGGTATATTTCCCAGTGTGGATGCTGAGAAATGTAACGGTTCACATTTCACTGTTGAGGAGCCTAGCAATTAAGTGCAGTCTAAATGACAGCAGCAATCATTTGGGAAAAACAGTCAGGGCTGCCATGCCCACGTACACATGTATGGGAGTCCCATACTACTGAAAAATTAAGGAGGAATGTACTGGTAGATATACTGGCAAGCTGTTGGCTTTCTAAAGGACATTTCAGGAGATGACAGGTAATTTAGTGCTACATTCTGAAACTTGCTGTGTCCTAAATTTTATTACCACACTATAAAAGTATTTTTTATGAGCTATCACTCTTTTATAAAGATATTATTGTGATAGATACAATATATCAATAATTACAAAAGAAGCTTGCATTTCAGCAGAATCTTTAATATGGAAAAAAAATTCACAGTGCTTATTAGAAATTTTATTAAAGACATAAGATAGTAAGCCTTGAAAGAGATATTAAACCAATTATTCAAAAGATTGGTCAAACATAGGTTGTAAGGGAGCTTAATGACCTGAGTGGTTTCGGGAATTCCAGACTTTAAGGTCTTAATAGATAAAAGTGAATGGAATGCTCTGTATCAAAACAAACAATTTATCATTGCCTCCCAGCCATTATTTGTTAAGCGGCCTTTTCACGGGGCGACTTGACGCAAGAGTTAACCAGAGTTTAACATCGTGGGAACCTCGTGCGATAACAGTACGGCATTCGTGGACCACCGTGGATCACCGTAGCGCTAACGGCAGGTAATCGTGTATCTTGGTCACTCGGGAGAAAATTCAAGAAAGTTTGAATTTCTCCAAGAGTGACTTGTACACTTGTGGTTGAGCATTGCAACATTGTATGAACATAGTGGCCAGTGCGATATCCGTGCGATATCTGTAATAACTCTTGCGGGTACCGTGGGAACTCCTGCGAACGGTGAGTAACTGAGCAGTTTGATTGTCAGTGCTTGTTTTACCTCATTGTTAAATAAATATATTTTTTACTATCAGATTGATGTCTGCAATTCTTCATTAACACATCACTACAAGATGAATGTCTCTAATGTTATAATTCCTCTCATGCTGAAACACAAAATAGTTGAAGGGAGGTGAAATAATCACATTTTCGTTCTTTTTCATTTTTGAATGTTAAGGTACCTCACTTGCTGAGCTTTTTTACTCCAGCAGTTTGTGTCTCTTTTTGTCTAAAGCAGTTTCTAAGACTGTAGGAACTCCGCGGGCCAGGCAGCATCTACGGAGGGAAATGGACATGCGACCCTTTCTTCAGGCTGCCTTATCTCTCCCCCCCCCCCCCCCCCCCCTCCCCCCTACTTCCACCCACACACACAAATGCTGGAGAAACTCAGCGGGTGCAGCAGCATCTATGGAACGAAGGAAATAGGCAACGTTTCGGCCCGAAACGTTGCCTACTTCCTTCGCTCCATAGATGCTGCTGCACCCGCTGAGTTTCTCCAGCATTATTGTGTACCTTTGATTTTCCAGCATCTGCAGTTCCTTCTTAAACACAAATGCACCGAGTTCCTCCAGCATTTCGTGTTTTGCTCAGTATTCCAGCATCCGCTGTCTCCCGCGTCTCCAATAAAACAAAACTACTGTCAAAAGGGTGAAGAATAGGGGCAGAGATAGATACATTCCTGATTAGTGCGGCTGTCAGGAAGTTATGGGGAGAAGGCAAGAGAATGTGGTTGAGAGGGAGAGATAGATCAGCCGCGATTGAATGGCGGAGTGGACTTTTTGCTCCTATAACTAACAAAGATAGTAATTGGTAGGGAAATGTAGTTATTAAAGACGAGGGGGAGCAGAAATGGGCAGTCTGGGATGGCTCGCGAGATACTTGCATAGAGGCACAAAAGTTAAAGAAAGGGCAGATAAACAGAGAGGGGGGGGACTTCCCTCAGTGCCCATCTGTTACCATTAATTGGACAGTTCGGTCTGTGAAACGCAACACGCCAGCCCTGACATCCAGCCCGGTGGTCAGTCCTTTGAAGATAGACACCAGTTGCTTGGAGCAACTCAGCCGGACAGGCAGCAACTCTGGAGAGAAGGAACGGGTGGCGTTTCGGGTCGAGAGCCTTCTTCAGACTGAGGTCAATCAGGAGTCCCAGCCAACACGACAATCGCCCGCTGCACAGTCTCGGAGCTTCCACTGCGAAAACAGTGCCTACATTTGAGCACTTATGTAACTGAACCATCCTAACACCAACCACAGAGCATTCCTGAACTACTACCTACCTCATTCGAGACCCTCGGAATGGGGGACGTTTCGGGACGAGACTCTGAAGAAGGGTCTCGAACCGAAACGTCACACATTCCTTCTCTCCAGAGATGCTGCCCGTCCCACTGTGTTACTCCAGCATTTCGTGTCTATCTTCCGTATGCTCTGTGATGGTCATCTCGGAGTCAAGTGGCAACTCTGGTCTGTAGACACGAGGAACTGCAGACGCAGGAATCACGAGCAAAACACAGAGCGTTGGACGAGCCTGACCCTTTGAGTTCCTCCATCACTTTGTGTTGAAGTCAGGTCTGGACATTGCTTGGCTCAGTCTCAGGCGCCGGCTAACTAGGAAGGTCGAGTCAAAGTCCAGCACTAACACTCAAGAAATAACGTTTGCGGCCTGATGTTCCCAATATTTAATTGATATCATTAATAAAGTAAATAAATAGATACCGGTCTAATCAGTATCTACGGGATTGGACAGGCTAGATGCAGGAAGAATGTTCCCGATGTTGGGGGAGTCCAGAACCAGGGTCCCAGTTTTACAGTCTACCGTGGGAACTCTTTAACTCAGTAAAGTAAAGTAGCCTTTATTGTCATATCAGCGCACAGGCAGCAGTTGATTGTTGCTCTATTCAGTTTCCCAGGGGGTCGGGACGGGATTGGTTGGGAGGGAAAGGTGGGGGAGTCGAGGGAGAGGAGGGGGAGACAGATGGGGGTGTCTTCATTTACTGGCGGCGGGTGTCTGTCACTGAAACAGGCAGGTGAGATTTCACATCCACCTTGTGTGTGCCTCTCTCTCTCTCTCCCTCCCTCCCTCTTACACAGGCTGAGAGACTCTGCCTCTGTGAGTGTACGTCTCTTTCTCCCCCTCTCCCACACACAGTAAGAACGAGGTACTGTGCTCAGTCCATCTGTGTCTCCCACATACACAGTAAAACATGTCTCCAAATGAGCCAATTCAACCAAGGGAGGATATTTATAGTGTGTGAAAAAAAAGTGACATCATTTGTGCCACGTGATGATTTAACAACACTTCACAATGTTCATTCAAGATTTAACGGGAAAGCTCGGGAGACGGACAAGTCACTCGCACAAATAACAGAAATGCCGAGTACCGTGGGAACTCTTTATCTACCCCCCCGTTATATCGTGTGATATCGTGCTAGACCAAGACCACTTCACTCTGGTTACATCTTGCGTCAAGTCGCCCCGTGAAAAAGCCCCATTAATCTTTTTTTTTGTTTTACCCAAATCCAATTGCATTAAGAATGGTTACAAGATAAGATACATTTCTGGGAAAAAGGAGTTGAGTACAAACTGATTTTCCTGTTATTGGTGTTAATAAGCATCAATCCTTATATGGATCACAACCATGAAGTCGAAGACAATATGGAACAGATTTGTTTTCGATAAGCAGCATATTGATTCTGCATCTTCTTCTCCCTCCATCTGTCAGTCACTCTGAAGGAGAGTGGCGCAGAGAGTTTCACACAGAGAGTTTTGAGTGTGTGGAATTCTCTGCCTCAGAGGGCAGTGGAGGCTGGTTCTCTGGATGCTTTCAAAAGAGAGTTAGATACAGCTCTTATGAATAGCAGAGTTAAGGGATATGGAGAGAAGGCAGGAAGGCTGATTGTGGATGACCAGCCATGATCACATTGAATGGCGGTGCTGGCTTGAAGGGCCGAATGGCCTACTCCTGCACCTATTGTCTATTGTCTATTGTCTATGTCTGCAAACCAAAATCTTATATATTTATATTTTGTACATCAAAGATCCATATTAGAGATGAGATCTCATGACATATCCCCTGTCATACCATTGTACAGATGGTCCTGAGTTATGGCCATTCCAGTTATGGAAATTTGCCCTTACAAAATTCATAAATCACAACCCATAAATCGAAGATATGAGTAAAATTTGCTCTCATGGAATTTATGTGAGGAGAAATTAAATAAACACAAAATTCGATGCAAATAGCAAATTTGGACTAATTATAACTTTTCAACTTACATTTCTTCATGCATCTGCAGATAATATGTTTTATTTTGTATTGTAGGTTCATTTTGCTGTTCAACTTATTTTGCATAGACTTAGCGCAGCTTAGACTTAATTGCGTAGACTTTGAATAGATTTTAAGGTTCGATCCTGAACATGGGTGCTGTCTTATTCTGAGTTTGTATTTTCTCCCCATGTCCTGCGTGGGTTTTCTCCGAGATCTTCAGTTTCCTCCCACATTCCAAAGATGTACAGTTTTGTAGGTTAATTGGCTTGGTGTAAATTGTCCCAAGTGTGTGTAGGATAGTGTTAGTGTGCAGGGATCGCTGGTCGGTGCGGACTTGGTGGGCCAATGGGCCTGTTTCCAGTTTCTGCGCTGTATTTCTAAAGTAAACTAAACTGCACTAAATGTTTCCATATCATTTACACTCACAATGTCTAAAACAGGGCCTTCATATGTAAGTATAAGGTGTAAATATAAACAACCACTGATACTTGTTTTGAGTTATATCTTAAATTATATTAGCTGTATTTGTGTTTAAAAGTGTGTGCTTCCATTCAAACTAAAGGTTGGAAGGTGATAAATACTTGTGTTCATTGTGTCTGCAGTTATACTGTAGCTGCTGGTCACACAAAGATTGGCCTGTCAGTTTCCAAAACAAATCTCTTTAGTGCCACCCACCCCAATGAACCACAGTTGTGGTATTCATCATTACTGCTGAGATAAAGCTGTCATAACATGGGTTTCAATGGGAAACTAAGGTTGCCTATACTTGTTTATGTCAAACCTACTTTACCTAGGTAAGATTTCTCCACATCTTTGAATAAAACAGTCTTTATGAAACTATTGTTTTTATTGTATGATTAATGCATCCTTCTATCGTAATAATAGCAGCCAGAAAAGTTACATCTTAATCATCCATGAATCATTCAATTATGTTACTTATTTCCTTGTAAAAGCTCTGTCCCTGTGTAATATACATTTTCTCAAAGATTAAAACGTATAATTTCCTTTCCTTATAATTTTCTTTCATGATGGCTGTGGAGGCCATGTCAATGGACATTGACAGTTTCTTGATTAGTAAGGGTGTCAGAGGTTTAGGACAAAGGCAGAAGAATGGGGTTGAGAGTAAAAGATATTTCAGCCATGATTGAATGGCGGAGTAGACTTGATGGGCCAAATGGCCTTATTTTGCTCCAAGAATTTATGAACATGACAATTCAAAGCCATTCTGTTTAGTTTAAAAACAGTGCTACTCTAAGATGCACTAAAACGTAATGTTTAGCCCTTAATTGTCTCACATACCCAACATCCAATAGTTGTAAGATTTGATGACAAATTTATAAATCATAATTTTGGCGTCTGAGCAGAAAGAGGTAATATCCTTATTTACGTATTAGGTGTTATGCCCCTGTCCCACTTAGGAAACCTGAACGGAAACCTCAGGAGACTTTGCGCCCCACCCAAGGTTTCCGTGCGGTTCCCGGAGGTTTTTGTCAGTCTCCCTCATGGTCGAAAGTGGTTTCCACTTCTTCTATGTTCCGGCGAATATTTTAAAAAATTCTAAACCGGCCGCGACTAAAAATAGGTTGCTGTTTTAAAAATCGGTAATTTTTAAGTCGAAGCCAGTTGCGATGCTAGTTTAAGGTGGTTTCCGGAGGTTGCAGGTAGTGGTAGGTCTTACTAGCATCGCAACCGGCTTCGACTAAAAAATTACCGATTTTAAAAACGGCAACCTATTTTTAGTCGCGGCCGGTTTTGAATTTTTTGAAATAATCGCCGGAACATAGAAGAAGCGGAAACCACTTTCGACCATTAGGGAGACTGACAAAAACCTCCGGGAACCTCCAGGAACCTCCGGGAAACCTTGGGTGGGGCGCAAAGTCTCCAGTGGTTTCCATTCAGGTTTGCTAAGTGGGACAGGGGCATAAGGGACCAGGACCGCACTGTGACAATGTCTTCACTGCCATGTGAATGGCTCTGGCTCCTCTGTGTTGTCATCTGAAGATAAAATTAATCTCTTCTTTACATATGTCCAGTGAAGTTAAAACAAGACAAAACCTTCACAGTCTATGATAGGGCCCGGAGAAGTGTTGTGGAGCAGAGGGCTCTAGTGGTACAATTTATAGTTCTCTGAAAGTAATGGCACAGGTAAATAAGTCGGTGGAGACAGCTTTTGGCAAGCTGGCCTTAATCAGTCAGGGAATTGCTGTTTGGAAGTTGGGATGTTATGTTACAGATGTACAGGTAACATAAGGCGACAGCTGGAGTATTGTGGTCGGTATTGGTCACCCTGCTAATAGGAAGGATGCCATCAAACTGGAAAGAACACAGACATATTTTTTCAAGGAGGTTACCAGGACTTGAGGGACTGAGATGTAAGGTGTGGTTGGGCATGCTAGCAGTTTATTCCTTGGCGCTTAGGCAGGCTGAGGGGTAATCTTACATAGATGTATAAAATCATAAGGGGATTAGATAGGGTAAGTGTAGTGTAGAAGAATCAATAGCTAGAGGGCATACAGTAGGTTTAAGATGAGAGGGGAAAGATTTCAAAGGGACCTAAAGGGCAATGTTTTTTTTTTTTTTTTTTTTTTTTCCTTCTAGTCGGAGTGTCCTTATAGGCTCTGCTCTTCGGGGGAAGGAGGAGGAGGAGTGGGGAGGAGGAGGAGGAGGAGGATGAGGAGGAGGAGGAGGAGGAGGAGGAGGAGGAGCGGAGGAGGAGGAGGAGGAGGAGGAGTTAAGGAGGAGGCGTAGGAGGAGGAGTGATGAGGCAGGAGGCGGGGAGGAGGAGGAGGAGGCTGAGGAGGAGGGAGGAGGAGGAGGAGGAGGAGGAGGAGGAGGAGAGGTCGGAGGCGGAGGAGGAGGAGGAGGCGGAGGGGAGGAAGGCGGAGGAGGAGGCTGAGGCGGGGCGGAGGCGGAGGAGGCGGAGGAGGAGGAGGAGGAGGAGGAGGAGGAGGAGGAGGGAGGAGGAGGAGGAGGAGGCGGAGGAGGAGGAGGAGGAGGAGGAGGCGGAGGAGGAGGAGGAGGAGGAGGAGGAGGAGGAGGAGGAGGAGGAGGAGGAGGAGGAGGAGGAGGAGGAGGAGGCGGAGGAGAGGAGGAGGAGGAGGAGGAGGAGGAGGAGGAGGAGGAGGAGGAGGAGGAGGAGGAGGAGGAGGAGGCGGAGGAGGAGGAGGAGGAGGCGGAGGAGGAGGAGGAGGAGGAGGAGGAGGAGGAGGAGGAGGAGGAGGGAGGAGGCGGAGGAGGAGGAGGAGGAGGAGGCGGAGGAGGAGGAGGAGGAGGAGGAGGAGGAGGAGGAGGAGGAGGAGGAGGAGGAGGCGGAGGAGGAGGGAGGAGGAGGAGGAGGAGGAGGAGGAGGAGGGAGGATGAGGAGGAGGAGGACGAGGAGGAGGAGGAGGAGGAGGATGAGGAGGAGGAGGAGGAGGAGGAGGAGGAGGAGGAGGAGGAGGAGGAGGAGGAGGGAGGAGGAGGAGGAGGAGGAGGAGGAGGAGGAGGAGGAGGCGGAGGAGGAGGAGGAGGAGGGAGGAGGAGGAGGAGGAGGAGGAGGGGAGGAGGAGGAGGAGGAGGAGGAGGAGGAGGAGGAGGAGGAGGAGGAGGAGGAGGAGGAGGAGGAGGAGGAGGAGGAGGAGGAGGAGGAGGAGGAGGAGGAGGAGGAGGAGGAGGAGGAGGGGAGGAGGAGGAGGAGGAGGAGGAGGAGGAGGAGGAGGAGGAGGAGGAGGAGGAGGAGGAGGAGGAGGAGGAGGAGGAGGAGGAGGAGGAGGAGGAGGAGGAGGAGGAGGAGGAGGAGGAGGAGGAGGAGGAGGAGGAGGAGGCGGAGGAGGAGGAGGAGGAGGAGGAGGAGGAGGCGGAGGAGGAGGAGGAGGAGGAGGAGGAGGCGGAGGAGGAGGAGGAGGAGGAGGAGGAGGAGGAGGAGGAGGAGGAGGAGTATGAGGAGGGAGGAGGCGGAGATGCGGAGGAGGAGGAGGAGGAGGATAGTGCGGGGAGGAGGAGGCGGAGGAGGAGTCTTAGATGAGTATGATGAGGAGGATGATGAGGAGGAGGAAGATGAGGAGGAGGAGGAAGGAGGAGGAGGAGGATGAGTGCGTCTTACTTGATCTTCGTATTCTTCTGTTCTCTTCTTCTTACTTCGTATGCATTATTCTTACTTCTTCTTCTTTTCTTCTATCTCATTCTTCTTCCCCTTCCCCTTCCCCTTCCCCTTAGGCCCAACTTGTCCGAACTGAGCTAATCCCACTTGCCCGTGTCTGACCAATATCCTTCCAAAATCTTCCCCTTCATGCAGTCAGTTCACTGAATTTAAAGGTTTCTCTGGGTTTAGTATGTTGTCAATTTGAATGCAGAGGGGGTTTCAATAAGTTGGGGGCTTCTACTCTGCAAGAACTGCCTAGCTGTCTATGCGCATTAATATTGAACCACATAGCCATTACTGATATGACTAATCGGCCATTATTAGTGAAATTAGCTGAGATTAATCTGAAGATTTTTGTATTCTTGAACTGTTGGAATGTTATTATAGAGTGATGTGATCAATCAATGTAGAATACCCATTCTCTTGTAAACATAAAATTTAATGGAAGGAATAATTATATTTCTGGTAGATTTGACCTCTTGTTTACCTCATGTCGATTACACATAGGGCATTAAAATATGAGAAATATGAAAGGTTCAATAATGATAGGTTTTGTATTCAATGGATTAGGAACTATGCAATCTATCTTTGAAAAAAACTGTTTGGTGTGAGATTAGTGGGAGATGTTCATAAAATAATTTAAACTGATATTGATCTAATTAGGAACATTGCACTTTCCTCTGCTGCCTAAATAAAGTGAGCGGAAACCAGGAATTCCCTTGGTTCTATATGTATGGAAAGAAATTTATGAAGAATAGGTGATTGGAAAATGTAATTGAATTTTTGAGGTTGGCTAAAGTTAGAGTCATGGGAAATGCTGCTGTATTACAAAGATGGAAACGCTTTCCATCATATTTATGATGATGGAGAGCACCTGGCCAGTTTGTATTTATCCTGCTGTTTTTAACTTGACAGGGCATAAAAGACAAATGTTCACCTTCTTGGAGATATCTCAGCGTTGTGTCATTGCTCTTCATCTGATCTGTTGGTTGTAAGGTCGTTCAGCAGTGTGTTCAAAGGTTATTGCTACATGCAGTTGATTCACAAGTTTTTACCCAATTTCCGTGCATGGCTGCTTTTGGAGTGATCTTCACCACTGGTTGAACAAGCCTGAGATTGCATTTGAAAATAATTACCCATTGTTTGCAGCAGACCCTGATTTTATAATGTTTAAGATTTTACTTTGACATAAGCAAGACTTGACAGAGTATAGATGAGAGTGAATTTGCCCATTTTGTAACCTTGATGAACGTTGGGACTTCTCATAACTCTGGACTTCACTCTGCTGGATATTTGCTTGATTTTTCTCTGGCTCATTCATTGTGTTTTAAAAAAGTCATCAAGGTCAATTCAAGAGTCAAGTGTTTTATTGTCATATATCCCAGATAGGACAATGAAATTCTTACTTGCTGCAGCACAACATGATATGTAAAAATAGTACATAATGGGAGGGAAAAAAAGTTCAGTGTGTATATATACACATGCACACATACTCAATAAATAAACAAATATAGTGCAATAATAATAATATAGTCTGTTATAGTTCAGAGCTTATTTGTTGTCATGTTTAATAGCCTGATGGTTGTGAGGAAGAACCTGTTCCTGAACCTGGTCATTACAGTTTTCAGGCTCCTGTACCTTCTTCCCGATGGCAACGGTGAAATGAGTGTGTGGCCAGGATGGTGTGGGTCTTTGATGATGTTGGCTGCCTTTTTGAGGCAGCAACTTCGATAGATCCCTTCGATGGTGGGGAGGTCATAGCCCGTGATGGATTGGACAGTGGTCACAACTTTTTGCATTCTTTTCCGCTCCTGGACGTTCAAGTTGTCGAACCAAGCCATGATGCAGCCAGTCAGTATGCTCTCTACTGTGCACCTGTAGAAGTTCAAGAGAATCCTCCTTGACATACCGACTCTCCGTAATCTTCTCAGGAAGTAGAGCCGCTGATGTGACTTATTTATGATCGCATCAGTGTGCTGGGTCCAGGAAAGATCTTCGGAAATATGCACGCCCAGGAATTTAATGTTTTTTACCCTCTCAACCACTGTCCCATTGATATAAACAGGGTTATGGGTCCTCATCCTTCCCCTTCCAAAGTTCACAATCAGTTCCTTGGTTTTACTGGTGTTGAGAGCCAGGTTGTTGTGCTGGCACCATTTGGTCAATCAGCTGATCTCACTTCTATACTCTGATTCACCACCATCTGTAACTCGTCCAACAACAGTGGTGTCGTCGACGAACTTGATGATGGAGTTTGCCCTATGTCACGGCTATACAGTCATGAGCATAAAGCAGGGAGCTGAGCAAGCAGCCTTGAGGTGCTCCCGTACTGATTGTTACTGAGGATGAATTATTTCAGCTAATTCGGACATAAATGCCTCAGGATGTTGTTTATATCTTCTGCACTCTATATTCTGCACTCAGCATTTTTCTCTTTTGCACTACCTGGGTTATTCATTGATAATATAATTTGCCTTAGCACATAAAACAAAGATCTTAATTCAGATCTTGAGCAACAGTATCTTGATTCACATGTCAATAATAAACCAATACCAGTATCAGTAAAGCTCTGATAATGTACTCTCCTACCATATGGAAATCCACCCCCCGTCATTTGTCACAAACCATTTGTTACAAGTTCCACAGTAGAGGGATTTTAGTTAAAATGAATGCATCATATTTGAGAAACAATGACTACATTTCTGACCGGATGGGAGAGATAGATAGCTTGATAAAGATCTGAATTGGACCTAAAGCTATTTTGCAATATATGCAATTGGCATTTAATAGGATGTGAAGACTGGTGTATCCAAATTTGCCCATTGCACATGATTCAAGGTCATATCAAAAGCATTATTGTTTGAAGCTTCAGACATGGGCCTGTTGATAACAACTTTGCCTGGTGTCTGGAAGGGTGATCTACTCCAGACACTCATGCTCAAAATTCCAGGTTGAAATACCAGAGAAGCACAGGCACAAGGACTGCAGTGATAAAGGCATCATCTTTTGGATGAGCATTTATAATAAGCTGTGTCTGTCCTCTCAGTTGGATGTAAAATATCCTTCAGCATTACTCTGAGAAACAGCATGGAAATCATTCCAGATGTATAGTGATCCTTCAATCACCATGGCTACTGCAGTCATTCTTGTCATTATTTTATGCTATTTATGAGAGCTTGCTGTGCACAAATAGACCATTGGGTTTCCTGCATTCCAATGAGTGCAATTCATGTATTTTATTCACAGTGAAGCATATTGGAACTCTGAGGATATATTATGTAAGTCTTCCTAATTATCTTCTTGTGAGCAATTAAGGATTGGCAACAAATGCTGGTCTTGCCAGGGGGCCCAGATTCCACATAATAAATAAGAAAAAGTGGAAAAAGCAAAGTGTGCTGAATGCACTTCAATTTAGACAGATATGAAGTCTTTCATTATCGACTTTCACTGTTCTGTCCTAAGTCTATAATGAATGCATTTGTCAACATTGAAGTACATTTGGCACATTTTACTTACTCATTTTTATTTACTTACTGTGGAGGTCTGAAGAAACTTGAGGTACCATAAGTACAGAAAACAAATAAGAAAACGATTTGAATGCTTACATGGGTCTGTCGAGGTCCAAAGTTAAAAGGTAGGGGCTATGTTACAACAATATTAAGGCCACCCTCGGGATAAATTCCAAATCTTCCAAATCTGGCCATGGCACTTTTATTATCTGCACTTCTACTGCAGCTGTAACACTATCTTCTGCACTCTATATTCTGCACTCAGCATTTTTCTCTTTTGCTCTACCTGGGTTATTCATTGATAATATAATTTGCCTTAGCACATAAAACAAAGATCTTGATTCAGATCTTGATCAACAGTATCTTGATTCACATGTTAATAATAAAACAATACCAGTATCAGTAAATCTCTGATAATGTACTCTCCTACCATATGGAAATTCCAATCGGCAGCATCTGGCTCACTAGGTGATGTTTGCATATTTTGCTTGCAGGGGCCCTAGTCTCTGCGCATGGACTCACTAGCCCCAGTTTCCTTGCTATCCATCCTTTCACTGTGGTTGCAGCCCCCTTCCTCTCTCTCGCAGGGGGGCGGGACGGGGGGGGGTCTAACAGGGGGAGGGGGGGGGGGGGAGGACCAGTTTCACCACTCTACTTCTGCACACTCTGCAGTACTTCTGCACTTGGTTTTGCCACTCTGCTTCCTCCCAGCTGGGTCCAGGTTTCTGCACTGACCTTCCACTCGTCGCAACCCGGTTCTGCCAAACTCTCATGCTCCACTTCTGCTCACTATGCCCCCAGTTTCCATTCTCCCCTGGCACTCACCAGTGCCCCAGTTTCTGCATCCCCCTTGCACTCACCAGGGCCCCAGTTTCTATATTCCCTTGCACTCACCAGTGCCCCAGTTTCTGTATTTCCCTTGCACTCACCAGGGCCCCAGTTTCTGCATCCCCCTTACACTCACCAGGGCCCCAGTTTCTATATTCCCCTTACACTCACCAGGGCCCCAGTTTATATATTCCCCTTGCACTCACCAGTGCCCCAGTTTCTGTATTCCCCTTGTACTCACCAGGGTCGCAGTTTCTATATTCCCCTTGCACTCACCAGGACCCCAGTTTCTGTATTCCCCTTGAACTCACCAGGACCCCAGTTTCTGTATTCCCCTTGTACTCACCAGTGCCCCAGTTTCTGTATTCCTCTTGTACTCACCAGGACCCCAGTTTCTGTATTCCCCTTGCACTCACCAGGACCCCAGTTTCTGTATTCCCCTTGCACTCACCAGGGCCCCAGTTTCTGTATTCCCCTTGCACTCACCAGGGCCCCAGTTTCTGTATTCCCCTTGCACTCACCAGGACCCCAGTTTCTGTATTCCCCTTGCACTCACCAGGACCCCAGTTTCTGTATTCCCCTTGCACTCACCAGGGCCCCAGTTTCTGTACTCCCTTCCATCCACTGCACCCCTGGTTCCTGCATTTCTCAACCATTCGCTGTGCCTCGGTTTCAGTGTTTGTTTTAAACTAAGCTGGTTCTGTTGCTTACCTTCCCTTATCTGCTTCACTGTAATGTTACTGTGTAATAGCCTTGAAGTAGAAACATAGAAATAGTTGCAGGAGTAGGCCATTCGGTCCTTCTAGCCATTCAATATGATCATGGCTGATCATCCAAAATCAGTACCCCTGGTTCCTGCTTTCTGCCCGCATCCCTTTATTCAATGAATTGAATCAGAAGTGCAATGGAGAATTAACAAGCTACCATTTAATAGTTCGGCACCACCAAAGTACAGTTTTGTTGCACCTGGTTTTCCGCTAACCTTTAGCCAATCTCCATGTGATCCTCCGCCCTCCTTATTAAATTCATCAGTGGACTTAACGGTGACAATCCTCGACTGAGGAGTATGCTTGGGTGAAAAGTTTACAGATTGTGGTGAAGAAAACCCTCTGCTACTCCTGGTAGCACACACAAGTTATGATTTAGTTTTCAATGCTAATCTCTTTATAAAACATCATTTTTAATTCAATGTCAGTACCTCACAAATAAATTGAAAATATTGTCACTATAAACACGAGAATCTTTTTCTTCATGAATAGTGTGTGATGACCTCTTCCATCATTACTCTTGGATAAGTATAGTTGTTAGGTTGGTAGGCGTGAAATCAAAATGCGCTTTTCCCTGTACTGGTATAATCAGAACCTGTTGTAAATGTCATTTGGCGCTCAGTAAATATATTCTTGTTAATATTTTGAAGCAATATGTTCCAAATCCAGACCACAGCTGATGTCCTTGCCAGCCACATTGCACCAGAAATGGAGGAAATGTGCATGAGTCAAGAAACGCAAGTTGGAAAATATGTGTATTTATTGATATACCTTCATTTTGTAAGAGCAAAGTTTATTCCGTATTTCAATTTTTTAGGTGGTGATTTGGTAAGGGCTAATTTGCTTGAGCTAAACCGCCGTAAAAAAACAAGGGGCACCTGGGGAATTTTGCGCACCATATCTGAGGAAGGATGTGCTAGTCTTGGAGATGGTCCAGAGAAGGTTTACAGGAATGATCCCAGGAATGAGTGGTTTCACATATGATGAGCGTTTGATGGTACTGGGCCTGTACTTACTGGAGTTGAGAAGAATGAAGGGAGACCTCATTGAAACATACAGAATAGTGAAAGGCTTTGATAGAGTGGATGTGGGTAGCATGTTTCCTAAAGTGGGAGAGTCTAGGACTAGAGGTCAAAGCCTCAGAATAAAAGAACGTTCCTATAGGAAGGAGATGAGAAGGAATTTATTTTGTCAGAGGGTGGTGAATCTGTGGGATTCCTTGCCACAGAATGCTGTGGAGGCCAAGTCACTGGCCATTTTTAAAGCAGAGATAGATAGATTCTTGATTAGTATGGGTGTCGGGGGTTATGGGGAGAAGGTAGGTCAGGAGGAAAAGATAGATTGGCCATGATTGATTGGCAGAGTAGACTTGATGTGCTGAATTGTCTAATTCTGCGCCTATTACATATAACCTTATGACCTGTACACCTCTTTCCTCCCTGGAGTTTTGGGATGAATTATGGGAAAAGGAGTTCTTTTTTATGATACATCTTAAAAGTAAGTTAATGACTAAATGGATGAGGAGAAGTGGTGAATGCTGTTAGAGGCCAAGGACAATGAATTATTACTGGATATGGTTGCAGATGTAATACAGAAAGCTAAAGGGGCTAGTGAGCAGAAGTTCATATTTGCAGGCCAAGAGCTTCAAGTCTTCTACCTTTATATTGTCTGCTCCTACAGTGCTCACTTTCTTCACACTGCAAAAGGATTCCTCAACTTCTTTCTTTATTAAATAATTTTGCTTGATGTGGCTTCATATTCTGCCATTTTATTTATATTAACTTCATTGTATATTGCTCTTAAGTTTTGTGTGGAAAGATTCTTGCAATTCTTCTTTGGGTAGGAGAATCCTTGGGACTCATTATTTGATAACCCTGCCTTTGTCTGTGATTATAAATGATGGCATGATTTATAGTTGCTTACCTAGATAAATATTACTTTCTTGCACAAATTGCCTCATAAGCATTCTCTCTTCCTATTTATCTTCTTGCTTCAAGACATTAACGGGAAGTGAGATCCAAAGAGCAAACAACCTGCAGTAATGTGGGGCGAGATAATTAACCTCAAAGAACCACAGCCTTCAAACCACAGCTCTGAAACGGATCACTTGAATATTTCCTTTTGGTCCTGTGTTTTGCCCCTAATCCCTATTGATATTGATTTTACTTCAAATTTTCACATTGCTTTTGCAATTCAGCATTATTTTTCTTTTCTAGGGCCGTATTGAGATCTAAAGTCAAGATGTCCAGGGAAATTCTGAGGTATATATCAACGAGCAGGTTATTAGTTAGCGTAGGCTGCTGACAGCTCTCTCGACAACCCCTTGTATTATCGACCTACTACTGATTTGTATGTAGACTGATAAGATGATAATTGACCAAATATTTATGGATAGGACGTAGAACATCTTGCACTTCACTGTACAGCTGGTAGTGTCTTGTCGAACTCAGAAATTTGGCGTTAGGTTTTCTAATCAACAGGTATATTGTCAAGGCTTAATGCTTCACTGTATCCAGTGCATTCTATCATTTTAGTTTAGTTTTTAGTTTTGGAGTTACATCACGGAAACAGGCCCTTTGGCCCACCGAGACCGCACCGACCAGCGACCCCCACATATTAACACCATCCTACACACACTAGGGACAAGTTCCACTTACACCAAGCCAATTAACCTACAAACCCATACGTCTTTGGAGTGTAGGAGGAAACCAAAGATATCGGAGAAAACCCACATGGTCACGGGGAGAATGTACAAACTCCATACAGACAGCACGCGTAGTCGGGATCAAACCCGGATCTCCGGCGCTGAAAGTGCTGTAAGGCAGCAACTCTACCGCTGCACCACCAGGCTTCCCGTTTCTTGATACATAAAAATAAACCAAACTAAATGAAGATCAACAGTTGTAAATGTAGGGATCAAGACAGAAGACTGAAATGAATCATCCACAGCTTCACAACTTGGAAATAATTATAAGTTGCTTTTGTTTCATATGCTAGGTTAGAGACCAAATGAATATGTGGGATAAATAAGAGACAGCTCTGAAATGGATCACTTGAAACTAAAAGGCACAAGATTTAAATGGAAAAGGGTAAGTTTAATTAAGACGAGGACAAAAATTGAAATAGTTAGTGTGGAGAGATAGTAGATTAAAAAAAAGAGCTCAGCAATTCTCTAGCAAAACATTTGAAGTGATAATGAGCAACAATAGAAGTGAAACAGAATATGAAAAAAAAAGATTGGTTACAAGGGAGAAAGAACTCGGATCAAATTAAAAGATCAAAGTTTTTAAAAGTCAAAATGGAAAAATAAATAATGATTGAGATGAGAGAGGGTATTTGAGGACCAGAGGGCTGAATAGATAATTGAGTCTGAAAAGAAAATATTGAAGTGACTGGCAACTAAAATTGAAATGTGACAGAGGAGAAGCAAATGCAAGGGAAAAAATTGGTATCAAAATCTGACCATATTTTGCTGGATTATGAGGAGCATTAGATTGATTTCATAATCATAAAAGCACATGAGGTGTACCAACCACCACATTGGGCAGAAATTACCCATGTGTACTATTAATGTGCAGAAGAATGCAATGGAGGCAAACCACAAGACATCTCAGAATACAAGGCTGAATTCATGGCTACACTGGTTTGAACAACAATCAATACCTGCATGGCACTGAGCTGAACACATGTTCAAAATCAGAAAGGACATCCCACCAAGAAGTCAAATATTTGCAAGCTGTTCGCTGATTGCTGTTGCTATGATTCTATAAACATCTGATGTTTTTGTATCATTACCATTGCTTAAGTCTACAGGGTCCACTGTGCTGATCAGGCACGTGCCATCAGGATAGGCTAGGTAGGCACTGCCTCTGTGACTAAAATTAGAAAATGGTAATTACTAAATATGAATAGTAAAGGCATGGGAGAATTATGCTTATCTAAGAGATCGATCTCTTAGGTAGGCATAATTCTCCGTGCCTTTCATCCGCAGCACTTGCAACACGCGAAGGTCTGTGCAGCCCACGTGCCGTCAGCACTGCTTCAAGCCGTCAATGACAAGTGGGGCTGAAGGCAGCTGAAATTCTCCCTTTGCTGTACTGCGCAGGTGCAGCAGCCTACTGCGCATGCACAGCGCTAGTTACTTGGCGGGGTTTTCAAATATGGATTGCCATTATCTGAAGAGATTCTTAGGAAACAAAGAGCGAAGAATGGAGTTTGTGTACCAATAATGTGGTAAGTACATTTCTTGGTGCTATATGTTTTTAAATACCGTATTTCCCCGGATGGGGGGGGAGAGTTCCTTTCACAGCGTTTGTGGAGTCTGGCCCAGGGTAAAGTTGTGGGGAGGGCAGGAGCATTGTGAAGGAGGTGATCTGGATCATGCCAGTAAACCCACTTGCGACCGTCTTTGCACGGAGCCACCGCATTGAGGCGGGGGAGGGAGAAATAGCTCGGGTGGCTTTGAGCGCCCGCCGGGCCGGACAGTGGAACCAGCCGTCAACTCAGCACCTTCTGCCAGCCCCCGCTCACCTCTGGCAGCTCTCCGTCTAAAAACCTCGCTCCTGTCACTCACTGGCCTCACTCATGTCAGCCGATTCCCGCAAATCATTAAATTCCGACAGCGCGATTGAGGTTATTCGGCTGTGGGAATTTAAGGATTTGCAGGAAGCGGCTGACATGAGAGAAGTCGGCGAGCGGCAGGTGAGAGGTGTTCAGATTGAGAGCACTGTTGTGGCGGCCAGTTCTGCTGTCAGATCCCGGCGGCCGCTCGCAGCTACCCGAGTTGCTTCTATCCCCGGCTACAATGCGGTGGCTCTGAGTCCGCATCGCCGCAGCAGCGGTGAGTCAGTGAGTTACTGGCATTATCCCCAACCCCCTCCTTCTCAACACTCCTGCCCTCCCCGCAACTTTACCCCTGGCACAGACTCTCCACACGCTGTGAAAGGAACTCTCTCCCCAATTGGTCCCTTGAACAAGTGTTGTCATTCAATAAGATGACAACTGATTCAACATTTCCCTGTATTCCCATTTTTCCAACCATCTCTCCACCTGCCATCACCCTTCACCCCCCCCCACCCATTTAGTAATTCAGAATAAAGGAGACTTGGAAGCTTTGGGCAAATTGAATTGTTACTGTCTTTATTTTTATTTTTTATTTTTACGGAGAGAACAATCTGCGCATGCGCGGTTTAAGTTTTTTTTTTAAAGCCGACTGACTGCCTACCCTGAGTACTTAATCACAGCACGTGCCTGGTGCTGATAGATCTTGAACTGAGTCCAGTACTTCTGTCAAACCCGCTGGTTCCCTTGTTCACTCTAATGAATACACCTTAGATTACATCCTGAGGAGAATCTGTATCGTAACTCTCATATCTGCTTCGGTCACCTTTCTGATCGCACGTTTCATGCACTGCTGTGTTGGTGCTGATAGATCTTATACTCGGTTCAGTGCTTCTGTCAAATCCACTGGTTCCCTGGTTCACTTGAATGAATACACCTTAGACTACATCATGAGTAGCATCTGCTATTGTAACTCTCATATCCACTTGTGTCACCTTAATGATCGCACGTTTCAGATATCTACCTTTCTACGTGTAAATCTTCAAACGTTCCTCCCTTCACCTTAAACCTATGCCAAATAGTATTTGACATTCTTACACAGGGATAAAGACTCTGACCATCTTACCTTTTCTATGCTTCTAATAATTTTATATTATTTTCATAATTCCCTAACCTCTTCTACAATGACCACCTTCTCTCATCCCATCTACCATTGAACTACTCCCACTGCATTCAGGATGCCATCACCATAACTGGAGCAGCCTTAACACAAACTCATTTCCTCTTTCATCATTACCCACAGTTAATCTCAAAGCCCTCCCCTCATATCTTCCACCTGAACCACATTGATCGGAAAAAAAAAATATTCTTTGGATTTATTCAGATTCAGATTCAGATTCAAACTTTATTGCCATTGTGCAGTGTACATTACAGAGACAATGAAATGCAGTTAGAAACTCCCTAGAAGAGCGACATAGAATATGAGCAATAAATAAATATGTTTACGTGCATACAGTCATAGTAGTGCAATTATTTTTTTCCTGGTGGAAGGAGTGAATTGGCAATCACCGAGGTACATTTTTGAGTAGTGTGACAGCCGCAGGGAAGCAGCTGTTCCTGGACCTGCTGGTGTGGCAACGGAGAGACCTGTAGCGCCTCCCGGATGGTAGGAGGGTAAACAGTCTGTGGTTGGGGTGAGAGCAGTCCTTGATGATGCTGAGCGCCCTTCGCAGACATCGCTTGCTTTGGACAGACTCAATGGAGGGGAGCGAGGAACCGGTGATGCGTTGGACAGTTTGCACCACCCTCTGCAGTGCTTTCCGGTCGGAGACAGAGCAGTTGCCATACCATACTGTGATACAGTTGGTAAGGATGCTCTCGATGGTGCAGCGGTAGAAGTTCACCAGAATCTGAGGAGACAGATGGACCTTCTTTAGTCTCCTCAGGAAGAAGAGACGCTGGTGAGCCTTCTTGACCAGAGTTGAGGTATTGTGGGTCCAAGAGAGGTCATCGGAGATGTTGACCCCCAGGAACCTGAAGCTGGAAACACATTCCACCTCCGCCCAGTTAATGTGGATGGGGGTGTGCGTGCCGTCCCTAGACTTTCTGAAGTCTACAATGAGCTCCTAGGTCTTCTTGGAGTTAAGGGCCAGGTTGTTGTCAGCGCACCATGCTGTTAGGAGCTGGACCTCCTCCCTATAGGCCGACTCATCGTTGTTGCTGATGAGGCCAATCACCGTTGTATCATCTGCATACTTGATGATGGTGTTAGTACCATGTACAGGTGTGCAGTCGTAGGTGAAGAGGGAGTAGAGGAGGGGGCTCAGCACACAGCCCTGTGGAACGCCGGTGTTCAGGGTGAGGGTTGAAGAGGTGTGCTTGTCTAACCTAACAGACTGGGGTCTGTTGGTTAGAAAGTCCAATATCCAGTTGCAGAGGGAGGGGTCGATGCCCAGGTCACCGAGTTTGGTGATCAGTTTGAAGGGTATAATGGTGTTGAATGCTGAGCTGTAATCGATGAACAGCATTCTTACGTAAGTGTCTCTGTTGTCGATTCGAATATTAATTTGAATATGAGTTTGTCACCATTGGCAACTATAATAGTGGTCATAAGTGATAAGAGTAGAATTAGGCCATTCGGCCTATCAAGTCTACTCTGCCATTCAATCATGGCTGATCTATCTCTCCCTCTGGTGTCCAGACTTTCACATATTGGGCATAATTTAACGCAGGTATCCCAAGCCGCTGAGAGGGTTCTCCCGACGCTGGAGCACCATCACCCGGTGAGAAGGGCCTGAAACATCGGGCCCCGTAGCGGCGACTGTGGAGGCCTTAATAGGCCCGACTATGGGTGGACAAAGGGATGGGGGCTGGACTTTGTGCCTTCCCTCACAGTGGGAACCATTGTGGGGGGATGTTTTTCTGTTAAATGTTAAATTCCTTTATAATGTTACTAGACTAAGTGGGACCCGTTGGGTCCCATGTTCACACGGGTGGGCTGGTCCCCCAACGCAATATTCCATCTCTCCACCAATTCCAATATTGGTGGCCAGTGGGGGGGGGGGGGGGTTCTGGAGCGCAGGTATGGGTGTTGTGGGCTGGAGGGACTGGTCTCCAGAGGGCTAGTATGGACATTGTGAGCCAAATGGATTATTGAAGTGGCAGCTCAGTCCCTCAAAACTGATGTGCTGGCAGCTCACTCACGGCTGGTGGGCTGGCAGTTGACTCACGGCTATTCCTTGAAATTCTATTTCAAATAGGGTGCAAGACCACCAAATTCAAATCCTTTTTCCTACAATTTCAAGCAGGGTGCAAGGCCACCAAATTCAAGTGTAGTTTCATACCACTTCAAGCTGGGTGCTAGGCCACCAAATTCACGTGCAGTTTTCTACCACTTCAAGCAGGGTGCAAGGCCACCAAATTCAAGTACAGTTTCATACCTTTCAAGCAGGGTGCAAGGCCACCAAATTCAAATGCAGTTTCATACCATTTCATGCAGGGTGCAAGGCGACCACATTCAAATGCAGTTTCATACCATTTCATGCAGGGTGCAAGGCCAACACATTCAAATGCAGTTTCATACCATTTCAAGCAGAGTGAAACAACCATAAAACCACCATAAAACCCACACAAAACACCACACTCACAGTTCAGTAGACATTCAGTGTCTTCAGTTGATTCACAGTTCAGACAGAGTCGTGACCTCTCCCTCCCCCATCATGCAGAGACTGAGCCACACCCACACTTCCAGTTTTATAATCCCTCCCCCCTCCCACCGGAAAAGGTGTGACATTCATGGCGTGATTGACAGGAGAGAGATTCTCAAAACATTTTAAACACTAATAACACTTTTATTTTTCATTGATGGGAAGAATCCTCTGCACCTGATGAGCGGACGGGGACTGTAAGATGTCCAAAAATCACAGCCGTAAGTGGTAGCGTTTTATCTAAAATCAATATACAGAGCAAACAGGAAGTTGTCAAGTTTAGACAACCAACCATTCGCAGTGCTTTGTACTTCAACCCAAAACCCCAAACCAACCATTCGCGGTGCTTTGTACTTGAACCCAAAACCTCAAACCAACCATTCGCAGTGCTTTGTACTTCAACCCCAAACCGCACCCAACCATTTGAAGTGATTTTACTTCAAACCAACCACATTTTAATTTTCAAACCACATTAAGGGCACTCAAGGTCAGTGAAACCATATTCACAATTTAGTAGACATATGACCCCCCCCCCCCCCGCCCCCCCTCACAATGAGAATATTTAGACGTCTTATTTTTACAGAAATAATCCAAAAGGCTTCATCGTAAGCAATTTGAGAGATTGGCCTGTGTCAAAAGAGCTAAGACACAGCAGAAGGGAGATGTGTGTCACCTGGATCAGGCTTCATTCATGAAACAGGTCGCAATCCCATCAAATCTGGAAGACTGACTTGGTACAAGTCTTTGTACTGCACTCAGTTTTTGGCTGGTTGACACCGTTAAAAGCTCATGTATCAAAAATATTACATTTCTTAAATGGGACTCTGTGGTACTGATTGTGGATGATCAGCCATGATCACATTGAATGGCAGTGCTGGCTTGAAGGGCCACATGGCCTACTCCTGCACCTATTGTCTATTGTCTATTGTCTATAAAGCAAATGGCATGTTGGCCTTCATAACAAGAGGAGTTGTGTATAGGAGCAAAGAGGTCCTTCTGCAGTTGTACAGGGCCCTAGTGAGACCGCACCTGGAGTATTGGGTGCAGTTTTGGTCTCCCAGCTTGAGAAAGAGTATTCTTGCTATTGAGGGAGTGCAGCATGTTCATTCCCAGCATGGCGGGACTGTTAAATGTTGATAGAATGCAGCAGCTGGGCTTGTATACTCTGGAATTTAGAAGGATGAGG
This sequence comes from Amblyraja radiata, assembly GCF_010909765.2. Classification (NCBI taxonomy): domain Eukaryota; kingdom Metazoa; phylum Chordata; class Chondrichthyes; order Rajiformes; family Rajidae; genus Amblyraja; species Amblyraja radiata. The sequence continues at coordinate 81,927,675 of NC_045958.1, forward strand.
GGGAGATCTTATTGAAACATATAAGATTATTAAGGGTTTGGACACGCTAGAGTTGGGAAACGTGTTCCCGATGTTGGGGGGTCCAGAACCAGGGGCCACAGTTTAAGAATAAGGGGTAAGCCATTTAGAACGGAGATGAGGAAAAACTTTTTCACACAGAGAGTTGTGAGTCTGTGGAATTCTCTGCCTCAGAGTGGGGGCTGGTTCTCTGGGTGCTTTCAAGAGAGAGCTAGACAGAGTTATTAAAGATAGCGGAGTCAAGGGATATAGGGAGAAGGTAGGAACAGGGTGCTGATTGTGGATGATCAGCCTGATCACATTGAATGGCGGTGCTGGCTCGAAGGGCCTAATGGCCTACTTCTGCACCTATTGTCTATTGAAATGATTCAGAATATTTTGAATATTCTTAAATGTGAGCAATGTCTAACCAACATTAATAAAATGTTTTGCAAATGGTAATTAACTCATCTTTACCTGTATTAATAAATCCAATGGATGTTTTTCAGAGTATTGTATGGAGTTGTTAGCGAATAAAAAGAAATAATTCAGTCCATCAAGCCTGTGGCAGCAACTTGTAAGTGTAAATCCAGGCAATTCATTTCCCTGCAAAAAATCAAACTACTGGAAGAACTCAGCAGGTCAGGCAGCATCTGCAGACGCAAATGTACAATTGGCGTTTTGACTTGAGACCCTTCATGTGGGCTGAGAGAGCAAAGTGGAGATAGCCAGTACAAAGAAGTGAGGTTTATGGGGCAAGAGCTGGTTGTAGATGAGGAGGGGTGGATATGTCAATGGTGTCATGTGGGGGAGAAATGGTTTGCAATTGCAACAGAGGCTGGGGCAGGATAGCTGGAGGTAAGTAGGGACTGTGGACGAGTGGTACAGCAGCTCAAAAATCGACAACACAACAGTATAAACATTGAAATCTCTAATTTCCAGTAACCTGTTTCCCAGATCCTCCCACTCATATCCTTCTTTCCCACAACACCCCACACCCTCTCACCAAGCTTGTACCCCATCCTCGCCATCAGCTGCACACTCCTTCCTGCCACTGTTTTTAAAAATGTTACATACAGAGCGGAAACAGGCCCTTCGGCCCATCGAGTCCATTTCCCAGGCTCGTTTCACAAGGCACTGATGGTTTGTGTTTACCCTTCAAGCGCTGGGCAAATTCCTTTTGAAAGCCACCAACTTTTCCAGCTGTAAAGCCTAGATGACCGATTGTTGCAACAAAATGATTCTGCTCGTGTCTTTCTCAAATCTGCTTAAAGCTGATTCTGGCGATCAACCCTCCTGTGCATGCGATATATTTTCTTTCTTTATCCTGTCTTGATTTTTTATAATTTTGTAAACAGAATGAAAAGGAAAAATAAGAAGCATGTTCTGTCCTGACAATGCTGATCAGTGGAAGAAAATATTTTTTGTGAAAATGGAATTGAATTGTAATGAAAAGTTCAATCTAATCGTTTGGAGAACATTTTATGCTCAACCTTCCAAACATATTCAACTTTTCCCATGTATTATGCAGAATAGTGTTGAGTCAATTTGGAGTTAGAATTGAGTTGCAGAAATGTTCATGGGTGCAGTTTGAACCTAAAAAGAAAGTTTGATTTTATTGTAAGAGACCACATACTGTCATCAGAGAGCAACAAGTGTCGTTCTTTGTTAAAATAATCAACCTGACTGCAGGTGATTGGGATTGTTGGATGGTGGATGAGAGAAAGGATTAGAAAATAAATCTAGACCTACACGTTGGTGGAAAATGAATATTTGAAAGTGCAGGGAAATTACTTCATTCCACATAAACCCACCAGATAAATTGGATTTCAGTAAAGCCAGCAGGATGGTCAAGGTGGATCAAGCAATTGGAAAGTGCTGGAATTGCTTTAGGCATTTATCTGAGAAAGTAAATGAATCAGATTAACACGCCGACACATTCGACAGGTGAAGGAGAAGAAGATTTTGTATGAGATTTATAAAATAGTGTGGGATCAATTTGATAAAGATCCTATACTGTATTCGAAGTTGATTTTCGACAGCTGGTTTCAATCAAGGGACAGGAGAAATAATTGGATCAGTGGATAATTTTATAGCCTCTTACATTCTTTGCTCACCTTGGTAGTCATGGTACTTGGAATGATAGAATGACTCACCAACATGTTGCATGGGTATTGAGACGGTACAGTGTAAACCAATAACACAAACCATTAATGGAGAGTAAATAACACTCAGGCAACAGTTTAGACCAAATCTCTGACCAATCAGAAAAACTAGGATAGCTGCAGTAATTTGACAAAATACAAGGGCAAATTTAAAGGCCAATACCAGAGAGACCTGGATGACTGCCAGCAAATCTCAGAATTTTAATTTCAGTCAGAGAATACTGTTCCATCAGTACACTCCATCCTCCACATTCAGAGGTAGAACAACCTAACCATCATGGTGAACAGAACTTCCTGGTTGGGCAACAAAGCTGTGCAGCCCCACCAACTATATTTTATAAATACCAAATCAGTTTTAGAAAACTGACCAAACAGTGATTGCCTAAGATGCTTTCCAAATATCAAATACAGCAGCTAACTGGTAGGAGAGACAAAGGGTTTTCAATGCCCCCACCCCAGCCACATCCTCATTGGGATATGCAGGGCGACTTTATCACATTATGAGTCAATGGATTGGCTCAATAAAATGGTGTTCCGATGCACAGGAATTCCTGGACCAAGTCTACTGCCTGTCCTCACTGTCTGCAACACCTACCCAGTCGCAAGGACCATTTTTGAATGAGGGGGCTGAACATTCTGACCCTCCGCACCTGAGAGATGTCCAATTACTGTGTTTTGTATTGAATTCTGTCTTTACTTTGTGTACTAGTCATGTCTCTACTATTTATTTCATTCCCCTTACATGTTTTTCCTCTACATGCTCATTTTGTAAGGTGTCCTTGAGACTCTTGAAAGGCGCCCATAAATAAAATTTATTATTATTATTAATTAAGCAGAGTGGACTCTGATGTATGTCCATGCCTCATGTATGCAATGCTAAGTGCTTGTTTTAGGACCACTCTGTTGGCATTTGGTAAATCACTAATGAACAAGGATTTTAAACATTAAAAAATCGGCAAATAGGTTTTGAATTAAGAATTTTTATTACAAATATCAACCTTTACTTTAGTCTGAGGGGTGATCACATAAAGGTGTATAAAATCATTAGGGAAATAGATAGGGTGAATGCACAGAGTAGAGGAATCATGAACAAGAGGACAAAGGTTTAAGATGAGAGGGGAAAGAACAAGAAGGTAGACACAAAAAAGCTGGAGTAACAGCGGGACAGGCAACATCTCTGGAGTGAAGGATTAGGTGACAAAAGAACAAAATGGGTAACTTTTTCACTCACGGAGTGGTGGGTATATGGAATGAGCTGCCAGAGGAGGTATTTGTGGAAGGTACTACAACAGCATTTAAAAGACATGTGGACAGGTACATGGATAGGAAAGGCCCAGAGGGATATGGGGGATGGGGTTTCTTGGTCAGAATGGATGAGTTGGGGAAATGGACCTGTTATGCCAACACATAATTTGACACATAATCCAAAGCATTTCTTGCAGTTACCTATCTGTTGTTCTTCTACCGGTTCCCTCTGGTGTAAAGTTGAGATGTAAATTGCAGGGTGCCTCCCATTGCCCTCTCCAGCGCATCAGTGGTCTACCATTGAGGGCTTGTTGACAAATCCAATGACAGAGCAAGAGGTCCTCTATCCTTGACATCCGCATCTGGTTGAGCATTCACCAAAGCCTGAAACAGGCAGAGCGCTGAACGTTCTCAGCACAGGGTGAACGGTGATTGATCTTGCAGTGGAGCAGATGAATTGTGTAGGAAGGAAATGCCGATGCTGGTTTAGACTGAAGATAGACACACCCCAGCATTTTGTGTAGGAATGAACTACAGATGCTGGTTTAAATCGAAGATAGATACAAAATGCTGGAGTAACGCAGTGGGGTAGACAGTATCTCCAGAGATGCTGCCTGTTCCGCCGGGTTACTCCAGCATTTTGTGTCTATCTCCAGCATTTTGTGATTGATCTCCACCAGGCTAGACCTTCAAATGCCAATTGTGTGCCCGTTAGTTGAATTTATAGTCCATTAAATACACACATGGATCAAGGCCAGCTGATCACCTCACTCTTCGTCATTTTAATGTAACGATAAAGAAAGCTAGATAGTGGAGAAAAAAAATATCTTTGGGTAAAGGAATTATACAGACAGTTTATGGAATGCAGGTTATTTTGTTTATAGCGTGAATATCACGTGAATATGGATCAATTCAATTATACAGCAGACTCCTATATGATGTGTCATTCACAAAGGGAAATGTGTAATAAAGGGAAGTATTTAAACCACACTGCTAATTTTGGGAAATCTGTTCTGAGAAATGAAAGGTAAGATAATGAAAGGATGTCAGCCATGTGGATCAATCATAATTATCTGCTAGAGTTACCACTTTTATATCCCCACAAATAGATACAATAATGGCTCAAGAAACATTGCTGGAGATGCTCGAGGGAGGAGATCCAAGACTTTTCAAATTTCTAAGAGAGATCCTTATTGTTGAAGACGACTGGCCGAACCGCAACATAAGTAGTTTGCATAGTTGGAGAGCAGGCTAACAGGATATAGGTTCTGGAAAACTCAAGAGGATTACAAACTTTATTGCTACCAATAACTGCAGCAAATTCAAAGTATGTTTCCTTTGAGGATTTTTATCACAGGTGGCTTGATTTGCTCGTGTATCGCCTTCCTCATTCCCCGGTGTTAAGACATTCTGTGTGGCTGCTGTGCTTCCACTTCTGAGTCAGAAAGTGTCATTTCCAAGTTCCCTTCTTAGGAAAAAGGCTAGGTTGATCCTTTTGTCTTTTAGTAGAGTGAGTGCTGTACTGTTGGATGGGTTACATTTCATGGAAGCCAATGTCCTGACTGCCCTCAGGTTAATGTAAAAGATCCCCTTTTACTATTTCAAGAGGAAATCTTGCTCACTGTTGCCTTGACTAAATGTTATCTCTGATAAAACATGCATGATCTGATTGTTAGTATGTTGCTGTTTTTCCAATCTTCTGGAAAGGTATAGATACTCAGAGTCTTTATCCCAGGATGGAATGTCAAGTACGAGAGGGCATGTGCTGTACTGTTCTATGTACATTGTACTATGGAGTCTGAAGAAGGGTCTCGACCCGAAACATCACCCATTCCGTCTCTCCAGAGAAGTTACTCTTGCTTTTTGTCCCTATCTTATGTTTTATGTTATATATTTAAATGGTTAGCTGCATTGTGGTAGTGGCTGCACTCAAAACTGCCTGAAACAGCATTGTGATTGTGATGCATTATTATAAGTGTCAAAAATCTAATGAAAACCTGGCCTTTCATGTTCTGTCCTCATTATAGTGACATTGTTGAATTTATTCTGGCATGAAATGCAGCCCTAGCACACAGTTTGCTAATTTGTTGCTAACAAATTCATCATCAACCAGCAATGCTAAACATGTCAATATATTGAAGTGCACTTCTAAGCTTTCAGAGGAAGTGTATAACACTGTAACTTGACAATGGCCTATCAAGTAGGAATGACTAGACAGGTAAGTTAGGTTGACAGCACTCTTGTAAAATGGTATGGTCACAATCAGGGGTAGGACATGGTGGAGTGATGGACTTGAGGAGTGAAAAACCAGCAGCAACAGCAGAATATTTTAACTCCTTTGAGGAAGAACAACTCCTCATTAGTGTCAGAGTGTCAACATATCTCAGTTGATTGCAATCCTGCCTGAATCCCATGAATATGAGTTCAAGCTGTACTCCAGGGACTTGAGTATTGAGCATTAACATCTAGGCTGCCACTATAGTGCAGTACTGAGGGAGATTCGTTTAGTTTAGTTTAGTTTAGGGATACAGCATTGAAACAGGCCCTTTGGCCCACCGAATCCGCACCGACCAGCAATCCCTGCACATTAACACTAACCTACACACACTAGGGACAATTTCACATACACTAAACCAATTAACCTACATACCTGTACGTCTTTGGAGTACAGAAGTTCTCAGAGAAAACCCATGCAGGTCACGGGGAGAACATACAAACTCCATACAGACAGCACCTATAGTTGGGATTGAACCCAGGTCTCCGGCACTGCAAGTGCTGTGAGGCAGCAACTCCACCGCTGCGCCACCGTGCCGCATTTAGACACGATGCTGTCATTATGAAAGTGGTGACCTCTCCTTGGTGTCCTGGTCAATATATCTCCCTCCATCAACTTGATGAAAAATAGATAATCTTATTTTATATGCTGCAGTCAGTTGGATTTGCAGTATGCAAATGAGCTGCCATATTTCAAAACTTGGACTGCACACAAAAAAGTATTTTATTGACTATAAAATGTTTTGCGATCACTAGAAATGAAAGCTGTAAACGGCCTGTCCCACGTAGGCTATTTTTAGGCGACTGCTGACTAATTGTCATAGTTGTAGCAGGTCGCTGAAAAACCACCGACTAGACATAAAATTTGACATAAAATTTGCTATAGAATAATTTTTCTTAACAAAAAAATAAATAAAGTCAGCCTATGTCACCTAGCCACAACCTACGTTAAACTGGCGACAACCTATGTTAACCTGGCGAAAATTACGACAGCACTTACGACAGGAGAAGTCAAGCTATGCTCATTGGCGTCAAACCCACTGTAGTCGACTGTCTCTGAAAATTTTTCAACGTGTTGAAAACCCAACAGCGACCAGAAAGACACTATGACTCTTTTGGCGACTGAGGAGACTACTCACAACCATACAGGTGACACCCCGGCAACCATGTAGCGATAACCTAGTCGCCTGTAGTGATCTAAAAAATCGCCTAAGTGGGACAGGCCCTTAAATGAGTCAATGGATATTTCCCAAATTTCTCCAAAATGGTTTCATGGACAATATTTCCTTGTGTCGTCCATTGCACATCAAGCATGAAGGGCTCTCATTTGCCAAGGTACTTCTGGATATTCTGAGAATCTTTGAAGGCCACTTCAGGCTGAAGTTCAGTACTGCCCATGCCAGTGAAATACTAGAGTTGTATAAGCCAAGTTGGACAAGGATGGCAGAGGCCCTTCCCTTAAGAGAGTTCCGCAATGAACTGAAAAGTGTTTCTGGCAATCCAAATGGCCATGGCAGTATTCAGCAGATATACAGAGACGATGATAATGATACTTTGTTGTCACATGCACATAGGTACAGTGAAATTATTTGTTTTTGCTTTTAAAGTACAAAAAAGAGTCGCCAGAAAGGTGTCAACAAAGTTACATAAAGTGCTCTTTAAGTAATGTTGGTCCCTTCTTTGTTTCCTGCCTCCCTGCTGGGTCCCTGTTAGTTCTCGGCAACCCCCCCTCCCCACGCCAGGTCCCCATTAGTAGTCGGCAACCTCCCCCACGCCGGGTCCGTGTTAGTTCTTGGCGGCCTCCCTCACGCCAGATCCCCCTTTGTTCTTGGCACTCCCACCGCGGCAGGTCCCAGCCAGCTAAAAGTGACTTGGCTCTTATATGTAATGACAGGTAAACATACAGTTTTAGTCAGTAGCTTTCCCAATATGAGAACATCCTGAAAGAATGATAATCTTATTTTTATGTTGCTGTCTGCAGGATCTTACTGCAGGCGAATGAGCTGCCACGTTCCAGATTTGGATTACCCTCAATGCAGTATTGCAATCAATGCCTCAGTGCAGTAAGTCAAAAGGACTTGTAAATGTAGGATGGAAGGGCCTCGACAAGAAACGTCACCCATTCCTTCTCTCCACAGATGCTGCCTGTCCCGCTGAATTACTCCAGCATTTTGTGTCTCTCTTCAGTTTAAACCAGCATCTGCAATTCCTTCCGACACAGGACTTGTAAATGCCTGAAGTTGTTTCTTGAATGTGGGACAGGCCCTTAATATCCTTGAATTCCCTGCTTTGTAAATATATAGAAAACGTAGAAACATAGAAAATAGGTGCAGGAGTAGGCCATTCGGCCCTTCAAGCCTGCACCGCCATTCAATATGATCATGGCTGATCATCCAACTCAGTATCCTGTACCTGCCTTCTCTCCATACCCCATGATCCCTTTAGCCACAAGGGCCACATCTAACTCCTTCTTAAATATAGCCAATGAACTGGCCTCAACTATCTTCTACAGCAGAGAATTCCAGAGATTCACCACTCTCTGTGTGAAAAATGTTTTCCACATCTCGGTCCCAAAAGATTTCCCCCTTATCCTTAAACTGTGACCCCTTGTTCTGGACTTCCCCAACATCGGGAACAATCTTCCTGCATCTAGCCTGTCCAACCCCTTAAGAATGTTGTAAGTTTCTATAAGATCCCCCCTCAATCTTCTAAATTCTAGCGAGTACAAGCCGGGTCTATCAAGTCTTTCTTCATATGAAAGTCCTGACATCCCAGGACTTTCAACACACAGTGGCAACAGTTCAAGGAAGTGTGTTAGGGGCAATAAACCTGGTCTTTCAGCACTTTGCAGATGTGCAGGTAAACCAAGGTTGTAGCAGGTGAACATCATAGATTCTACTGTAGGCACAAAAGCTGGAGTAACTCAGCGGGACAGGCAGCATCTCTGGAGAGAAGGAATGGGTGATCTTTTGGGTTGAGATCCTTTTTCCGATGGGTTCCTTCTCGCCAGAGATGCTGCCTGTCCCACTGAGTTACTCCAGCCTTTTGTGTTTATAATAGAATCTATGATGTTCGGTTTAAACCAGCATCTGTAGTTCCTTCCTACCAATATATTCTCTTATATCCTTTTGTAGAAATGTCAGGGAGTTGTAGTTATTGCTCACAACATCGCTAAGAATCAGGTTGTTTAATCATTCTCGTGTTGTTTGTGGGGTTTTTCTGTGCACAATGTTAGCACTGCATCATTTATGGGATGAGGACACAGCTGACAAAATGACCATTTACTCCTTATTTTCTACATTGTGATGGTCACTGCATTTGAAACGAACGTCATTGTCTTTATTGTTCTTAAGGACAAACCGAGGTTGTAAAAAATAAAATATTGGTGTAAATTCTTCCTTGAGTTTTGAGTTTATGAATATGTAACAGTGGAAGGAATATAATATGGATTTGTTTAGCATTCATTAATATTACAGACTAATTAAGTGCATTAATCAGTTTACCCAGGGGGATAATTCTCCTGATACATCTTCATATATTCAGATGCACACACCCTTAAATAATTCAATAATATTTTAGTCAATTTTACATTGTATTCTGAAAGGGCTTTCACTTATTTTAAAATATTTACTTGGTTTCAAAACATTTTGTCAACCAATTTGTTAATAGCCAAATCATAGTTTAGCAGAATGCAAGAGCTAAGAAAAGAAGCAATATTTTCTCATGGGTTTGGTTTGTCATAGAGGTGCAGAATACTGCTCATGAAAAATGGAATACTTATTGTTTTTAATTCATATGGAGCGCAGTTAGGATGGGTTTAGCAAACTCTGTTTTAAGCTCAGCTCCAGTTCCAGAAGGCAATAGAATATATATTATTTATTTCCTGCACATAGTAAGATCACTTTGTATGGAAAAGAACTGCAGATGCTGGTTTAATTTGAAGATAGACACAAAATGCTGGAGTAACTCAGTCTGAAGAAGGGTCTCAATCTGAAACGTCACCCATTCCTTCTCTCCAGAGATGCTGCCTATCCCGATGATTTACTCCAGATTTTTGTGTCTACCATAAGATAATTTTTGTTATGATAACTTTGAGCAATGATATATTGTGCCAGGAAAATGATGGGTACCATCCTCACTTCCCATGAATTAGGGCAACCTTGTACTTGTATCCTCTTTGAGGACACACAGGAATTCAAATATAAACTTGTAAATCCAGAAAAGCAGCACAGCAATCAACCCAGTTTTTTTCTCCGAGTGTCAGTCCACATTCAGGCCACAGTGTGAGACATAAACCCACAAGATTCAGGCTTAGAAGCACGATTGCCACCCACTAAGTTGAAGCTGAGCAGGCATATACCTATTGTTGCCTCTGACACTGCATTGATCTTTAGGTTTATAAAAAATGTTGGCTCATTGACTAAATATGTAAATTCTGCTATTAGCAATAGATTTTTTTATCTGCATCAGTAAATTATTCCTTCACAACAAATATACATTTTTAAATATTAATTCCAGGATATTTGCTGCACAGTAGAGATTTGTGGCTGAACTGGTTTCAGGAGAATGTCAGAAATGGTCTACAGTCCCATAAGGGAGATAAAGCCATTATCAAACAGCCTAGTGATGCACATCCACCATTCAAACTTTGGGCCCTGGATATAGAAGCTATCTGCTATGCCCAGAAAACAATTTTCTGCCTGACTGTTCCATTTTCAAATAAACAGTTGTGAGTTCTCATTTATTTGAGAATGCCTCCTGATTACCTGGCTTTCGAGAGAATTGTGATTTCCTTTTCATGAAAAATAAGTCACGTGATGTTGTTCAATTAGCCTTTGACCCTGCTCGTATTGCTTTGAAAAGCAACTATCTGCATAAGGCAGCACACTTAGTCTATTTAATGATTTTGGTGTTTGCTTCTCCCTGAAAAGCGCCAGGGTTTGCAGTTGCTTTATCGTCCCCTGCTATGCAGTCATGTAATGCAGACCAGAATTGACAAAGGAAAACATCCATAACAGAGCATAGAATAGAGGCAGCCTACTCATCCATGGTTGATTGAAAGAGATCGGGAGCTATTTCACAAAACAGCAGACTCCAGCCCATGTTGTGACCTCTAATAAGCTTCAGCTCATTTTTACATTTTTTTTTAATACATCATCACATTTATTTGGAAAAAAAGGCATGGATAAATTTACGTAATAACGCCATCAGCATTTTTATTTGCAGAATGCAGGTATTATTGACATGGACATAATTTATCGTCCATCCTTGATTTGCGTGAAAAATCAATCAGGAGACTTCTGCTGGTGCAGTTACAGGCTATCCACAAGCTTTAATGCAACTAAACTTGGTCGCTGGTCGATATCTGAGGGGAGTTAACGTCGACCATACAAATGTAAGCCTCATGTGCACTGGATCACCTAGAGTTTTACCCACCAAGGTACACCACATAAATGTTCTTTCCCTCAATTCAACGGTGTGCAAGCTGCTTCCATGTGAAGTGTCTTGAAACATTCAAAGGTTCTACATAGTGTAAGCTCTTTAATCAATGTGATTATGCAAAATGAATGGTGTAATCTTGAAAATGATCTGCTTCATTATAAATGAATAAGGATTTCAAATGCATGGAGATAAATGATTTAGCGCATTTGTATGCACAAATAATTATTGCCCAAAGGAACTTAGAAGGAGATAATACAATCATTTTGAATTTTAATTTAATATAAGATATCTGGAAATAAAATGGTGGCTTAAACCTCAATTCCCACCAGCCTGAAGGTCAAAGCAAATATAAGCACCATAGGCTTCTAACTAAGTCACTGACTTGGAAACATATAGCCATTCCACCATCAAGACCGAGTGCAAATCCTGGAAGACCTTCCCAAACAACATTATGGGGGCCACCTTCACCAAAGGTTCTGCAAAGATTCAAGAGGCTGCTTCACCTTCAATTCCTGAAGGGCAATTGGGATTGAAGCCAGCAGCATCGAAATATTGGAAATAAATCGATTAAACCTATTTCCTTCCTCAAAGGATATCAGCGAAGCCACTGGGTTTTTACAGTAACCCCACACTTTCAATGGTAACATCATTGCATTACTTATTTGCATGTACAAATGCCTAGCAATGTATACCTAATCAATTATCTATAGTAATCTGAGATCTTTGTTCTTTAGTGATGGAGATCACTTTCAAGACTGCATTGCAGTACACTGATTAAAGAATTTTCATTACGTAGAAACTTTAATGTAATAAAGGTTTCAAAGTATTTCACAGTGTTGACAAAGGACTTTGATTAAAATATATTACTGATGTTGTGGTAAAAGGTGACCTTCGAATGTAACAAGAGAGGGAGCAAAGTTATTCGGATTTAGGAAAAGTGTTCCACAAACTGGGACCAAGTTGATGGTCAGATATACCATCCAGAGTAGAGCAGAAAGAATGCTATCATTGCCAAATACAGGAAAAATGACACCAAAGGGAAGATCAAAGGAAATTACACCTAGATGTGCAAAGGAGAAAATTATCAAAGATAAATAATAAGATATGAAAGCTACTGAGGCTAATGGGATCCCACTTAGAAAGAAATAAAGACAGGTAGAAACTGATGAGCTGCACAATTGTCAGTTAGGGAATAGGGAGTAGGGAGTCATTCTGGTCATTAAGAATTGGGGCAAAAGGCAAGCATTGCATCGAATAATCAAAAAATAAACTGCCAGTACTGAAAATCTGAAATAAAAACAAAAATTGCCGAAATTTAAGCAGGTTGGATAGCATTTGTGGAAAGAAAAGCAGTTAGTATTTCAGATCTAGGACCATTCATCAGAAAATGAAAGGCCTAGACAGAGTGGTCTAGGAACAGAAGACACAACCTCAGAATAAAAGGATGTACCTTTAGAATGGAGATGAGGAGGAATTTATTTGGCTGAAGGATAGTGGATCTGTGGAATTCATTGCCACAGACAGTGGTGGAGGCCAAGTCATTGGGTATTTTTAAAGCAGTGTTTGATAGATTATTGATTAGTAAGAGTGTCAAAGATTACAAGGGAAAGTAGGAGAATGAGGTTGAGAGGGGAAAATAGATCACCCATGATCGAATAGCGGAGCAGACTCGATTGGCCAAATGGCCTATTTCCATGTCTTATGATCTAAAACACAATGGAGGAGTTGAGTTATCGTTACTGAAAAAATGCCAAAAATACTCAATAGGTCAGGCAGCATCTGTGAGAGAAATAGGTTCCAATCTAAGTCTGTTTCATGGAACTTGATTTGGAGCAGTTAAGTTTAATGTCAGCAGAATTTAAGAGCACTGTGTGGAAAGGAATTGCAGATGCTGGTTTACACCAAAGATAGGCACAAAATACTGAAGTAACTCAGCTGGACAGGCAGCATCTCTGGAGAGAAAGAATGGATGATGTTTCGGTCGAGACGTCTGAAGAAGGGTCACCCATCGCTTTTCTCCAGAGACGCTACCTGTCCCAGCATTTTCGTCTATCTTCTGAATTGAGGAGAACCCATCACCTGAGTATTTGTATTCCGAGCTCTTGTGTGCTTGTGATGGGGATAAGGGTGTAGAGGACAATATGGTGAAACCCTTTCTGGTGGATAGATTATACTTGCTATATCCCAGAAAAGCAAGGCAGTGAAATAATAGAACATAGAACATAGAAATTAGGTGCAGGAGTAGGCCATTCGGCCCTTCGAGCCTGCACCGCCATTCAATATGATCATGGCTGATCATCCAACTCAGTATCCCGTACCTGCCTTCTCTCCATACCCTCTGATCCCCTTAGCCACAAGGGCCACATCTAACTCCCTCTTAAATATAGCCAATGAACTGGCCTCGACTACCCTCTGTGGCAGAGAGTTCCAGAGATTCACCACTCTCTGTGTGATAAAAGTTCTTCTCATCTCGGTTTTAAAGGATTTCCCCCTTATCCTTAAGCTGTGACCCCTTGTCCTGGACTTCCCCAACATCGGGAGCAATCTTCCTGCATCTAGCCTGTCCAACCCCTTAAGAATTTTGTAAGTTTCTATAAGATCCCCTCTCAATCTCCTAAATTCTAGAGAGTATAAACCAAGTCTATCCAGTCTTTCTTCATAAGACAGTCAGACACATCACTGTGAATAGTTTCAGTCACAGCAAGTATGTATATATCCAAGATAGGTAGGAATGGAATCAAGTAAGCAATGTTCCATAGCGATCCATCACAAAAGGGAGAGAAGTTGAAGAGATTGATGTGTCTGACCATAGGCCTACCAATTTCTCTCCTGGGATAAATAATGTTCAATCAGATCGTATCGTATTCATCATGATGGTTGGATCAAGTCAGAGGAACTAATAAATCAACAGAATTTGAATTGCTGGTGGTTAGGTAGTATCTGTGAAGGGAAATGGGCAGTCGATGTTTTGGATTGAAATCCTTCATCTAGACTGAATAAAGAGTCCTGATCCTCAGCAGATACCAGTTCCTCCAGCATCTTGTTTTGTTTTGCTTCAGATTCCAGTATCTGCAGTCTCCTGTTTCTCACTGAGAATTGTTATTGAATAAAGTGATCAGGCCTGAAGATATCTGAACTGGGAAACATGGCTCCTACTTGACTGAGGGATAATGATTAAGTGATAATGGGGTGAGGAACTGAGTTGAAGATTGCACGGGGTCATGAGGAGAGGACTAAGAAGGTCAACCAGAAACATTGTGTTGAGTTAATAGGCCCCAAAAGCTTTATGTCAGTCCAGGTTTAATACATAACTATAACTACTGAGGAAGTAGGTGATTTTCTTTATCGACATTCTGACTTAATGCAGCTGGAATAAAACTGACTTTTGCAAAGCTTTACAAACTTGTCTTTGCATCTGACAATTTAAACCTGAACACAATTTGATTTGAACATGTTTCATTTTTAGGAAAGAAAAAGTAACTAATACAAGTTCTGGAATTAAATTCTATTGTGAAATCATGTGGTGAATGTGAAAATACACAAGTACTGCTCTCTCAGCAAATCAACTGCAGATCTGGACTTCCTCCAGTTATACGGCTTAACTCTTGATCCTCCTATGAATTATTGGGTAAGAGCTCATTTGCAATAGCCTAGAGGATTTGTCACCTTGCATTGGCACTGCAGAGATGTGCCTTGCATGGAGACCTAGAGATTTGTGGTACTTTTGCCACTTCTGCAAGAGGTTAGTATACCTTCTGTACGAGTCTTGGGTATTACAAAACATTGCCTTCCACATTTTTCTCCCTCACTCACTTATACCAAATAATATCAATTGGTATTGCTTGGGCAAATACTTATAACAAACAGGAAGTCATTTAGCAGCTTTATAGGACTTTGGTTAAGCAACATTTGGACTATGGCGTACAGTTCTGTTCATCCCAATACAAGAAGGATATGGAGGTTCTGGAAAGAGTTTACCAGAATGTTGACAGCATTAGAACGAACAAGAGGTTGGATAGACTTGGATTGGTTTATTATTAATGTTTAATGCTTTATGCGTCATTCCTAACTGTCACTGTATCATGTTGTCACTTGCGGGTTGAGCACCAAGGCAAATTACTTGTATGTGAATACTTGGCCAATAAACTTATTTATTCATAAACTTATTTATTCATTCATTCATTCATTGTTTCTCTAGAATGCCTGAGGTTGAGAGGAGACTTTGAGAGGCATAGATAGGGTAGACAGTCAGAGCCTTTTTCTCAAGATGGAAATATCAAATACTATACTAGTACTTTGAAGGCAAAGGGGAGAGGAGAAAAGTTGAAAGGAAATGTACTGGGGAGGTTTTTACACAGAGGGTGGTAAGTTTCTGGAACATGCTGCCGAGAGATGGTGGAGACAGATACAATAGTAGCATTTCAGAGACTTTGGATAGGCACATGGACAAAGGACAAAGACAAAGGACATTTATTGTCACATACACCAATTGGTGTAGTGAAATTTGACTTGCCATGCAGCACACAGATAAAGATAAGACACAACATTAAAGAATTTAACAATAAACATAAAAACATCCCCCCACAATGGTTCCCACTGTGAGGGAAGGCACAAAGTCCAGTCCCCATCCCCTTGTTCACCCATAGTCGGGCCTATTGGGGCCTTCGCAGTCACCATTACGGGGCCCCATGTTCCAGGCCATTCGCGCTGGATGATGGTGCTCCGGCGTCGGGAGAATCCTCACAGTGGCTTGGGACACGTGGAGCGGCCGCTTCCTTACTGAGACAGTAGCTTCCGAAGCCGACAGGCCGCACTGGATGGATCTCCACCACTGGTGATCTCGGCAAAAGATCCCAGGCTCCCGATGTTAAAGTCAGCGACGTCACCCGCAGCTGGCCGCTCCAGTCCCGCAGCTCCGCGATGTTGCATCAGCGGTCTTCAGCTCACCGGAGTTCCAGCGCGGCGACCCGGGCAAGGCATCGCCCACTCCGCTCCGCAATAGCGCTCCAGCGCTGCGCCACTGCCGCAGCCGAAGTTCTGGGCGGTCCCCTCAGGAAACGCCGCTCCAGGCCCGCTGGTAGGCCGCGAAGACGGGTCGAAAGTGCAGCCCGGAGAAAAGCTGCCTCTCCGACAAGGTAGGGTCCCTGAAAAGTAGTTTCCCCCTCCCCCCCCCCCCTGCACCCTCACATAAAAAAGACTAGAGCTCCGAAAAACAAAAACTCAACTGGAGAGGCAGAGAATGGAGAGATATGGATTATTTACATGCGGATAAGAGTTGGGCTTGGCATTATGTTTGCCACAGATATTGTGGGCCTAAGGGACTGTTCCTGTGCTGTACCATTCTATGTTTATGCTAGATTCTACAGAGCATTTCCAACAGGAACAGGCCAAAGGACCACGATGGATAAGCACCAGATATCCAGATTGAACAAGAATCACTGGAGCTGTGAAGCAGCTACTCTGTCAAATGTGCTTTGGTGAGTGGCTGTGGATGAGTGAGCTGGTTTAAGAATCCAAGGATGAGCCTGTTCAAGAATCCATCTGCCTCAATCTGTAGTGAAAATGATAATTGAGGTCTGGCTTGGAATCAAAACCAAATAAATTACAATGGCATGAAGTCTAAGTTGATCATGGTATACCGGGGGAACTACGTTAAGGTATTAAGAGGCATGACCAGAAAGAAGCAGAGGCTAATATTTTAACCACAAATAATGTGCCTTTAACACACAAAAACCCCACTGAATAGTGAAAAAACACGAATAAAAAAAGTTATAGATACTGTTATTTCAAAGGATCTTCTTTGGTGTTGTGGCCCAAAGAGAGATCTGCATGTGGTTTTCTTAGATCTTACCAATGCCTTTGGTTCGGTGCCCCATGAGACTCTTTGGGCAGCTTTTAATTTCTTCCAGGTCCCAGAGGTCATCACAAAGCTGGTAAAAGCTTACTTCCAGGACCTCCAGTTCTGCGTCACAACACAGGACAACACCACCGCCTGGCAGCACCTTGAGGTAGGCATAATGGCAGGCTGTACCATTTCTCCTCTGGTTTTCACCATGGCAATGGAGCTCATCATTCGAGCATCCCAATGGGTGGTCAGAGGGGAACGCTTGAAGAGTGGGCTGCGTCTTCCTCCAATCAGGCCATACATGGATGACATGACCACAATAACAACAACAAAAGCATGCACCAAACGCCTGCTGGATAAACTCCAGGAAAACATCAAATGGGCACGAATGGAGATTAAACCCAGCAAATCTTGCAGTATTTCCATCGTCAAAGGCCGGCTCACTGACAAAAGGTTCCGCATCAATAACGAGACAGTACCAACTGTCCTGGAGAAGCCTATCAAAAGCCTCGGGCGATGGTGCACCACATACCTCAAGGATGCAGAGCAGGTGGAACAACTCAGGCAGGATACAATCAGTGGCCTCAAGCAAATCAACAACACTGCTCTCCGAGGGAAGCTGAAGCTTTGGTGCTTTCAATTCGATCTACTGCCCAGACTATTGTGGCCAATTACCATCTACGAGGTCACTTTATCCCATGTCAACCTGCTGGAGAGACTGGTGAACTCACAAGTGAGGAAGTGGCTTGGGCTACCGAGATGCCTCAGTAGCATAGGGCTCTATGGGAATGGAGCCCTCTCACTGCCAGTCTCAAGCCACATATGACGTCCTTACCTCTCCCACAAACCTAAATCTTTGGCTGGGAGGGGTTCCAGCCTGCCCCCTGTGTGCAGTTCCAGCAAACCTCAAGCACATCCTGGTCGGTTGTAAGACCAGCCTAACACAAGGCGGATACACCTGGCGACACAACCAGGTGCTGAGGTGTTTGGTAGCTGAACTCGAGTGCAAGAGAGTTACCACCAATGCCATGCCTATCAATGCCCAGATAACATTCCCGCAAATACCATCCTTCATCCGGGAAGGAGAGGAACGGAGGACTAGCCCCTCGCCTCTCAACTCATGCCCACTGAACGCAGCCAGGGATTGGGAAATGCGTGTTGACCTAGGCCAGAGGCTTTCGTTCCCAGTTGAAATCACAGTTACCAACCTGTGAACAGACCTCGTTCTCTGGTCCAACTCCTGTTGGCGTTTTCATCATTGAGCTGATGGTCCCCTGGGAGGAGGCTGTGGACGAGGCTTATGAAAGGAAAAAGCTTCGATATTCAAACCTTGCATCAGAGGCAGAGGAGAGAGGTTGGAGGGTAAGGGTGTGTCCAGTGGAGGTGGGGTGCAGGGGTTTTGTAGCCAGTTCCACCGCAAGCCTCCTGAGGGAAGTAGGAGTCAAAGGGCAGGCACAAAGGAGGGCAATAAAAGAACTTGCCAATGCCGCTGAACGGAGCAGTCACTGGCTGTGGCTGAAGAGGAAAGATGCTGTCTGGCTGCCACGTGACCATCTAGAGCTAATAATAAGATGCACACCCAGGTCTGATCAACCTGCGGTGGGCCTGCCTCGACTGAGGGTGTCTTGTGATAAAAGGCCAAAACACCCAGTGACGTTGAGGTACACAACTGAAGATGTGTCTGATTGTTAGCAAATTCACCTAGTGGTCACCCCCAAGAATGCCAATTGTAGTGAAATCGTAGGGATTGTAACATCCAGTCCTACTAATACAATACAATACAATACAATACAATTCAATTTATTGTCATTTGGACCCCTTGAGGTCCAAACGAAATGCCGTTTCTGCAGCCATACATTACAAACAAATAGACCCAAGACACAACATAATTTACATAAACATCCATCACATTGCTGTGATGGAAGGCCAAAAAAACTTCTCTCTCCACTGCACTCTCCCCCCCCGATGTCAGAGTCAAAGTCAAAGTCAAAGCCCCCGGCGGGCGATGGCGATTGTCCCGTGGCCATTAAAGCCACGCCGGGTGATGCAAGGTCGCGCACCGGGTCTTGATGTTAGAGCCCCCGGCGTGCGCTCGCAGAGACCCGCCGCCATTCCAAGCCGCGCGGGGCGGTGATGTAAGGCCCCGCTCCAGGAGCTCTTCAACCCCGCAACTCGGGCGGGAGAAGTCGCCGCTGCGGAAGCCCCGAAAAGCGGTCTCCCTCCAGGGACCCGCGGGCTCCCGGTGCCACCCGCCAAACCCGCAGTTGCAGCCACCGAATCTCCGGGGGTCGGGCCGCAGCAGCGTCCACCACAGCTCCACCCGCTCTGGACTCAGCCAGCTCCGCGACGGTGAGGTGAGTAGTCGGCACTAGAGCCCCCGGTCTTCCTGTTGGAGGCCGCTCCTCGTTGCAGCCCCAACGACAACGGAGACCCGACAAAGAAAAGGTCGGGTCTCCCGTGCAGGGAGAGATTTAAAAGTTACCCCCAACCCCCCCACATCACCCCCACCCCCCCCCCCCACACACATACCCCAACAAAAAATAACAAAAACTACATAAAAACATAGACATAAAATAATAAAAACGCAGACGGACTGCAGAGGCCGCTGCAGACGAGAATCGCGCCGCCTACCGGATACCATAATCAATCAGAAGGCAAAACTGGGGTTGAGTCACTGGGACCAGTGGAGTGCAGCCAAAATCATTGGTTGGTTCCTGGCTGTTCAGAATCTACAGGAATGAGAGGATCAAGTTTCAACTATTCAAGACTGCTGATGCTATAAAGTTGGGTGACAACATGAGTAGTTAGGAGGATACAGAATGATTTGAAAGGGGTACAGATAGACTGAATGTATGGGATAATATGACCATTTGAGTACAATGTAAAAATACTGCAGTCGTCCATTTTGTGAGAAAAACAGAAAGGCAGAGTAGTTTTAAATGGTTAATAGGTTGAATGCTTTTCAAAGGGACTTGGGTGTTCTTGTTTACTATTTCTGTAACAATTCCCACAGTTTGGAAGGTAGTGATTGGAACATCATTATTTAAGAAGGAAAGAAGAGAGAAAACAGGGAACCTCAAATCAGAGGCAGGGAAATCATTATAATCTATTATTAAGGAAGTGATAACAAGACTCTCAGGAATTCATAAAAGGATTGCGCATGGATTTATGGAAGGGAAATTGTGTTTGACAAATCAGAAACATGCTGCTCCAGTAAAACATTGAGAACGCAAAAAAAATGAAATAAGATTTGGAATGTGTAAAGACATCTTACTACAATTAGGTACCATCCTGATGAGACCAAAACTAGAATAATGGGCTCAGGTCTCATCTCCCTACTTCAGAAAGGACTTACTTGTGAGAGAAGAAATATACAGTAATATGAATTCACCAGGTTGACTCTTGGGATGTGAGTATTGTCTTCCAAGGAGAAGATTGAGCACATTGAGTCCATGTGTTCTTGAATTTAGAGGAATGAAAGGTGACCCCACTGACAGGATAGATGCAAGAAGGATATTTTTCTTGCGTAGTGTCTTTAGAATTAGGTGTTAGATTAAATGGTTAGCCACTTGGGACTTAGGGCGGCAGAGTGGGACAGCTGGTAGAGCTGCTACCTTTACAGTGCCAGGTACACAGGTTCTGTTCTAACTGGTAAATTCCCAAGCAAAATTAAAATTGCAAAAGTTATACCTTTATTTAAAACTGGGGATAGACTTCACTTCACAAATTAAAGGCCTGTTTCCTTACTTTCCCAATTCTCCAAGATACTGGAAAAACTCTTTACTGAAAGACTAGACAAATTCATTGAGAAGCACAAATTGCTGACTGACAGTCAGAATGGATTCAGATCCAACAGATCAACATGTATGGCAGTAATTGAATTAAAAGAAGAAATCACTAATTGTATAGACAAGAAAAAGTATGCAGTGGGAGTATTTATAGATCTAAAAAAAGCGTTTGATACCATTGATCATAATATAGTACAGGGTACTTGATAAATTGGAAAGGTACGGTATCAGGGGGACATGCTTGGATATTACTTGTGGAGTACCTCAGGGGTCAGTATTAGGACCAAAATTGTTAATTCTGTGTATAAATTATGTATGTAGAGTATCAAAAATATTGAAATTAGTTTTAATTGCGGACGATACTAATATATTTTGTTCTGGGAAGAATTTTCAGTAAAGTTTGGAGGAGATCACATCAGAAATGAGAAAAATAAAAAATTGGTTTGACATAAACAGATTAACATTTTACTTTGGAGTCACGTGAGTGCCTACGTGAAGAAGCCCGCCAGGACGCATGCGTGTCATATCGCTTTCACTTGCGAAACGACAGGCGGGGTGGAGCGTTCCCCCGCAGCGGTAAGTTTGAAACTGCGACCTGCAGGTAAGTGATTTACTCTGCGGTAGTTTTTGTCCCCGCGCTGTTTTTACACAGGGGGGGAAGCTGGACAAAATAGTGTCCACAAGTGCTGCGAGTGAAGCTGGCTGGCGAGGACCGCGAAGTTGCGGGAGCCAGCAGCAGCTGAAGGCACAAGCCCCGTAAGGGATCAGCTGTGCCGACATTTGGTCCCGCGCCGGCCAGAACACCACGGCCGGGCGGGAGACTATTCAGAATGGGGCCGTCGACTTTTGACAAGTCGAAAACAGCAGGAGGCGGGGTGGAACGACGTTCCCCCGTAGCGACAATTTAAACCCAGGACCTGCAGGTAAGAGCTGCGGTCTTTTTGTGTTTTCCCATGCTGATTACAGGTGGAGAAACCAACGGGCTGCGACAAAGCTGGTGGGCTAGCAGCGGCCAGCGGCACTTGAATCACCTATAATGGGATCAGCTGTGCCCGATGTAGCCTCCGCACCGGAGGGCTGCGACAAAGCTGGTGAGGGAGGACCGCGGAGCAGCGGGCAGCCAGCAGCAGCCAGCAGCACTCGGATCACCGATAGTGGGATCAGCTGTGCCCGATGTCGCCTCCGCACCGGCCAGATCCACGCGGCCGGGCGGTAAGGCTAGACACAAAACAAACAAGGTCGTGGACTCAGAGGAGTCCGACTTTGAACAACCGCGGGCGGCCAGCGACCGAGAGCGCTGGAGCCGGATGGAGCTGTGTGTGGAGCATTTGCTCCAACGTGACAGACTCCGGGAGATGGAGTCGGGTCACTGTGGGCCCTATGATAAACCCACAGCAGTACCTCTTGAAGGGCTGTACAGTGCTTCTACCTCATCAGAGGGAGCACTGTGGGTCAGTTCTGGGCTGACCTGGAAGAGGGGTCCGCAGAAGGAAAGACAAGTGTGCAAGGGGTGCAGGGACCACCAATACTATTGTTTGGAGGCAACCTATCGAAGCAAGTCAAGGAGCTCGATGAGGAAGCAAAAACCCTGGGACTAATAAAAGGGACTCCAACAAAAACCCACTACAGCCAAAGACAGCACCCCTACGCACCCACCAGCAGAACTGGTGAAAGCTCGAAGGCCCGGTACTCAAAACATGAGTCTTTTTAGGCCATGGCCCAGGCCGGCCTTCTTGGAAGATGCGGGGACCTCCAACGCCAACCAAACCGAAAATCCAGACACCAGCGCAACAACAGCAGCGAAGAACCTACAAAAAAGAAGTAAACCTGCCACTGGTAACTATGGAGGTAGGTGGGTCTGGTTCCCTACAAAATACAGGGAGCATGGAGGTTGGGGGGAGTTTACACTCTTTTCTGAATGCATGGAGCATGTTAACAACCGATACTTACATCTTAAGCAGTATCCAGGGATATACAATAGAGTTTATACACAAGTACAGCCCTCCAGTTCAACATATACGGAACCGAATGTTCGTGCTTTCTGATAAAGAAAAATCAAAGGCGCAAGCTGAACTGGAGCGGCTTTACATAAAAGGTGTAATTGAGAAAACTCAACACGAACCATTAGAATTCGTGTCCAATATATTTACCAAAAACAAAAAAGATGGTGGTTGTCGCATCATCATAGATCTGACAAAATTGAATACATTTGTACAATATATTCACTTCAAAATGGAAACCTTTGTTACAGCTAAACAATTAATTTCCAAAGGTTACTTCATGGCCAGCATCGATTTAAAATATGCTTACTATTCAGTGCCTATACGAGGTGACCACAGATGTTACTTAAAATTCAACTGGATGGGACAAATCTGACAGTATAAAGCACTGCCAAATGGATTATCATCAGCCCCCAGGCTGTTCACAAAAATTTTGAAACCAGCCCTAGCGTTTCTACGTAAACGTAAACACATGGTCATGGCATATTTAGATGACATACTCATTGTGGGCAAAACTTTGGAATTGGTTAAACAAACTGTAGCAGCCACAAAACAGTTATTTGAAAAACTGGGATTTATTATCCATCCAGTTAAATCTAAACTAACGCCTTCCAGTACTATGAACTATTTGGGGTTCACCATTGACTCAGTTCACATGTCGGTGACTCTGCCTAAGGGAAAGGCTAGAGATTTAATAGAGGCTTGCAATAACCTCATTGACATCAGCAAACCATCCATCAGATTGGTAGCAAAAGTAATTGGCAAAATGCTGGCTGTCTTTCCAGCCACACAATTTGGACCTCTACATTACCAAAACTTACAGAGAGCAAAAATACAAGCACGCAAAATTAATGCAGGTCACTTTGACAGACCTATGAAACTACCAATCAAAGCTAAAATGGAACTAAAATAGTGGATAGATAACATTTGGCTTTGTTCCAATCCAATCATTGTCAGTAACCCTTCCATGGTACTACAAACTGATGCCAGTGAACTTGGGTGGGGAGCCACCAATACCATCACCAGCTGTGGAGGTAGATGGACTGCTCAGGAGGCATCATTATTACTCACACTGGGCATAAACTACCTGGAAATGTTGGGTGCATTCCATGGCCTAAAGTCATATTGTACTGGATCATATCACCAGCATGTTAGACTACAGATAGACAATACCACCGTGGTAGCATACATTAACCACATGGGTGGAAACAAATCGACATCATGTGACAATCTGGCTAATACAATTTGGCAATGGTGTATCCAGAGAGATATTTGGATATCAGCCACTTACCTACCAGGAAGACTAAATTTAGTGGCAGACACCAGGTCACGCAAATTTAATGAAAACATCGAATGGATGTTGAATAAAAAAGTATTTGCTGATATTACAGCAAAATATGGAACACCAGATATCGATCTATTCGCATCCAGACTTAACCACCAGTTATCAAATTATGTTTCATGGGAACCAGACCCTGGGGCAGCGGCGACAGATACATTTTCGCTGCATTGGGGGGAAATTGTTTATTTACGCATTCCCTCCTTTCTGCCTCATCAGTTGGGTATTAAGGAAAATACAACAAGACTCTGCGTCTGGTATTTTGGTAGTACCCGATTGGCCTACTCAACCATGGTTCCAAGTGGTATTAAACATGGTATTAGAACAATGTATCACCATCCCACATAGACCAGATTTATTGCTACATCCCGTAACAAGGGATAGCCACCCATGCCATAAACATTTGATCTTATTAATTTGTAGAGTTTAAAAACACCTCAACTGGGACTGACGGAACGAACAGTGAACATGATCTCGGCGGCCCAAAGACAGTCAACCAAAAAACAGTATCTGGTCTATATCAGGAAGTGGGAGATGTACTGCCATAAAAACAACATCACCTACAGAGACATGAACATCCCGTCTGTTCTGGAATATCTGGCAGGCCTCCACTATGATGTGGGGCTCAGTTACAGTGCCATCAACTGCGCCTGAAGTGCCCTATCGACTTACCTATGGCAGGGGACAGAGCATTACTCTGTTGGGACTCACCCACTGGTAACAAAACTTATGAGGGGAATTTTTAATACTAATCCCCCAAGAACCAGGTACTCCCAAATATGGGATGTAAGTATTGTCCTGAAGATGCTCAGGAATTGGTCTCCAGCAACAGCTCTGTCCCTACACAGACTGACATTAAAAACAGTCATGCTAATGGCATTGGTCACGGCACTGAGGGTACAGTCACTGCATAAACTAAGACTGGACAACATGACTTCCTCAACAGAAAATATTACGTTTCATATCTACGAGTTAGTAAAGCAGAACAGACAGAGATCAGCAGGCCTCAATATACAATTTAGGTCATACCCAACAGATGACCGTCTCTGTATAGTAAGACATCTGTCGTTATACATGGAGACAACGAAAATCCTAAGAGGCAATGAGAAGGCACTTTTGGTCAGCTACAAGCAACCACCCAAAAGAGTGATGGTCCAGACCATCTCAAGATGGCTGAAACAGGTGCTAACACAGGCTGGGGTGGATAGTAATATTTTTAAATCTCATTCCACCAGGGCTGCAGCTACATCGGCAGCGATACAGTTGGATGTACCAATGGACCAAATCCTCAAGGCAGCAGGATGGTCTGGGGAAAAAACATTCCAATTATTTTACAACAAACCAGTAATGAAACCTGGAACGTTTGCAGAAACAATTTTAAGTTCTGTAAATTAATTTAAACCCATAAAAAGGGGTTATAATTTTGTGTTAACAAATTTTATGATTTCAATGTCGAATTCATGTCCAAATTATGTTAACACAATTCCTCCTACAGTCATCAAGGCAGACGTGATGCATGGACACGTTTCCATGGCATGAAATCACAGAGCTTTAAAATCTTCACGTAGTCACTCACGTGACTCCGAAGTAAAATAGTAAGATTAAACGAGAACTTACCAGTTTGAAGTTTGATCTGTATTTTATGAGGAGTTACGATGAGGGATTACGTGCCCTCCGCTCCCACCCTTGATCATATACTTAACTGGTATCTCTACTCTAATCTTACTATGTTTAGTCATTACAGTTATCTGTGATTTCACACCGCTGCTTTGAAGAATGACACGCATGCGTCCTGGCGGGCTTCTTCATGTAATCCCTCATCGTAACTCCTCATAAAATTCAGATCAAACTTCAAACTGGTAAGTTCTCATTTAATCTTACTATTAAATTTGAACAAAACAAAGATTATGTTGTTTGGAAATTGTAAAATAAACACTCAGGTACAAGTGAGGATAATGGTGTTGATATAGAAAGAATGTATGAATATAAATTTCTAGGTGTGATATTAAACCACAAAATCTGCTGGAAATCTCATATAAACACATGCGAGCAAAGCTGGCAAGGAGCATTGCAGTCCTGGGAAGAACAAGGCACATTCTGAATCACAAAGCGCTGCACATTTTTTATTGTTCACTTGTACTGCCATATCTAAATTACTGTGTGGACGTATGGGGTAACACTTACAAAAGCACCCTACATCGATTATGCAAACTGCAAAAAAGGGCCATAAGGATGGTTAATTATGTAGGATTTCACGAACACATCAACTTTATGTTTTTAAAGACAAATGCCTTGAAGTTTATGGAACTAGTTTAATTTAATACAACACAAATAATGTATAAAGCAAGAAATAATTTACTACCAGGTAATATACAAAAAATGTTCTTTAACAGGGAGGGTGGGTATAATTTGAGAGGAAATCTTAATTTAAAGAAACTTTGTGTTCGTACAACTATGAAGAGTATGTGTATTTCAATCTGTGGGTGAAATTGTGGAAAGATTTGGATGTGGAATTCAAGCTAAACACAAACATTACTCAGTTTAAGAAGTTATTTTCCAGAGGTCATCATTGACGGTCACTCGAAACGAGTACATTCTTGCTATGGAAGGAGTGCAGCGTAGGTTTACAAGGTTAATTCCCGGGATGGCAGGACTGTCATATGCTGAGAGAATGGAGCGGCTGGGCTTGTACACTCTTGAGTTTAGAAGGATGAGAGGATATCTTAATGAAACATATAAGATTGTTAAGGGTTTGGACACGCTAGAGGCAGGAAACATGTTCCTGATGTTGGGGGAGTCCAGAACCAGGGGCCACAGTTTAAGAATAAGGGGTTATTTAGAACGTTTAGAACGGAGACGAGGAAACACTTTTTCTCATAGAGAGTTGTGAGTCTGTGGAATTCTCTGCCTCAGAGGGCGGTGGAGGCCGGTTCTCTGGATACTTTCAAGACAGAGCTAGATAGGGCTCTTAAAGATAGCGGAGTCAGGGGATATGGGGAGAAGGCAGGAACGGGGTACTGATTGGGGATGATCAGCCATGATCACATTGAATGGCGGTGCTGGCTCGAAGGGCCGAATGTCCTACTCCCGCTCCTATTGTCTATTGTCTATTGAGTATGACTGTACTCTCATGGAGGAACCTGTGCCTGGCTTTGTTTAACTTGGGGAGGCTGGTGCCGAGGCAGCCACCACACGGTCCTTGACAGATCTGAGTCAAAATCCAGTGGTATGAAATCTAAGCCGACCGGGGACCATTTCTGCTGCAGCCTTCATCTGCCTTCCCAGCCATTGTGATGCTCCACTAAAGTCAGCCATCACCCTCCGTCAGTTACACTGTTCAGGTCTTGGTTGGATTGCTCTTTGTCAGAGACCTCTCCCTCGACCTTACTGTCATGGGTGACCTTACCAGGAGCATTGTCACCTTCATGTGGTGGAGAAGCTTATGTGGTCCTGAGATCCTGAGATCAATGCTGTTTCCAGAGATATAAGAATGTGGAAGGGCAGTGATGACATTTAAGATTTAATTTCTTGACACAGTGTGATATTTGCCTTGTAAATAGAATTTGGATAATTGTTTATAAACTGCATATATGTATGTTTGCGGGCGTGCATATGCATAAAGCGACTTTGAGTCTTAGAAAAGCGCTATAAAAATAAAATGTATTATTATTATTTATTATGTATCTATGTGGCTTATGTATGGATATATGTATGGATATGTTTGTGTATGTGTGTATATATAAATATATGCAGATGAGAAACAATTTGTGAATTAATCGATGAGTAGCAGAGAAGGGGTAGGAATAAATTAGTGTATACTTCCTCCTACTCCTTTTCGAATGTAAGATTTAATTTGTGATGTTTATGAAAAGTTGAATAAGTTTGAATGAATAGGTTTATTGGCCAATTATGTACACATTCAAGGAATTTGCCTTGGTGCTCCATTCGCAAGTAACACCACGACATACAGTAAACAATTAATAATAAAACATAAAACATTAAAACATTAAGAATAAAACATTATAGTTTAAACATGTGAATGAAATAAAATATCAGAGCAAAAGGAGGCTACAGACTTTTGGTTATTGAGTAGAGCTACTGCTCGGGGGAAAAAAAGCTGTTTTTATGTATGGCTGTGGCAGCTTTGGCAGTCCGGAGTCGCCTTCCAGAGGGAAGTGCACCAAAGAATTTGTGGCCAGGGTGAGAAGGGTCAGAGATGATCTTACCCGCTTGCTTCCTGGCCCTTGCAGTGTACAGTTCGTCAATGGGGGGAAGGTTGCAGCCAACAACCTTCTCAGCTGATTGAACAATTTGCTGCAGCCTCCGGATGTCGTGCTTGGTGGGTGAGTCAAACCAGACCATGATGGAGAAGGTGAGGACAGACTCTACGATGGCAGTATAGAATTGGACCATCTTTGCCTGTGGCAGAATTCTTCAGCTGCCGCAGGAAGTACATCCTCTGTTGGGCCTTTTTGACTGTGGAGTCGATAGTGACCCTCCCATTTAATTTCCTAGGAGATGATGGTTCCAAGCAAATTAAAAGACTACACGGATGTGACTGTGGTGTTGTTGATGCTGAGTGGGGGGAGCTCTCCTAAGGTCTACTATCAATTCCACTTTCTTAAGAGCATTGAGCTCTTGGTTGTTATGAAAACACCAGGATGCCAGCTGTGTCACGTCCTGTCTGCAGGCAGATTCCACCCCATCCTGGATCAGTCCAATCAAGGTTGAGTCATCCGCAAACTTGAGAAGCTTGACAGAGGAGTCTGTGGAGGTGCAGTTTTTAGTGTGTAGAGAGTAAAGGGCCTGTCCCACTTATGTGTCCTTTGCACGCAAATTACGCGACCTCGTGGCCGCGTTGAGCCGCGACGGTCGCACGAAGGTCTCGCGCGACTTCATTTGACCGCACAGCCGTCTGGAGCATGTGACGTCATTTGAAGATGGACACAAAATGTCGGAGTAATTCAACGGGACAGGCAGCATCTCTGGAGAGAAGGAATGGGTGATGTTTCGGGTCGAGACCTTTCTTCAGTCTGAAAGAAGGGTCTTGACCCGAAACGTCACCCATTCCTTCTCTCCTGAGATGCTGCCGATCCCGCTGAGTTACTCCAACATTTTGTGTCTATCTTCAATTTTCTTGGCCCCGCTCTGGGAGTAGAAGTGGGGGCTTATCCGGACCGCAACGGCCGTGAGCCCTAGGCCGAGCTCGGCGATCGTTTGCCTGCTTCTGCTGCTGTTAGAGGTGAGACACTGCGTCGCGCCAGGGTCTTGGGCATGACCCACTTTGGCCGTCAGTTCCACGACAGGCTGCTGGCGCGCAAAGATTTTGTTTGCTACAAAAATTTCGAAGCCCCGCGCGATGTCACGCACAACTACATACCCCTCCTCGTTTCTCAGTGGGACCGGTCCCATGCAGCCATACAATGCCCGTGCACCTCAACACGACCACGAGGTCACGTAATTTGCATGCCAAGGACACGTAAGTGGGACAGGCTCTTAAAGGATTAAAGTTATTCATTGAGTTGTGTATAGGTTTATTGTTCATTTCATTTTATTGTTATTTTGCTTTGTTTTTAACTTTTTTTGTTTTCCATGTTTGAAATTAAATATATACTACTACTACTAACCTCGAGATCTTTGAGGATTTTACATGTTCTCTTATGACCGCGTGGGTTACCTCCAGATGCTTTGTTTACCTCACACATCCCAAAGACATGCGGGGTTGTAGGTTAATTGACATCTGTAAATTGCCCCCAATGTTTAGGGGGTGGATGCTAAAAGAGGATAACATAGAACTAATATGAACAAGTGATCAATAGCTGCATAAAGACTCAATGGACAGAAGACCCTGTTTCCATGCTGTATCTCTAAGCTAAAATAAACTATGAATTTTCTTCACCCTGGCAGTGTTGAATTTTTTAAAGTTTTGTACCCAAGGGCTCTGGAGGCTGACATCAAACATCAAAATGGAGATCACCGATATTATATTATATATTCTGGAAATTCAGGGATACAAGATTAATGTAGAAAAGTGTCATTGAGATAAAAGCTTGATCATCGTGTCAGTGTATGATGGAACAAGCACTTGGCCTAGCCCTGATTCTATGTATGTTCTATGTAAGAAAGGTTTGCCTCAAATCTGCCCTCATTCACTCACACTCTACATCGACTAAGACATAAGAAATTGAAACAGGAATGAACTATAAGACCTTTTAAGCCCAATCCACTGATCAGTAAGATCCAGGCTGAACCTTTGCGTTATATCTTTCTTCCACTTGAGCCCTGCGTGCCTTAATTCCTTCAGTGACCAAAAAGCTCAGTTTCAAATACTCAGTCATTTGACCATTCAGTGCCAGCTTGGGTAAGTAATTCTAAATACCTGCAACATTTACTGTATAAGGGATTTCTCCTTTATCACACTCACAAATGGCCAGCTCTTTTAATGGAGATATTAAATGTGTCCACTGTTGTTGGCACAAATCATATACATATTGTAATTTGTAGAGGACTAGTGTTTCCCTTATCCCTAACCCGTCTGAAGAAGGGTCTCGACCTGAAACGTCACCCATCTCCCGAGGTGCTGCCTGTCCTGCTGAGTTACTCCAGCTTTTTGTGTCACATATTGTAATAGTTGTCTTCTTGAAATTGCTTTTGAAATTCAGTTCTATTCAAGTCAAAATAATTAAAAATCAGAACAAGGAGTACAATACGTGACTATTATTATGCATATACTTTTCTACCAAGGTCTAGATTCTACAGACAAAGGATTCATCGGGTTTGACAATATTGAACCCCCTTAAGAATATTAGAAACTTCAAAGAGATCAGTTTTTATTCTAAATATCTTCTAAACATGGATTTTTATGTTTTTTTCTCTTTAGTTATTATATCGTATTGGTTAAATTAACTCACAGGACTGCTTTTTAAATACAATGCCCAGTGGTTTAATTACCACTGAATGCAATTAGAAATTTGCAAGTACTGAACAGTATACTGCGGGATTTATCCTGAGCTTAAAAGATAATATTTTTCTATGCTTCAAATCCTGCTTGATATGCAGTTGAAGTGCCAGGACTACACTAATCCTCAAACTCTCCAGTGCTTTCCGACATACAGAACTAAAGGCAAAATTCATCAGATGACATTTAACATGTAAATACAGACCAGTACTTCTGTGATGGCATTGCACCATTTGTTCCACTTTCCTCTATCACTGTTATGAAGTGTTGTCATGAGCACACCCACATTCATTTGATCAATTTTAGAAATAGTAGTTCAATCTTTTAGCTCAGCGGGTGCACAGTCGGAAATGACAAGAGCCTTGATCAAAGTAGCAGGCAGATAAAATCTTACTTCCCTGCACTCCTCCAACCTTCACAACCCTCCTCCTTCCCAATTCTATGAGGATTGTTTGCAAATGTGGGTCAGGTCCATTCGAATGATGCAGGTTAAGCCAGCCGAGTTGGGATGGGACTTTACCTTTGGAAACATTGGGATTGGAAACATGTTCCAGCTCTGTGGAAAAAGCTAGGTTATAGCAGTTGAGATATTGGAGCTTAAGTCTCTAAGACGCAGTAGCTAGGGTTAAGTCCAAGGATTCACTCCAGGGCTGGGGGACTGACGCTTCATTATGCAAGTTCAAGAGTTTGACTTTGGGTGTCAGGATTCAACTCCAGTGCTGGAACTTCAGATAGGATTGAATTTGAATGCTGGTTTGGACTAAAGTAGAATTGGGAGTTCAGGGGGATATTGGAATATTGATCAATTTTAAATATAGAGTTTGCATTAGAGTTGGTCAAAATTCATAATGACTCCACATATGGTTAGAGTTACCTTGGTGGATCTTTGACAAGAGGGTACCTTTGAGTTAGGGTTTCCAGGTCCATGACAATTGTAGAGTCCTCCTGAGTTGTTTCTCAATAACTTTGAGTGGCATTCTTAGAGGTGACCTTTTGTGTTTGACTCAGAAGTCAAATGTGTGCTGAAGTGGGAAAAAAATACTACACAGAGAATAGGAATCTGAATTTAAGCAGAATGGAAAAATGCAACATGTTCAGCAGCTCAGGCAGTGGGAAACTGTCAACATTCCAGCTTTATAACAGTTATGGATCTACAATTAATCATCCGGTTTCCTCTATCAAGTTCAAGTGAGTTTATTGTCATGTGTCCCTGTATAGGACAATGAAATTATTGCTTTGCTTAAGCACACAGAACATAGTAGGCATTTACTACAAAACAGATAAATGTGTCCATATACCATGATATAAATATATACACACATGAATAAATAAACTGGTAGTGCAAATAACAGAAAGTGGTTGCTAATAATCAGAGTTTTGTCCGAGCCAGGTTTAATAGCCTGATGGCTGAGGGGAAGTAGCTATTCCTGAACCTGGTTGTTGCAGTCTTCAGGCTCCTGTACCTTCTACCTGAAGGTAGCAGGGAGATGAGTGTGTGGCCAGGATGGTGTGGGTCTTTGATGATACTGACAGCCTTTTTGAGGCAGCGACTGCGATAAATCCCCTCGATGGAAGGAAGGTCAGAGCCGATGATGGACTGGGCAGTGTTTACTACTTTTTGTAGTCTTTTCCTCTCCAGGGCGCTCAAATTGCTGAACCAAGCCACGATCTTCAGAGATGTGCACGCCCAGGAATTTGAAGTTCTTGACCCTTTCAACCATCGACCCGTTGATATAAATGGGGCTGTGGGTCCCCCTCCTACTCCTTCCAAAGTCCACAATCAGTTCCTTGGTTTATCCACAGATTGCTGTACAATCTGCTGAGTTTTCCCAGCATTGTCAGCTTTGTATTAAATAATCCCCAATGAGTTTAGATTGAAGAGCTCACAGTGGAGTCTGGATCATCTTTCAGATTGTGGGTGGTAAATTCTGAAATTTGGATTTAGGGGTGAAAATAAAGGATCTAGAATTGATCTTTGGCCTTTTTGTTAGGACCTCTTGGTAGGAATTTGGATAAGGGCCAAGTTCAATCAATTGCATTTAAGATGTGAAATTTTAGGTTTGTGGGAATTGCAGTGATATTGTGGTTTGTAACATTAGTTTTCACGTTCAGGCCTAGGCTAAAGTCAAGAGATTTGTTCCCATAACTCATCATTTGAACCTGTCTTCTATAATAACAATTCAAGCCATTCAATCTCTGCATTGTACAGCATCTGACTTCCATCTTATTTCAGAATGACATAGGAGTCCATTCAGCCCATCAGGTCAATGCCGACTCTTGGAGCAGTTTCATCAATTCTATCACCTCATGTAATCAACTCTCTATACTCTACTATAACAACCTCTAAAAGACATTTGGACAGACACATTGATAGGGAAGGTTTAGAGGGTTCTGGGCAAAATGCAAGTCAAAACGCGGGCTAGGGTAGAGGGGGCATCATGGTTGGCATGGGAAACCTGTGCCAAAGAGCCTGTTTTCATGCTATACGACTATGACTTATATCCCTGCCCATTATCACTCCCTTCTCTACAATTTTCCCACCATCCAATATCACAGAGGGAAACTTACAGCTGCCAGTTCATCTAACTATCAGCATGTTGCAAGAGGATACTGGAACCCACATGATTACAGGGAAAATCGGTCTGAATCTAACCTAAGTGCTGGAGCTGTGCAACGGCTGCTTGTATTGTAAGCAATTTTGGGCACCATATCTGAGGAAGAATGTGTTGGCTTTGGAAGGGGTCCCGAGGAGATTTATAATTTATATGTGGTTGTGTGTTTTGCTGCTTTTCACTTAATATGGCTGTATGGTAACTCAAATTTCACTGTACCTTAACTGGTAAATGAGACAATAAACTGACCTTGAACCTTGACTTTAATCTTGAGAACTCTTCACTTACCAAGCACAAGGTTCCATTTGCTTTATTTGACGTCTTTGTTCAAGGATGTAAAATTATGTACTAGGTGTCCAATGATAAACTCAAAAAAAGCATGAAATTAAGGACTTATTTATCTCAGAATCATGTCAGTTCCTACAGAATCTGTGATCATTGCCCTAAATTACTCTGACTGTTTAAAGAGACTCAATCTTAACTGGCTCAATAGATGAGTACCGGGAAATAAATTGCAACAGTAAATTGACAGTCAATAAGATGTGTAATCATTTTAATGTCAATTCTTCATGAGAATCGTTGCCATTGCATAATGGGATAATACTGATCTTGTCAATTTCTTCTGTGAATTTGGTTAATTTCAGAGGCAAGATCTGAATATTTATTTAAATGGCAGACTTTTCCCATAGATAAATACAGGCAGACTCATTTGCAAAAGAATTGGAGCAACAGAAGAATTGTTAAAGAAGTAACTGCAGATGCTGGAAAATCGAAGGTAGACAAAAATGCTGGAGAAACTCACTGGGCGAGGCAGCATCTATGGAGCGAAGGAAATAGGCAACGTTTCGGGTCGAAACACTTCTTCAGAATTGTTAAGCAATATTGTTAACTATTGTGAAGTATTGTTATCTATTGTTAGGCAATGGAAAGGAAAGCCGCAGCTTTTGATAATGAGAAGAGTTGTTAATGGATCTGCCAACATGCAGGCAAAGCTTCACGCAACCTGAGTGCCTGACCATTCTGTACAAAAGATCTTGAGGTTGATACAGCATTAAGAGCAAAATATGATGGCTAATGGGTCATCAATTCTGAGGATGCAAATCTCAGCAAATAGGTTATGGCATCATGACTTTCATTCTCTCTTTATGAATAGATTGGGAATTTTAACCTTCAAGTGTTTATGTATTTTATGATTGTATAGTAATGAGGCTAATGATCATTTTAAGATGACTACATTAAGCTATCAGCACACAAACAATGCATGACCATCCCTAATGGAAGTCTTATTGCTAATTGGAGACTAGAGGTTAAGGATGAAGGTTAGTTATGCATAACCTTGTATGTATGCATATCATGTATCTCTGATTAATGTAGCTATCTGGAAGAAATGAGAGACAGTGTCTCGCTGAATTGATAAGCACATGGAGATACCAACCTTGTTGAGATGAAAATAAATACCATAGCAACTGTGCATTAGTCAACTGTGAATCTCCATATTGTAAGATCCGAATCTGCTGCTCAGGTTGACAGAAGTGCCACATGCCCTGTTGATCATGGTCAATCAGTCTTCTGTACAATTTATTTATTTCAATTGGGATTTTATAGTTTGATAATAGTGCTAGATTCGGCATAAAAATAAATAAATCGTGCAAACATTCCGGTCTAAAAGCTCTTTCTATTTGGATCAATTTAATAAAATGAAGTCAAAAGAGAGAAAACTTGTTTGTGAAATGTTGTGCTTCACTGTTGTGCTTGCCTCCTAATATGCTTCATTGCCTTAACACTACTACACAGCCATGTAACCAGCACCAAGCTGCTGGTGGAGCACCTCCTGTCCATGATGGGGCAAGTAATTGTCCATGTTGGACACCCATGATAAGCTCTTGTCTGAAACTGTTATGTTCCACAAGGAGTGGCTGAAAGGAAGGGGTCAGATAGGATTATGTTGAGACGAGATATCCTGGGTAAGGCAGAATTTTCAAACTCCTTGCAATACTATCACAGATTTATCCTGAGCCTTCCCAAACCCGATAAATTGATCCCATAAAACATCTTCAGACTGAAGGAGTAGAATTGTTTTCTCTGGAGTGTTGGAGGTTGAGAGGAGACCTGATTGAAGTAAATAAAATAATGGAAGACACAGAGACGGTATACAGTCACACTTCAACACTTACAAACGTGTTTGAAAAATTGAAAACATTAAAAAAAAACTCCAATTAATTAAAAAATATATGTGTTTTCTAATTATTGGCCTTAACCCTCCATCTCCATTAAAATAAATAAATAGCTCACCCGTGCCAGACCTATCTCAGTTCATATTCAATAGACAGATTCCTCAGCATAAGTGCTGGCATTTTGGTAAGTTGCAAATCACGGCTGGATTTCAGACGATGTGTCCAGTGATGGAGCGCAATCAGTAAAACCCCAACAATCCACAACCATAAATCATCAGGACTTCCACGTTCCCACAAGGATCCCAAACATGGTGATAATTATACATGAAAAAAGTCACAAATTTCATTTTGTGCTGCAATCAACATCATTAAAGTATAATTATCACCTTGCTGTTTACAAGAACTTGCTGAGTACAAAGTAGCTGCCACATTTTCTAAATTAAAACAGTGAGTATATTCCACAAATGTTTATTGGCTTTGGAAAGTCTTTGGGTCACGAAAAGTGTACACTTGCAACTGTTTCTCTCCAAAGCATATTCATACCTCTGTGGGTTACAAATCTTTGAAACTATCTGGCAATCAAGGCTGACAATTCATACTATAGATTGGCTTAATTATAAAAACGGTTAAATGGTCTGGTGTGTAGCTTTGGAAGGAGATGGGAGAAAATAACAAATCTTATTGAAGAGAAATTGACATGGATTTGCAATTTGTCTACTCTATCCATTGCTGTCATGTTAAAACCAATTCATTTCCTGTACATCCCCGAGCATATGTGCATATTTAGAATGGGAAATTCTCCCAGGGATGATTAGGTATGAAGCATTTAAATTCATTGCATAGTGAGGAATAATGCAAACATATAGAGCAAGCAAATTATTCTCACATGGTATTATTTCCTTAAAGCGTTCATGCAACTTATTAGTGATGGTTTGTTTATTTCTCAACAATGTACTGAGCTCGCAATGTCAAATATCCACCTCAGGATAATGTGTAGGAAGGAACTGCGCATGCTGGTATACACTGAAGGTAGACACAAAATGCTGGAGTAACTCAGCGGGTCAGGCAGCATTTCTGGAGAGAAGGAATGGGTGACTTTTCAGGTCGAGACCCTTCTTCAGACTGAGAGTCAGGGGAGAGGGAGACACAGAGATATGGAAGGTGTGAAAACGAGACATCAAAGGTGACGAAGCTCAAGGAAAATGGAGAATAGAACATTGTTAGCTAGCAGAAGGTGACAATGCCAAGTTGAGACCAACAATGCCTTCACAGTTTAACTGAATAAACTCCAGTTATTCTGAGCAGTTTCCCCACCTTCCTTGGAGTAATGGAGGGAAGGGGGTACAGGGATTGAATATAACAAAGATGGAGATATAATAAAGTAGACATTTGCTCTCAGTTACATGTGTTAAATGCATGGTGGTGTATATGCTTGTGAACCTATTCGACCATCTAATAAAGGGTGACCTTAGAAAGATTTAAGATTTAACATTGTCAAGGTAAATACAATCATGAGGATCATAGATAAGGTAAATGGCCATAGTCTTTTTGCTCCAACTTTTATATCCTATATCCTATGTCCTATGACCCAACCTATGAAGGCCAGCATGTGTCATCATCCTACTTATTTGTGTTGCCACGTTTGGAGAAGTAGACTTGAACCATTTAGTCCCTCTGTTCATCAGCATTCTTTAGCACTGAATATGTCTCACCTCTATTGGACTTCCTGCAGTGCAAGTCTTTGCACTTGGCTGAATGAAATTCCATCTGCCAATGCCCTGCCAAACTTTCCATCTGGTCTCATTTCTGCTGCTGACGTAGAGAATCTTCCTTGTTATCCATAACACTACCAAATTTTGTGTCATCCACAAATTTCCAAATTGGTCCTTCCACAACCACATCCAAGTAATTAATATGTAGTGCAGACAACAAGGGCCCCAACACCATTCCCTGCTGTACACTAATGGTCACAGACCCAATCAGAAAACCATCCATCTACCTACTACCCTCTGCCTGTTTTCACCAAACCAGTTTTAGATCCAATTTGTTCTCATAGTTTTCCTGCCACTGATGAAACCCATAGTTCTGGCTTATCCCTGTTTTCCTCCATGCACAACGTTTAGAGACATAGTGTCATAGAGTGATACAGTGTGGATACAGGCCCTTCGGCCCAACTTGCCCACCCCGGCCAACGTGTCTCATCTACACTAGAACTACCTACCAGCATTTTGGTCCATATCCCTCAAAACCTGCCATATCCTGTCTAACTGCTTCTTAAATATTGGGATAGTCCCTGCCTCAACTACCTCCTCTGGCAGCTTGTTCCATACATCCACCACCCTTTGTGTGAAAAAGTCACCCCTCAGATTCCTATTAAATCGTATTTCCTTCACCTTAAACCTATGCTGGTTCTCAATTTGCCTATTGTGGGCAAGATACTCCGTGCATCTACCCGATCTATTCCTCTCATGATCTTATGCACCTATATAAGATCACCCCTCATCCTCCTGCGATCCAAGGAATAGAGTCCCAGCCTACAGTTAGTTTACAACATTAACTAGCTTCCATATTGTGGAATCTGGTGGTCGGCGCGACCCACATCGCAGCGACCACTGCAGTCTGTCTGTCTTTTTTTAATTTTCTTTGTCCCGTTGAGTGTAGTTTATAGTGTTTTTTTAACTGGGTATGTGTGGGGGGCGGGGAGTGGGGGGCGGGGGGGGGGGGGGGGGGGGGGGGGGGGGGGGGGAAACTTTAAAATCTTTTCCCTGTACGGGTGACTCAATCTTTTCCCGGTCGGGTCTCCGTTGTCGTGGTGGCGCGCTGCTGCGGCCTGCGGCTGGTGCTTCGGAGGCTCCTGACGCAGGCCCGGTGGACGGTAACACCGGGAGCTCGCGGGTCCCTGGTGGGAGACCGTTTTTCGGAGCTTCCGCAATGGCGACTTCCCCCGCCCGAGTTGCGGGGTTGAAAGTGACCTGGAGCGGGGCCTTATATCGCCCGGCGCGGTTATAATGGCTACGGGACTTGATAGCGCCCGCCGGGAGCTCCAACATCAAGACCCAGGGCGCGGACTTGCATCGCCCGGCGCGGCCTTAATGGCCGCGGGACTTATTTACCATCGCCCGCCAGAGGCTTTGACTTTGACATCGGGAGGAGAATGGGGAGTGCAGGGGAGAGATAAGACTTTGCCTTCCATCACAGTGAGGAGGAGATTCACTGTGATGGATGTTTGTGTAAATTGTGTTGTGTCTTGGTTCTTTTCTTGCTGTATGACTGCAGAAACCAAATTTCGTTTGAGCTTCAATGAGGTTCAAATGACACCAAATAAATTGTATTGTATTATTGTATTGTATTGTATTGTATCGTATTGTATTGTATTGTATTGTATTGTATTGTATCGTATTGTATTGTATTGTATTGTATTGTATTGTATTGTATTGTATTGTATTGTATTGTATTGTATTGTATTGTATCGTATTGTATTGTATTGTATTGTATTGTATTGTGTTGTATTGTATTGTATTGTTGTATTGTATTGTTGTATTGTTGTATTGTTGTATTGCATTGTATTGTATTGTATTGTTGTATTGTTGTATTGCATTGTATTGTATTGTATTGTATTGTATTGTATTGTATTGTATTGTATTGTATTGTTGTATTGTATTGTATTGTTGTATTGTTGTATTGTTGTATTGTTGTATTGTTGTATTGCATTGTATTGTATTGTATTGTTGTATTGTTGTATTGCATTGTATTGTATTGTATTGTATTGTATCGTATTGTATCGTATTGTATTGTATTGTATTGTATTGTATTGTATTGTATTGATGTATTGTTGTATTGTTGTATTGCATTGTATTGTATTGTATTGTTGTATTGTTGTATTGCATTGTATTGTATTGTATTGTATTGTTGTATTGTATTGTATTGTATTGTATTGTATTGTTGTATTGTATTGTATTGTTGTATTGTTGTATTGTTGTATTGTTGTATTGTTGTATTGTATTGTATTGTATTGTATTGTATTGTTGTATTGTTGTATTGCATTGTATTGTATTGTATTGTATTGTATTGTATTGTATTGTATTGTATTGTATTGTTGTATTGTATTGTATTGTATTGTA
The DNA here is from genome assembly GCF_010909765.2 of Amblyraja radiata. Lineage (NCBI taxonomy): Eukaryota > Metazoa > Chordata > Chondrichthyes > Rajiformes > Rajidae > Amblyraja > Amblyraja radiata. The sequence goes on from NC_045958.1 coordinate 81,967,635, forward strand.
TTGTATTGTATTGTATTGTATTGTATTGTATTGTATTGTATTGTATTGTATTGTATTGTATTGTATTGTATTGTATTGTATTCTTCTGGGATGTCACTTGTGGCTAACCAAGGTGCAAATATCTTCACAGCGTTCTAGCTATTCTCCATGGGATTCTGGAATAGTTCTATCTGACCCTAGGAATTCATCAAACTTTATGCATCCCCTAACACATTCCACCTTATCTCAATATACTAAAATTATCCATATTGTCGACATACTGCTCTCTGAAGTCAATATCTTCCACATCCTTTTCCTTGGTGAATATAAATGAAAATTATTGCATTTGAGCCCTTGCTCACAACACCCTGGCTCCACACATAGATTACCCCTTCAATGCCTCAGATGACACTTTCCTTCTCTTTGACATACAACACGATACAAGATACAAGATACATTTATTCGTCACATGTGCCAGTTGGCACAGTGAAATGAAATTCCCATACAGCCATACAATAAAAATAAAGGACACAACACACGATAGAATTTAACATAAAACATCCCCACACAGCAGAATCAGAGTTTCCCACTGTGTGGGAAGGCACCAAAGGCACCATGATCTTACTCTTGGTATACATGGAATAGTCACTCAGGCTGTCCACAGCCAGAGTTAAAAAGGCCTTTGCCAGCATCAATCCACGCAAAGCTGCAGAGCCGGATAACATCCCTGGATGCGTTTTAAGGGACTGTGCTGAGCAACTAAAATATGTCTTTACAGACATTTTTAACATCTCACTCAGCCAGGCAGTAGTGCCCAACTGTCTTAAAAGTGCCACCATTGTTCCTGTCCCGAAGAAACCCAACCCAGCCTGTCTCAAAGACTTTTGCCCAGTGGCTCTCACACCCATATTAATGAAGTGTTTTGAGCGGCTGGTTATGCAGCATATTAAAAATTGTCTCCCTGCTGACCTAGACCCACTGCAGTTCGCTTATAGAGCCAACCGGTCCACAGAGGATGCAGTCTCCACAACACTCAATCTCGCACTGTCACATCTCGACCGGAAAAATACCTATGCCAGGATCCTCTTTATAAACTTCAGCTCCGCTTTTAATACAATCATTCCACAGCAGCTGGTGGAGAAGCTGAAGCTGTTAAGGGTGGATACTGGCACTCGCAACTGGGTCCTTAACTTTTTATCACAACGGCAGCAGACAGTCAGGGTGGGCAGTCGGACATCAAAAACCATCGCCGTGAGCACTGGCTCACCCCAAGGCTGTGTCCTAAGCCCCCTGCTGTTTAGTCTGCTTACACATGATTGTACTGCTAGACTCAGTAACAACTATATCAACAAGTTCGCTGATGACACAACAGTGGTGGGTCTCATCAGCGACAATAATGAGTCGGCGTACAGGATGGAGGTGGAGCTGCTCACAGGATGGTGCAGATCCCACAACCTCACGCTTAATGTGGAAAAAACTAAGGAGATGGTGGTCGACTTCAGGAGGGTGGGAAAACAACACCACACACCGCTGTACATTGATGGAGCTGCTGTGGAGAGGGTCAGCAGTGTGAAGTTCATAATAACACTTCCTGGTTCGGGAGCTGCAAGGCTTACGAACAATATCAACTAAACAGGATAGTGAAGACCGCCAGCAGGATTATTGGTGCCCCACTCCCTTTCCTGCTGGAGATATACAAGACGAGGAGCATCAGTAGAGCCATCTCCATCATCCAGGACCCCTACCCTCGGGACGACAGATGGTGCGGGACGACAGATGGCACAATGGGCTAAGTGTTCGGCTGGCGACTGGAAGGTGGCCGGTTCGAATCCCGCTTGGAGTGCATACTGTCGTTGTGTCCTTGGGCAAGACACTTCACCCACCTTTGCCTGTGTGTGAATGTGTGTGAATGTGTGTGAGTGATTGGTGGTGGTCGGAGGGGCCGTAGGCGCAGAATGGCAGCCACGCTTCCGTCAGTCTGCCCCAGGGCAGCTGTGGCTACAGAAGTAGCTTACCACCACCGAGTGTGACTGAGGAGTGAATGAATAATGCGATGTAAAGCGCCTTGAGTATTAGAAAGGCGCTATATAAATCCCATCCATTATTATTATTACCACCCATCACACCACATCTTTTCCATTCTGCCATCTGGGAAGAGGTACAGGAGCATCAGTTGCAAAACCAGTAGGATGCTCCTCAGCTTCTTCCCACAGGCAATAAGACTGATTAACGGACTTTGTCCCCTCCCAAAATATCGCTCACCAACACATCCAACCCCGCCCATAGTTTGACAGTTAGGCACCTGTCAAAGTAAAGCCACTGTGAAGCCACTGTCGATCAGAATGTCTGTTTTTATTATATTGTTAATTTTAGGCCTACTTTCTGTTTTAAACATGGTAATTTTAATTTGTTTTTAAAGCTCTATGTATTTATCCTTTTTTTTTTATACACTGAATGGAAACCGATCGAGCAACGTTTTTTCGTTTCCTCTGTGTATGCGAATACTCAGTGAAAACGATATTAAAGAAATACTGAATACTGAATACTGAATACTGAATACTGAATGTCTTGAATTCTCCTTCATCGTACTTGTCAAGGATATTTTCCGGTCCATTTTTGCCTTTCTTATTTCTTTCCTAAATTCTCGCCTACGGATTCAATATTCCTCAAGAGTTTTCCTCAATCCTAGTTGCCATGTAATTTTTATATTTTTCCTGATCAAACCTTCAACACTCTTTGTCACCCGAGGTTCCTACTGCTGTTATACCTTTCTCCTATTTGTTTATAAAACTGTCCCTCTAACTACTGCTATCTATTGGGAAGTCTATACCTGATCTCCTGGTTGCTCAACACGTTAATTCCCCCTCCCATTCCCACACTGACCTTTCTGTCCTGGGCCTCCTCCATTGTCAGAGTGAAGCACAGCGCAAATTGTCAAATAACACCTCATATTTTGCTTGGGCAGCTTACACCCCAACAGTATGAACATAGACTTCTCTAACTTCAAGTACCGCTTGTTTTTCCTCTTTCTCCATCCCTCCCCTTGCCAGTTCTCCAACCAGACTTACTGTCTCCAACTACATTTTATCTCTGCTTTGTTGTTACCTTCTCTCAGCTAACAATGATCTATTCTATATTTTCCTTGATTTGCATTCCCATTGTCCTGTTTTCACACCTTACACATCCTTATCTATGTCTCTCCCTCTCCACTGACATCAGTCTGAAGAATGATCTTGACCCGAAACGTCTGGCTAACAAATAGGAAGCAGAGAGTGGGGATAAATGGTTCATACTCGGGATGGCAACCGGTAACTAGCGGGGTTCCGCAAGGGTCGGTGCTGGGACCCCAGTTGTTCACAATTTATATAAATGATTAGAGGAGGGAACCAAGTGTAATATATCAAAATTTGCGGACGATACAAAAATGGGAGGAAAAGTAGGGGATGAGGAGGATAGGAAGAGTCTGCAAAAGGATATAGATAAGCTAGGTGAGTGGGCAACAACTTGGCAGATGAAATTTAATACTAATAAATGTGAAGTCATTCACTTTGGGAAAAAAAATGATAGGGCAAGTTATTTTCTAAATGAGGAGGAGCTGCGTTGTAATGCAACGCAAAGGGATCTAGGGGTATTAGTACATGAATCACTAAAAGTTAGTATGCAGGTGCAGCAAGCAATCAGGAAGGCCAATGGAGTTTTGGCCTTTATTGCTAGGGGGATTGAGTATAAAAACACGGAGGTCTTGCTGCAGCTGTACACAGTATTAGTGAGACCACATTTGGAATACTGTGTACAGTTCTGGGGTCCATACTTAAGAAAGGATGTACTAGCCCTGGAGGCAGTGCAGCGAAGGTTTACAAGATTAATTCCTGCAATGAGGGGATTGACATATGAGGAAAGGTTAAGTAGGCTGGAACTCTACTCTTTGGAGTTTAGAAGAATGAGAGGCGATCTCATTGAAACATATAAGATCGTGAGGGGCCTTGATCGGGTGGATGCACCGAGGATGTTCCCAATGATCGGGGAAACTAGAACTAGGGGACATAGTTGCAGAATAAGGGGGGGCTCTTTTAAAACTGAGATGAGGAAGAACTTCTTCACCCAGAGGGTGGTTAATTTATGGAATTCACTGCCCCAGGGAGCAGTGGAAGCAGAAACTTTAAATATATTTAAGACTAAAATAGATGGTTTTTTAGCTGCCAAGGGGATAAGGGGCTACGGGGAGAGGGCAGGGATATGGACCTAGGTATGGTTAGTATAGTAAGACCTGAGTGATCTCCTGGACAAGTGTCGATCGCCTGGATTGGGGTCGGAGAGGAATTTCCCGGATTTTTTTCCCGAATTGGACCTGGGTTTTTATCCGTTTTTTTGCCTCCCCCAGGAGATCACGAGGTTCTTGGGGTGGAGAGGGGTGATAGCGGTATAAAGGGGAGGGTAGTGTCTTGTGTTCTGTGTCTTGTGTCTACTGTTTGTGGGTAAGTGTGTCTGTTTAGTGTTCAGCCATGAGCGAATGGCGGTGCGGGCTCGACGGACCTGGTGGTCTACTCTCGCACCTACTTTCTATGTTTCTATGTTTCTAACGTCACCCATTCCTTCTCTCCAGAGATGCTGCCTGACACGTTGTGTTACTCCAGCATTTTGCGTCTATCTTTGGTTTAAACAAGCACCTGCAGTTCCTTCCTACACAGCCTATGGTATATCTTCTACACTCCCTAATATTAAGCTGCCAGAACTGATCTTCCCTCAACATCATTTCCGTGAATACAATAATTTCATATATCTCAATCTCTGATCCATGCTCTCTCGCAAAGATAGAAGATAGGAACAAAGACGTCCTTCTGCAGTTGTAAAGGGCCCTAGTGAGACCACACCTGGAGTATTGTGTGCTTGGGGGAATGAAATCTTGCATTTTCAATGCATAAGGTTTTGGTCTCCAAATTTGAGGAAGGACATTCTTGCTATTGAGGGAGTGCAGCGTAGGTTCACAAGGTTAATTCTTGTGATGGCGGGACCGTCATATGTTGATAGACGGGAGCGGCCGGTGCTTCTACACACTGGAATTTAGAAGGATGAGAGGTTTTCTTATTGAAACATGTAAGGGATTAGATACACTAGAGGCAGGAAACATGTTCCCGATCTTGGGGGAATCCAGAACCAGGGGCCACAGTTTAAGAATTAGGAATAGGCCATTTAGAACGGGGATGAGGAAAAGCTTATTCACCCAGAGTGTTGTGAATTTGTGGAATTCTCTGCCCCAGAAGCCAGTGGAGGCCAATTGTCTTGATGCTTTCAAGAAAGACTTAGATAGAGCTCTTAAAGATAGCGGAGTCAGGGGATATGGTGAGAAGGCAGGAACGGGGAGTACTGATTGTGGATGATCAACCATGATCATATTGAATGGCGGTGCTGACTCAAAGGGCCGAATGACCTACATCTGCACCTATTCTCTATTATTTATCTGACTTGCCTGAGAAGCTCCTTGCAATGAGCCTGCCAGCCCTCTCATGCTCCCTATCCTGCTCCTATCTATTCTGCCTGCTGGATTTGCTCAATTAATCCCCATCTGCTACACTGCTCTCCTGCTTCCCACTTTATTTATGGAAACAATATTGTAATTAATCCTTTTGGGTTGAAAAATGCAAGCTTTTTTTTCTCTCAAGCGCATAAACGTGGCACCACAGGGCCCAGTTCAATCTTCTTTTAAAGAGTTGCTTCCTTCTTCAGAACAACTTTTCCCCTCAATAGTCTTGGCTGAATGCAGCACCTCAAAGTCAAATAGAGCTACATTGAACCACGTTGGATTTATTTTCTGTTTCATCCATATCAATGTAATTGGAACTTAGATTAAAAGATAAACCTGTTGCACACTATCTTTTGGCAGGGATGCAGAACATTAACACAAGTTTACAAACTGAGTCCAAGTTAGACATCAATATAAAACTGAGGAAGAGAAGGCAAATCAAACCACAGATTTTTTGGAAACAATTCCAGAAAGCTTTTCCTTTGACTTGGCAGTGTGATATTTGTTTATTCATCAGCAATTATCTGCATCAGTGGCAGTTTTACAATCTATTGCTCATTTCTCTTATTGCCCTTGAGAGTGCAGCAGCGAGTAAAGACCCTGTCCCACTGTACGAGGTAATTCAAGAGTTCTCCTGAGTTTTCCCCTGATTCGAACTCGGAGAATGTCCGTAGCGGGTCCCTAGGAGTGAATGTCTCGTAGCGGCTCATACGAGCAAAAAGTAACAATTTTTTTCATCACGAGTATTTTTTTACTCGTGGACATTTTTTACAGGGATGAAAAAAACGTCACGAGTTTCCCGGATGTCCCGAGTATCTACCATGAGCATTACGAGCTGCTACGAGACATCCACAAACATTCTCCGAGTTCGAATTAGGGGAAAACTCGGGAGAACTCTTGAATTACCTCATACAGGGGGACAGGGGCTTAGGTCAAATCAAGTTGTAAGTCAAGTCATTACATGGGCAGTTGTGATTCTGCATGATTACTCTTGGACAGAATCAGTTATAAACTAGAGATAGACACAAAAAGCTGGAGTAACTCAGCAGGACAGGCAGCATCTCTGGAGAGAAGGAATGGGTGATGTTTCAGATTGAGACCCTTCTTCAGATTGGTTAGGGATAAGGGAAATGAGAGATATAGTCGGTGATGTGGAGGGATAAAGAACAGTGAATGAAAGATATGCGAAAAGTAATGATGATAAAGGAAACAGGCAATTGTTAGCTGTTTGTGTAAATGAGCTCTTTCTAAGCTCCCCCCCCCCCCTCCCCCCCCCCCCCCCCCCTCCCCCCCCCCCCCCCCCCCCAGTCCAGTTCAGTTAATAAAACACTGATTCAAGCACTGGAACAACCAAACTGTATTTTTGGATAGCACAACAAATTATCCTATACGATACCTAAACCACTGCAGGTTTGACGCTTGTATCTGCCTGTCCAAGCTGAAACACTCCAAAAGGTCTCACAGTCCCAATTGTTCTTCCAGATGATCGACAGTGGACCTCGTGGTGGCTGCCTTTTATAGGTCCCCGGACCTTTAGGGGCCGAACTACAGAAGGATGGTCTATTTACAATCCAATCAAACATATCAATTACAACAATACATTATTGACAGTTACACAGGCCAATAACCGAATCTCCTTTACATTGTTGCAGGAGAAGCTTCCAGATGAAGCTTACAGAACATGAATAATGCAACATTTACCCTGAAATCCAAACAAACCGGCCAGGGGCTTAACACGTAAACCAATCAACACACAGCAGGGTAACTGTCTAGCAACATTATTTACAATATGTACACTTAATTTGCATTGATCTAATTAACTTCATGCATTTTACATTTCCTTGGATGTTCTCTGCAGAAATCCCATCCATCTGCCAATTGAATATGCAACATTGATCTGGGCCCTAGACTTACTGCACCATTCGGAAGCTTGTCTTATTTCTGCAGAGCACACCAGACCTGACCAAAATGGCTTAGCAATAGATGTCCTTAATAAATGTTGGTACCATCGCTGCTCGGTTTTAGCCAGGATTAACATTTGTAGGTTGAAATCGAGAAGCTAGTGCGACTTGGGTGGGGGAGGGATAGAGAGAGAGGGAATGTCAGGGTACCTGAAGTGAGAGAAATCAATATACATACCACTGAGCTGTAAGCTGCCCAAGTGAAATATGAGATGCTGTTCCTCCAATTTGCATTTAGCCTCACTCTGACAATGGAGGAGACCTAGGACAGAAAGGTCTGTATAGGAATGGGAAGGAGAATTAAAGTGTTGTGTCTACCTCCAGTTTAAACCAGCATCTGCAGTTCCTTTTTACAGTTATAAACTAGAACATGTTGAATTTTACTTCCGCCAGACACCAGTAGCACCATTCCAGGTATTAATTATTTACTCTAAATTTATTTACTCGCGAGGTTCAAATTCACAAATTGTCACGATGGATTCTGAACTCAGTTTTTATGCCGAATCCATTTTAACAATAATCCGGTGTATGGTCAGTCAACCACTATATTACAGTAACATACTTAGCATATGGTAGCATTGGGATTTATTGAGCTAATAGCCAGAAACCTGGAGACATGAGCTCTTATGTTGCTCCATCAGATGTTGAATTTAACCTCAAATAAAAAATCTGGAATGTTAAAGGAACAACTAGCACCATTAGTGAAGACTATGTGGTGACAGAGTTTAAGTGTTTTTTAATGTCCCTCAGGAAATTAAATCTGCCCTCCATGCCTAGTGCAGCCCAAGAGTAGCAATGAAGTTGACTCTTAAATGCCCACTGAAATGGCCCAGAAAAGTATTTAGGTCAACAGCTATTAGCGATGGGCAGTAGATGTTTGCTCAATCAGTGATGCACATATCCTCGGAATGAACATGTGAAGAAAATCTTGTGAACTTTCTTCTTCATAAATTACTTCATGTTCCTTTGTGCCTATATATAATAAAAGCAAAAATGTTCTTTAGTTTAGTTTAGTTTAGAGTTACAGCACGGAAACAGGACCTTCAGCCCATGGAGTCCACACCAACCAGTGATCCCTGCCCACTAACAGGGCTGGGACACACTAGAGGCAGGAAACCTGTTGGGGGAGTTCAGAACCAGGTGCCACAGTTTAAGAATAAGGAGTAAGCCATTTAGAACGGAGACGAGGAAACACTTTTTCTCACAGAGAGTGGCGAGTCTGTGGAATTCTCTGCCTCAGAGGGCGGTGGAGGCAGGTTCTCTGGATGCTTTCAAGAGAGAGCTAGATAGGCCTCTTAAAAATAGCAGAGTAAGGGGATATGGGGAGAAGGCAGGAACAGGGTACTGATTGGGGATGATCAGCCATGATCACATTGAATGGCGGTGCTGGTTCGAAGGGCCAAATGGCCTACTCCTGCACCTATTGTCTATTGTCTATTGTCTATTATCCTACACACACTAGGGATGATTTACAATGTTACCAAGCCAATTAGCCTACACACTTGTACATCTTTAGAGTGTGGAAGGAAGCCCCCAGAGAAAACCCACACAGGTCAAGGGGACAATGTACAAACTCCGTACATACAGCACCCGTAGTCAGGATCAAACCCAGGTCGCTGGCACTGTAAGGCAGCAACTCTACCATGCTATTCTCTTCTAGCTCATAGCTCCAGGGACTCAGGTTGTTCCTAACTATGCTCTTCTTTGTGGGATTCTTCCATGTGCTCCATTTTGTTCCATTTCAGAAATATGTGGTGGTAGATTAATTCTTCTTCTTTTTCTTAAGCTCTTTGCTCTTCTAGGGACCGTAAGCCATTGACAAATGTCCTCCACCTCACGAGGTTGTTGGCAGTTCTTTTGAGATCTCCCCAGTTGAGCCCATTCTCAGACATTTCTGTCTAGATACCTCTTCTCCAGCTGTTTCTGGGCGACCTCTTTTCATTTTTCCTTGGGGGTTCCATTTCAAGGCTTTTCAGGTGGTATCTGTGGCAGGTTTCCTGAGGGTGTGTCCAATCCAACTCCATTTTCTCCTTTGAATTTGTATGTCAATGGGCTCCTGGCTCGTTCTTTTCCACAGGTCCACATTGCTTATTTTGTCTCTCCACCAGATGTTAAGTATTCTCCTAAGGCAGGTGTTAATGAATGTTTGCAGTCTGTTTGTAGTATGTTTGTATTTTCCATGTCTCTGATCCATACAGCATCACCTGTTTCATATTTGAGTTAAAGATGCCAGTTTTGGTGTTGATTGAGATGTGTTTTGAGCTCAAGGTCTTCCTGAGCATGTTAAACACCACCCTAACCTTATTGATTCTACTTTTTACGTCTGCCTCTGCCTCTCCGGTGATGTCCACAGCACTGCCTAGGTATGTGAATGTTTCTACCTCCTCTAGAGCAGTGCAGTGCATAAGGATAGGGTTACTGGTTTTGGAATGGATCCTCATCGCCTGTGTCTTTGATGTATTGGATGTAAGACCAAGTTTTGTTGCAGCTTGTAAGAGTCTGTCCGTCTTCTCCTGCATTTGAATCTGTGTGTGTGAAAGGAGAACTATGTCGTCTGCAAAGTCAAGATCATCTAGCTGCTCCCACATTGTCCACTGAATTCCATTTCTTTTCCCTTCAGTTGTTTCCATCATGATCCAGTCAATTGCTAGGAGGAATAGGAAAGGTGATAAATAGACATTCCTGCTTGACGCCTGTCCTGACACTAAAGCTCTGAGAGAGCTGGCCAGCATGCATAACTTTTCATGAGGTTCCATAATACGGATTCTTGATTAAGTTTATGATCTTGGTGGGAATTCCATTGTGGTCCACTGTCAAACGCTTTCTCAAAGATGATGAAGTTGATGTACAGGGATGTGTTCCATTCAATAGACTGCTCAATGATGATGCGTAATGTTGCTATGTGGTCTGTGCATGAGCGATCCTTCCTGAATCCTGCTTGCTGGTCCTGGAGCCTCTTGTCTCCAGCTTCCTGAAGACGGTTGAGGATGACCCGGTTGAGAATTTTACTGGGTACAGAAAGTAGGGTGATCCTTCGGTAGTTGTCACATTTTCTTAGGTCACCTTTGTTTGGCAGTTTCACAATGTATCCCTTTGCCCATTCTGTGGGTGTCTTCTCCTCTTCCCAAATTCTCCCAAAGAAGCCATAGAGCATGTCTGTTGATGAGTCTGTATCTACTTTCAGGGCTTCAGGTGGAATATTGTCAGGGCCAGCAGCCTTGCCAGTTTTTGTTGCTTGATTGCAGCCTTTATTTTTGATTTTGTTGGTCTGTCACACTTAATTTGTAGTGGTATCCTGGCTTTGGGAATGTGTGCCTGTACAGCCGGTGGTGGCCTGTTTAGGACCTTCGAAATGTTCTACTTATCTGTCGAGCTGCGCCTCCTGGGTTGAAAGCAGTAGACCGTTCTTGTCTGTAATTGGTTTTATTACAATGCAGATATGTCCCAGACAATTTCCTTGTCATGGTATGTAGCTCCCTCATGTTCTTTTGAGTCACCGCAATTTCTGCCTCTTTGGCCAGCCTCTCCACTTGTGTTCTCTTGTCTCTCCTGATGTTCTTTCGCACTTCTCTGTGGCATCCGTTGTACTCCTTTTGGGCCAAAGCCTTTTCAGTTCTTGTTCTTAAGTTGTTCACTTTCTCCTTTAACTTTCTCCTCTGTTGGATTGTGTTGAGGGTTTCTGGTGTTATCCACTCTTTGTGCTTTTGGGTCCTTCTCCCTAGGGCCTCCTCATAGGTTGAGCTCCAAGCAGCTTTTAGGTGTTCCCACTTCTCATTTATTGTCTATCCTTCCTTCCTCCTCCGCTGTAGCTCTGTGTTTTCCCTTGAGAGGGTATCCTTGAACATCTTCATTACTTGAATACTACTGAGGTATTCAATGTTGCATTTAGCTTTTTGGCTTTTGGCCTGGTGGTGTCTCTTCAGCCTTAGCTTAAATTTCCCTACCTGGAGATGGTGGTCTGAAGCTGTGTCTGCTCCTCTTCTTGTTCTGACATCTTCCATGGACCGTCTGAACTTTTTACAGATAGAAATGTGGTAAATTTGATTTTCTGTGACATGATCTGATGACACCCAAGTTGTTTGTAGATAGTTTTATGAGGGAATACACTTCACTCAATCACTAGGTTATTGTTAACACAGGACTCAGCAAACATTCCACCATTTTCATCCATTTTCCCCATTCCATACTTTCCCATTATTGCCTCATATCCTTCGTTTTGGCCTCCAACCATAGCGTTGAAGTCACCCAGCGTGATAATGAGGTCTCTGCCTCCACTGCTACCAAGTAGGTGGTTCAAGCTGTCATAGAACCTGCCTTTGACCTCATCCTCTGCATCATTGGTGGATGCATAACATTGAATTATGTGGGCTTTCACTCTCTTGTTGTTGGTTTTGAAGGTTGTCGAGATGAGGCGAGAGCTGATGGGTTCCCGTGCCGTTAGAGCCTTTCTAGCATCCTTCGTCATCATGATGGCCACTCCCTCTGTAGGCTTCACTTTTCTTGTCCAGAGTAGATAATGGACTGCCCGCTGACCAATTTGATCTCCCCTGACAGTGTACATCTTGTTTCAGCCAAGCCCAGGACTAAGATTGTAGCACACCATTTCATTGGCAATTGTGGTACAATTTTTGGGGATATATTTTTCTGTGTTTCAGTGCTTCAGTGTTTCAAGTTGGATTAAGAATTACCAGAACACTTCAAACACTGATACCCATCACCAATTTCACTCCCAAAAATACTAAATCATGGTACTTAAATGGAAGATCATAGTTTTTATTTACTAACCATTAAACGGTATATGTGCAGTCAATTTGGGAAAGTTTGGGATGGTGTATTAGAATGTTGTTGTTTTAAGTCACACTTAATAGATTTGAAGACAGAAGTGCACCTTGCACTGCCACAAACTTCCTTCTTTTCAATGTGGCTTTAAGCCAAGTCTATTCTGACCTCTCAAATGGCTGTGAGAGGATTGTTTAAAGCTTAAAGGCTTATATTGAATATTGAATAATAAAGGCTTATATCATAAAGCTTATATGAATAACTGTTTAGTCATTTCATTGCTGGGATCTTGTTGAATGCATATTTACCACCATCACATTATCCACACATCAACATTGATAACACTTCATAGAGCGGTATAATGCAGGAACAAGTGCTTTGGCCCACAATGTCCATGCCAAACATGATGCCAGGTTAAACAACCCTATTCTGCCTGCATGTGATCCATATCTTTGCATTCTCTGCATTCCCTCAGTATTATCTCATAGCTGCAAAACATTTTGGGCTATACTGAAGTTGTGAAAGATACTAAATCTATGCAGTTTTTTTTTCATTTTATTTTTCCAACAGTGTAGTTTGGCTGCTTTTATAGGAACAAATGTTCTTCATTTCAGTTAAATCAATAGAATGAAAATGACTCAGGTTCTGTCACGGATGTATGATCATAAATTTCTGCCTGGCAAAGGCACAGGTCTACCCCGATGCTCGAACCTAGATGCTCCCTGCTCTCCCCAAAGGCTCTCATTTATCATTTATGGTTAATCCTCTGTAAATATTTCAAGTATATTTAAACTATTGCAGTCTTAGTGCCATTTATGAGGCACATTCTTACAACTGGCTTAGACAGTTTTATTTTTCAATGCAAAGGGTTTTGTTTTATTTTCCTTGCTTCATCTTGTAACACTAAATTCCCCTGGCTTGCTTCCATAACTCAGGTATGCAACTTGTGTCCTTTTGTTACACCTGCCTTCCATATGATCCCTGCATTCATCACCTTCCTAAATACTCAATGGTTTAAAACTTAAATTTCAAACAAAAAAAATGTGTGTTTGTTCTATCAAATTGCATATTCATTTTTTCAGCTACCAACACATTAATCCCCAACCTCTCTGGATTTCCTTTCAGAAGTCTGTCAATATTTTTTGTTCATTTATTTCCTCAGTCTCCCTATCCTCTGTGCATGCTGAAGGGCTCAATTTCCACTGAAATCCCTAACTTCAAGCTAAAGAGACTGAGCTGAGAATTAAAATGCCTAAAGGCCTTCCATTCATTACATCCCTAAGTCTCTGCCTTTATTAGCTCTTTTCTCTTGCAGTCTAGAACCCGGAGTGCAGTTTCAGACATTGCCTTAGTCCCATAGCTGGTTGTAATTGTTGCAATGGTTTGCCCATTTGCGGCAACACAGCAAATATAATGATATAATATATAACGTGACAGGCACAAGCTATCAGCACGGCTTCAGTGGGATAATATCCGTAACAGGTTATAATCTGTAACTTCAAGAATTATTTGTGATGTAAGATATGTTCCTCAGCCAAAACACCCATTCATCTTTCAATGTGCACTATTAATTAAGAGTTTATTTGCTCATTGTTCAATTTGTGCATGTGTGAGATTGTGGTAAGACATTGGCTGCCATCTTCCCTGCATCAGAATGTGGGTATGTTCTAAAAGTATCCTTCATTGGGAAGCCCTCATTGTTTGCATACCCGACACTAGACTCCTCAAGATAACATTCCGTTCCAAGCTTTGGCATGGCAGGAGGTTATAACCATATAACCATATAACCATATAACAATTACAGCACGGAAACAGGCCATCTCGGCCCTACAAGTCCATGCCGAACACTTATCTGGTAACACAGGTTACCAGAGAGATAAAGAAAAATATTCAAAGTTGTACTCAAAGAAGTGCAATATCCTCACAGAAGTCTGGGTTATTGTGTACACTTTGTGTCTTCTGTTCAAAGTGGAGAAGGACATTCAGGATGGTATAGAGAACATGGAGGCCTTGCCTTGGAAGCTAGGAGCAGCAGAAGGAACACACCATTTCACAAATTACTCATCAGCAGCTACGACCTGATCTGTGGAAGAGTCTGTGGATCCCTTTTTGGTCTCATTAGCCACCTCCCAACCAACAAAAATAGGGTGAAATCAGATTGAGACTGTCCCGGAAGGGGAAGAGGAAAGACTTCACTAACTGCAAGTTCTTTGAAAGGTCTGGAGGATAATTAGCTCCGTTGAAAATTGTGAATTGTCCCCAGTGTGGGATAGTGCTGGTGAAGGGGGTGATCGCTGTTCGGCACAGACTCGGTGGACCGAAGGGCCTGTTTCCATGCTGTACCTCTAAACTAAACTAAACTAAACCAAACCAGTGATGCTGAAATTCGCGAAATTGTTTACTTGCATACCAGCCCGAGTGAATTTGCTGAATCTTTTTTTTTTTAATTTATTTATTAGAAGTACAGTAATACACACCACATATATCTTATTACATGTGTTGTACCCCTTCCTTTTTTGAGCTTTAAGAAAGATAGAAATAAAGGAAGTAAGGAAAGTGAGAAAGAGTCGTGATAGTGCGAGAAAGTGTTTGGAAAAAAAAGCCCATTAGAAAGAGAGTTAAAGAAGAAAGTTAAGAAATAGACCCTAGGAAAGAGAGAGAAAAAGAGAAACAGTTGCTCTATTACCAACCATATTTTTCATCCCCCGTTACCAGATCCTGGCACCATTTATTTTTTAAGTTACCGTTTCACCTTATTCTTGTAGTAAGTCCATAAATGCAGACCATGTCTTTTGGAAGTGGTCTGCTTTGCCTGCGAGGAGGAGTCTCATATCTTCCAGGTGTAATGTTTCGAACATATTTGAAATCCACATTTTTATTGTTGGTATAGGAGCGTTTTTCCAGAATTTGAGTATAAGCTTTGCTGAATTTGCTGAATCTAACATGAATCTGTTTTGCCAGTCATTTGCACAAGTATACAGTAGATCTCTAGGTTGGTTACAAGATCAATATTGTGGCTCGGAAGTCCTTGCTGATGTTGTCACTAACAATAGTGCAAGTGGTAATAATACACCAGTGGTGTAATTTCTCACCCACTACGAGCTGTCAGAGTCCTGCATTTCAAGATAGTGATCATTCATCATTGTTCATGTGGAACTTCAAACCATGAACTCTGGGGTTAGTTTCAAAATCTTTTTTCCAAAAAGAAACTTTATTCAGAATAATTTTTTTTAACAGTAAACCCTGGTTATTACCGACCTCTTTATGACGGATTTTGATTATAGATGATGGACCTACGACCTTCACCACCAAGCTCGGCTTCTGACGCCAGCCCTGACCTACAATGCCTCCCCGGCCACTTCCAGGCCATGCAGCAGATACCAGCCTCAGCTCGCACCATCTACTGGGCCTCTTCCTCTCCCCCTGGCTGCCGGCAGGCTGGGGTCATCAACTCACCTGGATTCCAGCCCCAGTTCCGGGCCGAGAGTCTGAAGAAGGACCTCAACTCAAAACGTCACCTATCCAATTTCTCCAATGATGCAGCCTAACCTGCTGAGTTACTCCAACATTTTGTGTCCTTTTATGTATTAACCAGCCTCTGCAGTTCTTTGTTTGCACTACTTCCACAATGATAAACCCTTGCCACTCGGTTATAGTGGCCAATTGTCATCAACGGACATAATTTATCCTTCCCCCCCTCACCGCATGGTCCATTATAACAAGGGTTTACTGTATAACAAATATATACTGTATAAATCAAGAATAGCGTAAAAACTCTTCCGACATTCACAGCGTCTACGCAGTCATTAGTGCCATATTCTGAAGTGTTCACAACTATCATTAAACCACAGATAGACACAAAAGCTGGAGTAACTCAGCGGGACAGGCAGCCTCTCTGGAGAGAAGGAATGTGTGACGTTTCAGGTCGAGACCCTTCTTCAGATTTTTAAACCACGCCCCCTTGCCACTCTTGTGATTCCCTGGGTGAAATCCCTTCCCTTGTTTGAGGGATGTCTCCACTGGACTCTGCCCCTCAATGTCCTGCAGCAGGAGGATATTAGAATGCGGTCCACCCCCACAGATACTATAGTACCCCCAAGATATTATAAAATCTGGCGCATCAGCCACAGCTTTGTTTAAGTTGTTTCCACCTTTTTGAGCCTTGTTGTTAGCTACACCAAGTTTCAGCAAGTCCTTCAACATGGCTTCTGCAGTCTGGAATTGGCCAGTTGGCATCATTCCCTGACTGATGTCTTGCTGTGCTGGGAGGTCAACATGTTTTGGGCAGACCAAAGAGTGTCTTTCACTGAGTTGATGTCTGCACTTTATGTCCGTCCTCGAAAGTGTTCCAGGAGCAGCACATAAAACAAAATCTCCTCTGTACAAGATACAAGATACAAGATAGATTTATTCATCACATGTGCCAGATGACACAGTGAAATGAAATTCCCATACAGCCATACAATAAAAATAAGGGACACAACACACTCTAGGGTTTGACATAAAACATCCCCACACAGCAGAATCAAAGTTTCCCACTGTGTGGGAAGGCACCAAAGTCAGTCTCTTCCTCCATTGTTCCCCGTGGTCAGGGCCTCCCCGTGCCCTACGCAGTTGCCGCTACAGGCGGCCCGATGTCCAGGACCGCTCGCTGGGGTGTTGTAAGTCCGACGTCGGGGCTGCGGGATGTCCTCAGCGGCGTGGACACCAGAGTCGGCCCCCTCCTGCCGGAGTCGGTGGCTTCCAAAGTCCGCAGGCCGCGCCGGGTGGAGACTGCTGCTGGAGACCCTCTGCAAGGCGCCCCAGGACTCCACGATGTTGTTCAGTGCCGCCCGCATTGGAAGCTCTCCGCACCAGAGCTCCACGATGTTGGAGCAGCGGCTCAACGCTTCGGAGCTCCAAACGGCGACCCAGGTAGGTATCGCCCGCTCCGCGGTGACTCCAGCGCTGCGCCGCCGCTGTAGCAGCCCCGGTCCAGTTCCCGGTCCCCGGCAGGAAAGGCCGCTCCGATCCAGCTGGTAGGCCGCGAGGTGGGGGGCGAGGACGCGACTCGGAGAAATAGTCGCATCCCCGCCAGGAAGAGACTGGGAAACGGTTTCCCCCCTTACCCTGCCCCCCTCCCCCACATAGAAAAGTAAAAGTTTCCCCCAACACAAGACTAGACTAACTAAAAATAATAAAAAAGATAGAAATAACAGACAGGCTGTAGGTAGAGGCTGCTGCCAGTGCAGCGCCCCTAACGGAGCTGATCGAGATGAACCCTTACAAGGACCTTTGCATCCTTCTCCAGATTCTCTTCACAAATCCACATTCAATGCCTCAATGTCTAGAAACCATCACATCTGCACCAAACCAATATAGAAACATCCCTTCACCTTTGTGTTTATTCAAACATTCTTGAGAAATTTATATTTTTTTACTTTTGATATTTCTGCTCATTCCAGTTTCTTGTTTTTTCCATTTACAGTCTGGTTATTGTGTATCAAAAGTGTACAGTGGACATTGAGGTTCTACAGCAGTGGAGAACAAACTACATGCTCATGATGCACACTGGACTATTGTCCTATGCACGGAGGTTGTCCACATAGACTGAAACTAACACTCAAGTCTAGGTTCCAGAGAGAACTAAATTGCATGAAGATTATTTGCAGTCAATGTTAAACATCAAATAATTCATTTCAAGGGGTACTATAAAATCTGGTGTATAAGCTACAGCATTGTTTAAGTTGTTCCTCCATTTTTGAGGATTCTGTTTTAGGAATATACCTTCCTTGTTGTGAAAATATGTTTAGCTTTTTCCTCAATAAGCTTTGTGTCAATAATGGGAAAATAAAGCAACTAATTTTCCAAATCTTATTTATTCCATGAATACGTACTGTTTTGTTTTATAATTTCACTACTCCAAGAAAAGTTGAGTAAAGTCTGATCATAAATTAAAGCACATACATCAACAAATAGCTTCTGTTTTTATGTCATTCCGAGTCATCTCATTTTTAGTATCAGCCTATCTTTCCACTCTTTACTCTCCCTTTAATTTATCGATCTTTTCTGTAAATACTGTACATCTACACAATTCATTTCAGCTACCACAAGTGGCTGCTAGTTCTACACTTTGACCAATCTTTGGAGAGGGAATTTCTCTCACATTTCTTGCTGAATATTAGAATAGCTACTATTTATTTGTGGCCAGTAATTTTGGACCCACCCATATTAGAAATGTAAGAAACGTATGATCACAGAATTGCTGTAGCAAAGGAAAAAGTAAATACGCCCACACACATTAAACTCCTTCATAACTTTATAAACCTCTGTCTGATCACCTTTTTACCTTCTCTATTTTTGAGAAAAAGCTATTCAAACTTTCATGATAGCTGTATTCTCTCACTTATGGTATCATCCTTGCAAATCTCTCTTGCACTTCCTTCAGCTTTTTCATACAATAAACCAGTCAGAAAAATGCACTGACACTCCAACTAAGGGTTCATTTAAATTCAGCTTGACCACAGTGTTTGAATTTTATTCCTCTTGAAGTGGCACAGTACTTTCAAATCTTCAGATCTTGTTAACTTATTCTGACTCTCGTAATATTTTACAGATTTATCTAACTTAATACCTTGTGCCTCAGCCTCATCTAGATCATTTTTCATAAGGTTAAAATGACTTCTTTTTTTCTACCAAAATGCTTTAACTCATTGCTAGATATGTTGAAATTAACTTGCCATTGACATGCCAATCTGCAAACTTGCAAATCTGTTGTTCTCTGTCATAGCCTACTTCAGTCTTAATTCAAAAGGACTAAAACAAGAAAGTCTAACAAAGGGCCCAAACCAAAGTTGATCTTCCAACATGTTCTGTTAACGTTGGTCTTCCCCCTTTCACAATCATTCCTCTGTCCATTCCTCCGCTTCCCCTGTATGCAACATAAGCAGGAGATCAGTGTCCAGCAATACATGCGTGGTCAGTAAGACAGGACTTTATGCTTGATCCAGCAAGTTGCTGTCTGCCTTTCAGTCCTGCTGATTTTAATGGAATGAATTTGGGAAGCATGGTCAATGAACAGCCAACATCATATGGCAATTGATTGGAAATGTATTCTTGGTACACATATTCTAAAAAATATACTGGAGATACCTGTTGGAGGCTGTGTATGTTCATTGGATATTGATAGCTAATCTATCCTCTGAGATGGAAACAGAGATATTAAGAAAGCGTGAACGTGACAACAGGGTGGAAATTGGTAGCAAAAGAAATGTAATTATCTAGTTCCATATGAGCATAGGAAAGAGCACTAAAATTGTTGTCAATGTATCAGAAAAATAATTGTGGTAGGATGCCTATATAGAACTTATATAAGGAATGTCCAAGGAAAATGCATGAGGAACAGACATAACCTGAGTCTATGTGAGTTCCCTAGGCTACACCATGGAGAAAGTGAGAAGGAGAATCTATTCAATGTAAGAACAAGTTCAGCCAGGTGACTGAAGGAAGAGGTGGTGGGGATTAGATGTTCCTCTGTTCAAGGACAAATTGAAGGGTCCTCAGACCATTCCATTGTGGGATGGAGGAGAAGAACTGTTCAGTAACACCAGATCAAGTGCCCTTTCAAAGCATTCACCACTGGAAACATTGATTTATCCCTTATATTTTTTCCATCTCCTCCTGCTGGAGTATGTCATTTTTACATTGCCGACTTTGCTCTGCGCCATATCATTGACATTTCCCCTGTTCTTCACTACCCCTCACCCTCCCTGTAACTTAAAACTTGCATTTCCTCTTACATCTGCGGTAAATTAAGAGATTTTTTACCTAAAACATGTTATCTTTTTCTCTTTCCACAAATGGTGCCTGACCTGCTGATCCAATGAACATGTGTTACTCAATGGGAAAAGGCTTAAGATACACACAAGAAGATTAAGCAAATATATTAGTAAATTGATAAGCCCTGATTAAACGGGGTTTATACCCAAAAGATACTCATTTAATAATTTGAGACGCCTGTTTAATATAATGTACTCACATAAAGTAGAGGAAGAAGATATATCAATTATTTCTTTGGACGCTGAGAAAGCATTTGATCAGGTAGAGTGGCAGTACTTACACAAAGTACTGCAAAAATTTAATATGGGAGAGAATTTTGTTACATGGGTAAAATTATTGTATTATAAACCGATGGCAAGAATATTAACTAACAATATGTTATCTCAAAAATTTCAATTATCAAGGGGTAATAGGCAGGGATGTGCGTTATCACCCCTGCTATTTGCCCTTATGATAGAACCTTTGGCTGAAAGTATAAGAATTCATCCCAATATTCAGGGCTATAATACTAGGGACTCAAAGAATAAAATTTAATTATATGCAGACGATACACTTTCATATATTACAAAGTCACAAACGAGCATACCAAATTTATTAAATTTAATAGAGGAATTCGGGTCCTTTTCTGGATATAGAATAAATTGGAATAAAAGTGAAATCATGACGTTAAAACCTCAAGAACCTACACACTTACTGAAGTTCCCCTTTAAAATTGCAACAGAAAAATTTAAATACTTGGGTATTCAGATTACTAGAAAATATAAAGCATTATTCAACGCTAATTTTATACCTTTATTAAATAAACTTAATATGCTGATTAAATTTTGGAAAACATTTCCTTTATCATTATTAGGTAGAATAAATGCTATAAAAATGATCTTGCTACCACAATTGTTATATCTATTTCAGTCTATACCTGAATATATACCAAAATACTTTTTTTTTTAAATTAGACTCTAATATTACTAACTTTATTTGGGATTATAGATCACATAGAATTAAAAAAAAACACTTATATAAACCAAAAGATGTCGGGGGACTTTCACTCAGAATTTTATGTATTATTATTGGGCAGTGCATATCTATATTACTAAAACTCTGTTCTTGACCGGTTTTGGCTTTCTGTGATGCGATTTCCGAGAGTACGCCGCCACCTACGGCCGTCATTTTTGGCCACCTCGCTCAGAGCCCCCCTCCGCTGCATGTGTGCCGAGGAATTTTCCCGTCGATGAAAATTGACAGAGATATTAATGTTTTTACAAAATTCCCCATTCTCTCTGCTGCCCCTGCTGGAGGGAGTGGGCAGGACTATAAAACCAGGAAGTGGTGTGCCTCAATCAGTCTCTGCAAGTGGTGTGCCTCAATCAGTCTCTGCAAGTGGTGTGCCTCAATCAGAGCTCTGAATGACACTGACAAATGTCAACAGCACTGTGAGTACCCTTAATTTGGTTTGAAAATGAAAATATGGTTAGAGGTAAAAAGGCACTGCCTGCAAATGGTTGTTTGGGTTTGGGTTGAAGTAAAAAGGTACTCTCTCTCCCCCCCCCCCCTCCCTCTCCTCTCCCCCCCTCTCCTCTCCCCCCTCCCCCCTCTCCTCCTCTCCCCCCCCCTCCTCCTCTCCCCCCCTCTCCTCCTCTCCCCCCCTCTCCTCCTCTCCCCCCTCTCCTCTCCCCCCCTTCTACTCTCCCCCCTCTCTCCTCTCCCCCCCTCTCCTCCTCTCCCCCTCTCCTCTCCCCCCCTCTCCTCCCCCCTCTCCTCCCCCCCCTCTCCTCTCTCCCTCTCCTCTCCTCTCCCCCCTCCCCTCTCCCCCCTCTCCTCTCCTCCCCCCTCTCCTCTCCCCCTCTCCTCCTCTCCCCTCTCCTCTCCCCCCTCGCCTCTCCCCCCTCTCCTCTCCCCCCCCTCTCCTCCCCCCCCCTCTCCTTCCCCCTCTCTCCTCCCCCCCTCTCCTCTCCCCCCCTCTCCACTGCCGCCCCTCCTCTCCCCCCTCTCTCTCTCCCCTCTTTTTCTCCCCCTCCTCCCCTCCATCCCCTCCCCCACCATCCCTCCCCTAACCCCCCCCTCCACACACTCCTACCCCCTTTCCTCCACCCTCCCTCCCCCTCCCTGCTCCCCACCTCTCCCGCCCCTCATCTCACCCCCCT
The DNA here is from genome assembly GCF_010909765.2 of Amblyraja radiata. Lineage (NCBI taxonomy): Eukaryota > Metazoa > Chordata > Chondrichthyes > Rajiformes > Rajidae > Amblyraja > Amblyraja radiata. The sequence goes on from NC_045958.1 coordinate 81,989,834, forward strand.
CTCAGCACTCTCCTCCCCCTCTCTCCTCCCCCTCTCTCCTCCCCCTCTCTCCTCCCCCTCTCTCCTCTCTCTCTCTCTCCCCTCCATTAGCGTGAGTGCAGGGGGGGGGGTAGTTAGTGTGTGACGCTGCATGCCACCTCCCCCCCACAACCACACGTTGGGGGTACAGACCCAACGGGTCTGCACTTGGTCTAGTTAAGAATATAATTTATTGGCTGGACAGTTCTACCTGACAGACAGAATGGAGAAAAATGGAGAAAGAGGATTGTTTTCCTTGTAATATAGGAACAATCCTCTTCTCCCCGAAAAAACTGAACAACACAATATATAAGAAGAACTCAATTATACATGATACAATAAGAATTTGGAAACAAATAAAATTATCTTTAAAATTAAAAAATTTATCATTGTTAATGCCAATAACGAATAACCCTTTATTTAAACCATTTCTTATTGATAAAACATATAACCAATTGGAAAATTTCGGAATTAAAAGGATCGGGGATATGTATGAAATGGGAAACCTACTATCATTCCAACAATTACAAATAAAATTTAAATTGAGATACTTAAATTTTGGAAAAATACAGCCATACCAACTGTTAAAATGTGGATTAGGAATATGATGGACATAGCACGCCTTGAAGAAATGAGACTTCGACTAATAGATAAATATGACCAATTCTTAAGGAGTTGGTCTCCTTTCATCGACTTTTTGGAATCATGTGATGCAGCGGTACCATAAGGATTGCTGATTTCAGTTCATGACGTGGATAGATCTACCTCCGAATATAGATTTGAAAAATTCTCTTTTAAAGGGCCTTCTCTTCTATTTCTACTTTCCACCTTTTCTTTTTTATTTTATTTTTTTATTTTTTATTTTTTATATACACACTTCACATTTTTCTACTTTCTACCATCTATTTTTCCACTCTTTCCCCTTTCTATTGTTTTCTTTTTCTTGTCTTGCTTACTTCCTTCTCATAACATAAAACCAGAGGTTGTACATGGAATGGATTACGGTATGACATAGTTGGCACCTAAAATTAGGTGCCACTGTATTGTTTTGTATTGTATTAACTTCTAATAAAATAAACAAAAACAAAAAAACAAAAACATTTAAATTGAAAACAACCAATATTTTAAATATCTTCAGATTTGCGATTTCATGAAGAAATACATACAAGGATATCAAAAAATAACTCCTGACTTATTGGAAGAAGCAATGAATATTAAAGCTGACTCACAAAAACTAATATCATATTTATATAATAGTATTTTAAATATAGACCTACCATCGACAGAGGTACTTAGAGAAGAGTGGGAACGGGAATTAATGATAAAAACTACGAAGGTTACATGGGAAAAGTACTTGATATATATTCACAAATGTTCGATTAATGTAAAACATAATCTAATTCAATTTGAAATTTTACATAGATTATATTATTCAAAAACAAGATTGAACAAATTCTATCCAAATATATCCCCCATTTGTGATAAATGTTTATCCCAAAACGCAACTATAACACACTCTTTTGTTTCCTGCATAAAACTTTATAGATTTTGGAATTATATTTTTGAAATATTTACAAAATTATTTAAGATAAGAATGGAACCTAATACAGGTGCACAACCTTTTATCCGAAGATCCAAATAACGAAAACCTCCGAATAGCGGACATTTTTTCGGTCCTTGAAGAAAGGTCCTTGAAAACGTTCACCGAGGGCGGCCCGCAGAGGTGACAGCGGAACCTCCGGTCGGTCCTCGAAGAAAGGGGAACTAAATCCCCATTCATAAAAGGGAAGGTGAGGGTATATTGCGCGGGAGGGTTAATAATTGACAATATGCTGCTGCCTGCCCGCTGAGTTAAAAAGTTCCCACGGCAGACTCACGATACACTGTACGATACACAGTGTATCGTGAGTCTTGCGTGGGAACTTTTTAACTCAGCGGGCAGGCAGCAGCAGCAGATTGTCGCTGCCTTCAGTTTCACCCCACCTACACCCCTCTGCTTCCCGGCCATGTGTGTGACCCCTTCCCTCCCCTCTCCAGCTCCCCGCCCATTGCACCGGCGCGGGGGCTATGCACTGTCTTCATGTCGGCAATGCTAGCAGGTCAGTGCCAGTCACCGGAGACGTCAGGACCAACGGGACACCGACCCCCAGGCCCACTGCAAGCACGGAGATCCCAGAGACCCACAGCCAGCAGCAGCCCAGCCCCGTTCCAACTCCAGAGGAAAACTGCAAACTGGCCAGAGACATCAGGACCACCAGAAGCCGTTCCCCGATGGGCCGCTACGGCGACAAGTGGAAGTTCGCCCACAGCCCCCTCATCAGGACATCGACCCCCAGGCCCATTGCAAGCACGGAGATCCCAGATCAGCAACTCCAGCCCAGCCCCGCTCCAACTCCAGAGGAACACGCTCCCCTTATGGGTAGAAGCTGATGGTGTGCAAGGTACGTCTTGTTCTTGGGGTCGCGCAGCTCGGGCTGTGGGCGAACTGCCACTTGTCGCCGTAGCGGCCCATCGGGGAGCGGATTCCTCTGGAGTTGGAGGGGGAGGGGGGTATTGTGCTGTTTGATCGCCCCCTGCTATCCCAGGGACAGGGAGACAGGACGTTCACCGAGGGCGGCCCGCAGAGGTGACAGCGGAACCTCCGGTCGGTCCTGGAAGAAAGGGGAACTAAATCCCCATTCATAAAAGAGAAGGTGACGGTATATTGCGCGGGAGAGTAGGAATCCCAAGACAAAGTTGAGTGAGCGTTCACCGAGGGCGGCCCGCAGAGGTGACAGCAGAACCTCCGGTCGGTCCTGGAAGAAAGGGGAACTAAATCCCCATCATAAAAGAGAAGTGGAGGGTATATTGCCCGGGAGGGTATATCGCCTACCTGGAAGAAACCGGACATTTTTTCCAGGATGTCGTCTGCACACCAAAGCTCACGTTTGGCGCCAAACGCACGTCGCCTCTGCTGCACACGGATATAAGAGTGTGAAAATGTCGCCTTAGGCCGCCTAAGGGCATGTAGCCCCGCTAGGGTGACATGAGTGCGAGAGGTGATTCAATGCTACGGTCACATTTATAAATTCAGGAATTCATTCAACACACTGCATTTCATACAGACATTTATTCTGCAAGAAAAAACTACATTGAAGTCTCAAACTCGCGACCGAGGAACTGCCGGGATCAAGGCGCAAACTCGCGACCTTGCGGATATGAGCCGAGCACTCTACCATTGAGCCAGCCATTAAAATCTGCGCAAAAAAATTTCCATTCCGAAGACCGACAAATTCCGAATTACGAAAAGTGTCTGGTCCCAAGGCTTTCGGATAAAAGGTTGTGCACCTGTACTAAAATGATTATATTTGGAGTAATGGAAGATGGGAATTGAATTCATCTCAAAATTTATTTTTTAATTATGGTTTAATAATAGCAAAAAAATTAACACTTAAATTTTGGAAAAATACATCAATACCAACGCTTAAAATGTGGATCGCAAGCATGTTGGACACCGCACATCTTGAGGAAATGCGATTCCTCCTAATGGATAAATCAGACCAATTCATAACGAGTTGGTCTCCATTTGTCGTCGTTTTGGAACCATATGGTGCAACACCATGGTAAAAGCTAACTGTTTCAGGATTGGACGAGGGATGGTCAAGATTATAAACAATGATCTCCTTACTTCTTTTCTTTATGTCTTATTCTCTTTTTCCTATTTTCTTTTCTTCAACTTTCTTCATTCATTCTTCTTTTTTCTTCTTCTTTACACACTATATATCTCATGTCTTTCTATCCTTTACTATCCAATTTCTTTTTCTTATTCTTATTCTTCTTTATTATAACAAAAAAAATAAGAAGCTGTACATAAAATGTATTATGAAAATATATATTAGGCACTTTGGTGCCATATGATTGTACTTACTTCTAATAAAATAAAATATTTTAAAAAAAGATACACACTTTCAAAATTACACCCCATTCATAATTCACTGTGTTAGATTGTTCATATTGTATGGAATCGAATCGAACAGAAGAATATCCCAAGAAAAATATTATGTTCACTTCCCTAGCCATGAGAGAAGCCACAGAAGAGAAGGGCTGATTAGCTAATCAGAAGCCTCCTCTGCTGAATCTTTGTCAGAATTACATTAATCTACGCTTTTCAATTTTCACATGTAAGCTATTGGAATCTTTGGCAATACCACTGTCAAACAATCCCCCAACTTTTGGCCAATCTTTGCTTTTGATCTTATGCCTACCACTCTGCAAATGAATCAGAACTGGAGCTTGAGACACTTAAAAAACCCATTGCCAGCATCAAAAGGGGTAGTAAATATTGGTGGTCCTATACATATTCGTAACTACAAAACGCACAAGGAACTTGCAGAGTTGGGGGTAAATCATGACAAGCATACTGGAGATGCTCCAGGGCACATTGTCTGGAGAAAATGAACTGGTTGCCTCTGGATCCTGGATAGCAATCCAATCACTTAAGAAGTTTGCAACTGCAACAGCAAAATGAGGATAACACAGTTGATTGTATGCCTATTGAGTCAGAGGTGCAAAGAGAGTTTTGTTCTTGAGATATGTGTGCCTCTCTCAGATATGTAAGATACCTCTTCCACGGGATAATTAATTAAAAGTTGCCAATAACTTGCTGGCTGATGACCAGTCACGACAGGCTCCATTGAAAATAAAGTCAGTGGGACTGTTCTGTGAACAATTTTTTTTGCTGTGCATTTAACAATGACGGCCATTGACTGGATAGAGCAGCCCAGAATAAATCTGTTCCTTTTGATTTTTTCGTAATTTGAGAAAGATGCACAGCTATTTACTATCACAGGCAAAATTTATCTTTTTATTTCAATTTTCCGACCAAAAAGAATCAATGTCACTTTTAATCTTTGTTCCACACAGTCTGCCATAATTTGTACCATCTGTAGCAGAAGGCTTAATTTCATGAATACTGAATGACTCAAGGGTTAGATCGCTTTTCAACTGCAAAGCCGCACAGTTCACAAGACGCACAATAATCAAATAAGACATTCTCAAAGAAAAGTCACTCTGGACCAAATATAAACACAACTGCAGAAATGGAGACTGACTTCTCAGGCAAGTGGACTTTCAACATCACAGGTAAGTCATTGACCTCAAACATTAATTCTCTGCCCCTCTCCCACAGGTGCCACTTAGCCTGCTAAGTTATTCCAGCATTTTGTGTTTTTATATCAAATTTCTAGCATCTAATTTATTTTCCCTTTGCTTAAATGAAATTGCTATAATTGACATGAAATAAAGTCTTGAATCAACATGAACTTCAATAGCCTTAATGTTGCAGTCAATGGTGCAGGACGGAACTCATCGTTTACCTCAAAAGAGAGCTGCTCATCTCTTTAGCTGGCTGATTTTGTCCATTCTGAGATAGTTTTCAGTCTGGCATTATTGATCGAAGATCCAAAGAACAACAACGTTATTAAAATAGACGCAAAGTGTTAGTGTAACTCAACAGTTCAGGCAGCATCTGTGGAGGACATGGATGGGTAATGTTTCGGTTTGGGACCCTTCTTCAGTCTGATTGTGATGGAGGGGAGAGAAAGAGAGGCGGGGGCAGGAACCCCCTTCATAATCAATTCGAAGAACTGCCCTGACCCGAAACTTCACCAATCCATGTTGTACAGCGATGCTGCCTGAACCACTGAGTCACTCCAGCACTTTGTGTCGTATTTTGTAAAGCAGTGACAGGAATGATAATGCATCCTTGTGTCTCAACAAATTCACTAAATAAGCTGAATATCTAATCATCGCTGAAGGATTCCTGGAGACAACAACCAAAGATGTTTAAAATGATCAGAAACCATTTCTGATTTCATCTAATCTCACACACCATTTCTGATTTCATCACTTCTGGCTGTCTGTCTTCCATAGCCTCCAACCTTGTCATTTCCCAGCTCCCATTCCCCTTTACCTTCTCCCCAAAATCCACAAACACAATTTCTCTGGCAGACCTATTGTTTCTGCCTGCTCCTGTCCCACGGGAATGATTTCCACATACATCGACTCCACCCTATCCCCCCTGGTCCAATCTCTCCCGACCTATGTCCAAGATACCTCACATGCTCTTCATCTCTTTAATGACCTGCTTTCCGAGCCCCCACTCCCTCATTTTTACAATGGATGTTTAGTCTACACCTCCAACCCCCACCAGGAAGGTCTTAAAGCCCCCCTTTTCCTCCTCGACCACAGAACCATCCAAATTCTACTAACACTCTACTCCGCCTAGCAGAGCTGGTCCTCACCCTCAACAACATCTCCTCCCACTTCCTCCAGGTCCAAGGCATAGCTATGGGCACCCACATGGTCCCCAGCTATGCCTGCATCTGTGTAGGATACGTTGAACAATCCCTGTTCCAGGCATACACTGGCCCTATCCCTAAATTCTATCTCTGTTCATTGATGTCTTCATCGGTGTTACCTCCTGCGCCCATGCAGAACTCATGGACTTCAGCAACTTCGCCACCAATTTTCATCCTGCACTCAAATTTACTTGGACCACCTACGACACCTCCCTCACCTTTCTTGATCTCACAGTCTCCATCACTCCATCACTGGAAATAGAATATTGACTGACGTCTATAACAAACCACCTGAATCCCACAGCTATCTCGACTACACTTCTTCCCACCCAGCTTCCTGCAAAGACTCTACTCCCCTACTCCCAATTCCTCTGTCTACACTGCATCTGCGCCCAAGATGAGGTGTTCCATAACAGGACATCAGAGATGTCCTCATTCTTTAGGGCTCTTATACATCGGCGAGGCCAAACGCAGACTGGACGATCATTTCGCAGAACACCTTCGCTCAGCCCGCCTGAACCTACCTGATCTCCCAGTTGCTGAACACTTTCATTGTCCTTCCCATTCCACAACAGCCCTTTCTGTCCTCGGTCACCTCCATTGTCAGAGTGAGGCTAAACACAAATTGGAGGAACAGCATCTCATATTTCGTTTGGGCAGCTTACAGCCGTATGAATATTGATTTCTCTCACTTCAGGTAACCCCAGCATTTCTTATCTCTGTATCCCTCTTTCCCAAGTCACACTAGCTTCTCATTTTCACCCTACAAACAGCTAAATGGCCTGTTTCTTTTATCATCATAACGTTTTTGCATATCTATCATTCATTGTTCTTTATCTCTCCACATCACCGTCAACATCTCTTGTTTCCCTTATCCCTAACCAGTCTGAAGAAGATGTTGCCTGTCCTGCTGAGTTATTCCAGCTTTTTGTGTCTATCTAAGATGTACAAAGAATGGATTATCATTCATCTTCCCTCGTCTTAGTTGTAAGATTGAAGAAATACATGGAAATAAGTAAAAGATAAAACTATCATAAGAATTTTATAAAGATACATTTACAACAATATTTTTATGAAAACAACAATCATTAGGTATTTCTTAATGAAATCAAGGATCCTGTAAAATCAACCTTTTTTGGTCAGAGAATTTGATCAGTGGAATTTACACAGTTAAACATTAAGTTATACCACACATGTACCAATTTCCAGTGCTGGCTTTTACAGTGGATATAGTGCTTTAAGAATGGAAGTTTGTGAAGAATCACCATTGTGACTGGACTTCATGACTTGCTCTGAGAACATTGCAGAGGGTCAAGGTACTGTTGAGGGTAACAACCTGATTTTTATACTTAATTTTGCACGTGTGGAGGTTAGAAGCTGAACGGTTTCACTGGACAATGAGAGTGTAGTTTCAACCACAGAATCAATTACAGGACTACATCAGTAGAAAAGGTTGAGAGTAACAGAGTTCATATTTCAGACAGCCACTTTAAACTGAAATGAGAAAATGATGACTTCTGTTTGAGATAATGTCTTCGGATATAGTCAGACATATGGAATACCTAATAACTGATCTGTATGCCAGATATTCTGAACAGTTTTTCTTAGTGATTGGGCACATTATCAGAGGTACTGGTTCATTGATAATCTTAAACTGTTAGTGTTAGGGTATGCTAACACATCACCCACCAGATCTATTCAGTTCTGTTGGTCCAAATATGAAGAGGTAACTACATCTGGCAATCAATATTTATGAGATGTTTAGCATCAGTGACGATAAATGAATTTTGCTCCAGGTTTATAGAGTTAAAAGGCATATGGAGAGAGAGAACAAGATTCTGTGCAGCTCTGTTGGAAGGTTTTTTTTTTTTTTTTTGAATGAGACGTCAACGGTAAGAGATCCTGGCAATAATTATGAAGAAGATTGCAGAGGAATATATTTACAGGCCAAAACGTATTCCCAGCCAACATCATCAAAGCAAAAATCAGATTATCAGATAATTTGCAGAGTTGCTCTTTGTGGGAACAGATTGGCAGCTGTGTCTCCGACCTTGATACACTGGTGACACTTCAATAACACTTCATTTTCTGTTAAATGCCTTTCATGACTACAGGCCTTCCCTGAAGTAATATAGTAGGAGCCATGTTTATTTTTCCTATTGCAACAATTCATATGGTGAATGAAAATATATTACACTCTGTAAATTGCCACATCTTAGGTACAGTCTGTGTATTCATCTGCTGAGCCAATCCCTCAGGATGGAGGAGGCCTTGTACCTACTCCATTCTATTGGTCCTGAGATGGCTGGAGGCCAATGTGGGCCAATGTGAGCCCTGCAGACTTTACTACAAGTGGTCCAACAACTCCTTGATAGTGGGGTGGATGAATTGTTAGGGGATAATAGGGATTATGTCCCCTGGTTATGCATGGCCCTTGCATGCTCCTGTTGTAGAAACTCAGGAGCCACGCATAGAACACAAGTGCTGGAGTAACTCAATGGGTCAGGCAGCATCTCTGGAGGACATAGAATGTGACATTATGGGTCGGGACTATTCTTTAGACTTTGGAACCTCTATTAATTTCCCAGATGATTTTTTATTATTCTGAGTGACCTTAGTCCAGGAATTTCATTGAATCAGCAATTATATTATTTATTCAAAATGATTTGAGAACAGCCTTAAAGTGGTTCTCCATCCTTCTGAAAATCTATTGGTGTGGTTGAGTGCCAGGTGTGGTTTGGGATTCCTAGTGTTAGACACACTGACATTGTGAGATTCTTTGCATCTACCCCATCTATTCCTCTCATGATGTTTGGGTTTGAGGTTTGGGTCTATGAAGTTTTTTCAACTGTGCTGGCACGCTGTGGGCAGTACCTAACGTTCATCATTAATATCAGACTTCACTGAAAAATCTTTTAGAGACTGCTTGAACATTCTCTTTGTGTATTGCATTCACGGGCCTATTAAGCTGCTACAAGTAACAATGTAATTGTTCCTTTGTTGGTGCGCATGTAATTTGCACACTCTCTCCCGCTGGTTAAAATATGAAAATGCTGTAAATGTGAAGTCATTTAGAAAATGCTGGAAATACTAAGCAGGTCAGGCAGCGTGCAAGGAGAGAAGAACAGTCAACCTGAAATGTTAACTCTGTTGCTTTTCCATTGACGCTACCTGATTTTTGCTGAGCATTTCCTGTATTATCTACACTCATTTTAATTTCTGGTTCCCAATTTATATTGCGTAGGAAGGAACTGCAGATGCTGGTTTAAACCAAAGATAGACATAAAAAGCTGGAGTAACTCAGGCAGCATCTCTGGAGAGAAGGAATGGGCGATGTTTCGGGTCGAGACCCATGTTCAGACTTGGTTTTATTGCTCCTGGTTCTGTTTTCCTATTGTTTCATTAGTGATGACTAATCAATTTGCAATTAACTTCAGACTATACCATGTCACCCTTTCCTTCTCTCCAGAGATGCTCCCATTTTATGTTGCCTTTATTCATTACTTCTGATACATTAGAAAGGTGTGGTCTGACATAATGGCGACAAGTAACCAAGTTATGATAATGGCTGAGGTCTAAGGGGAGGTAGCTATTGTTCGCTCCCAGTATAATGTTTTGTGGAGTAAAAGGCTTTACAATGAAATTGTACCATCCACCATGATTTAACTGGAGGGCAGATCATGCCCAAGGGTCTAACTGGTTTACCCCTGATCATAATATTCCATTATTGATTTTATCAACTATTCAACATATTTTAGTTTGTTCGGATTCTCCTCACTTCTATTCTATCAGAAGGGTAATTTAATGTTTTGAACCACATTTATTCTCTTTCTTTCCTGTAACACAAGTAATGGCTAGATCATACACGGAGTGAAACGCAGAGGCTCAGGGAAACTACAGTAATTCAAGGTTCTGCAGACAGGCAATTATTCCAAACGTCCTTTGGGAATACAGTTGCCAGAAGGTAATATTGGAGAGGAAAATATCAGATAATTATACAAAGATTGGCTGACCTAGAAATACACCAGTAAAATCCAAGGAAATATATCAGGAAGTCAATACTTTTATAGGACAAAACTGCATTGTGTAAGATTTCTATGGCTTGCAAAAGGCAAGATGAGTGATAAGTAAAAGTGTAATTTTTATTAAAAATCAAGTAGTCATTGAAATATATTAATTGTGCTGTTCTCTGCCCTGAAACATATCCATTAAAAGCATTTATACTTATCCAGCACCATGGGGCTTTGGGAGTGCTAGATTAGCAGATTTTCCAAACTAAAAATGTTACTTGCATTAATATCCAAACACAACTTTGTTTTGCTTTTCTTTGCATGTTGCACGGTAATATAATAAATATTGTCATCAACCCAGCGAGTTGAAATTAAGCAAAACAACATAGCATTCCCAACTCTGCCTCCAGTTGCAAACTCTGCAGACTGGAATCACAGCTTTGGATACACGGCCTATTTGCGCTCTAGATCCCATCTCAAATTCCAGACTATTGTGTTCGCAAAGATTAGTGATGGAAGGATTTCTGACTGCAAGGCTGTGATTAATGGTGTCCCGTCTGGATCCTTCATGTTGTGATATTTCTTATTGACTTGGATGTGAATGTAGGAGAAATTATTTGAAAGTTTGAGGATGTCATGAAAGACGGCTATGTTGGGGATGACAAAGAGATTGTTTATACCTACAGCAGGATATAGATCAATAGACAATAGGTGTAGGAGCAGGGCATTTGACTCTTTGAGCCAGCACCGCCATTCAATGTGATCATGACTGATCATCCCCAATCAGTACTCCGTTCCTACCTTCTCCCCATATCCCCTGACTCCGCTATTTTAAGAGCCCTATCTAGCTCTCTCTTGAAAGCATCCGGAGAACCTGCCTCCCCCGCCCTCTGAGGCAGAGAATTCCACAGACTCACCACTCTTTGTGAGAAAAAGTGTTTCCTCGTCTCCGTTCATAATGGCTTACTCCTTATTCTTAAACTGTGGCCCCTGATTCTGGATTCCCCCAACATCGGGAACATATTTCCTGCCTCTAGCGTGCCCAAGCCCTTAACAATCTTATATGTTTCAATTAGATTCCCTCTCATCCTTCTAAACTCCAGAGTGTACAAGCCCAGCTGCTCCATTCTCTCAGCATATGACAGTCCCGCCATCCCGGAATTAACCTTCTAAACCTATGCTGCACTCCCTCATTAGCAAGAATGTCCTTCCTCAAATTAGGGGACCCAAACTTCTCACAATACTCCAGGTGTGGTCTCATTAGGGCTCTGTACAACTGCAGAAGGACCTCTTTGCTCCTATATTCGATTCCTCTTGTTATATTCCAACATGCCATTTGTTTTCTTCACTGCCTGCTGTACCTGCATGCTTACCTTCATAGACTGATGTACAAGGACCCCCCAGATCCTGTTGTACTTCCCCTTTTCCCAACTTGACGCCATTTAGATAGTAATCTGCCTTCCTGTTTTTGCTACCAAAGTGGATAACCTCACATTTATTCGCATTAAACTTCATCTGCCAAGCATCTGCCCACTCCCCCAACCTGTCCAAGTCACCCTGCATTCTCATAGCATCCTCCTCACAGTTCACACTGCCACTCAGCTTTGTGTCATCTTCAAATTTCCTAATGTTACTTTGAATCCCTTCATCCAAATCATTGATGTATATTGTAAATAGCTGCGGTCCCAGCACCGAGCCTTGCAGTACCCCACTAGTCACTGCCTGCCATTCTGAAAGGGACCCGTTAATCCCTACTCTTTGTTTCCTGTCTGCCAACCACTTCTCTATCCATGTCAGCACTCTACCCCCAATACCATGTGCCCTAATTTTGACCACTAATCTCCTGTGGGACCTTATCAAATGCTTTCTGAAAGTCCAGGTACACTACATCCACTGGCTCTCCCTTGTCCATTTTCCTAGTTACATCTTCAAAAAATTCCAGAAGATTAGTCAAGCATGATTTCCCCTTCGTAAATCCATACTGACTCAGACCGATCCTGTTACTGCTATCCAAATGTTCGGCTATCTCATCTTTATAATTGACTCCAGCATCTTCCCCACCACCGATGTCAAGCTAACTGGTATATAATTCCCCATTTTCTCTCTCCCACCTTTCTTAAAAAGTGGGATAACATTAGCTACCCTCCAATACACAGGAACTGATCCTGAGTCTATAGAACATTGGAAAATTATCACCAATGCATCCACGATTTCTAGAGCCACTTCATTAAGTACCCTGGGGGCACAGACCATCAGGCCCTGCGGATTTATCAGCCTTCAGTCCCATCAGTCTATCCAACACCATTTCTTGCCTAATGTGGATTTTCTTCAGTTCCTCCGTCACCCCAGGTCCTCTGGCCACTACTATATCAGGAAGATTGTTTGTGTCCTCCTCAGTGAAGACAGATCCAAAGTACCTGTTCAACTCATCTGCCATTTCCTTGTTCCCCATAATAAATTCACCTTTGTCGGTCTTCAAGGGTCCAACTTTGGTCTGAACTAATTTTTTCCTCTTCACATACCTAAAGAAGCTTTTACTATCCTGCTTTATATTCTTGGCTAGCTTACCTGCATACCTCATCTTTTCTCCCCGTATTGTCTTTTTGGTTATCTTCTGTTGTTCTTTAAACATTACCCAATCTTCTTGCTTCCCGCTCATCTTTGCTATGTTGTACTTCTTCGCTTTAATTTTTATACTGTCCCTGACGTCCCTTGTCAGCCATGGTCGTCCCTTTCTCCCCTTGGAATCTTTCTTCCTCCTAGGAATGAACTGATCCTGCACTTTCTGTATTATTCCTGCCATTTTTGTTCCACTGTCATCCCTGCTAGTATATCTTTCCAGTCAACTTTGGCCAGCTCATCCCTCATGGCCCCATAGTCCCCTTTTTTCAACTGCAACACTGACACCTCCAATCTACTCTTCTCCCTCTCCAATTGTAAATTAAACCTGACCATGTTATGGTCACTGCCTCCTAATGACTCATTAACCTCGAGGTCCTTTATCAAATCCGGTTCATTACACAACACTAAATCCAGAATTGCCTTCTCCCTGTTAGGCTCCAATACAAGCTGTTCAGTTGGAAAGTCGGTTGGAGCACTGGCCAATGCAATTTAATCACAACAATTGCAAGGTGATGTATTTGGGGGAAGTCAAATTAGGGCAGGACATTGTAAGTACGAATGTAGAAATGTTAATTAAACAGAGGGACCTTGGAGACCAAGTCCATAGTTTCTGGGAAGTGACACAGGTAGATAGGTTGGTGAAAAGGTTATATGGCATGTTTGCCTTTATAGGTTATGGCAGAAGATATAGAAATTGGGATGGACACAAAATGCTGGACTAATTTCGCAGGTCAGGCATCATCCCTGGAGAACATGGATAAGTGACATTTTGGGTCGGGACTCTTCTTCAGACTGATTGTAAGGGTGGAGGAAATGAAACCTAGAAAAGTGGACAGGCAGGACAGAACACGGGAGGTCATAGGTGAATACAGACAACATAAGATGATAGGCAGATGGTTGGACAAAGGCCAGAGATGAACACATACAAAATGTGAGACAAAAGGATTAGAGCATTGGGAATTGTGTAGTGTTACGACTCCCGAAAGCAGGTACTTCAAGGGCCGAGTAACATAAGTCAACAACCAGGTTCAAGTTCAAAAAGAGTTTAATTACTTCACTTGAGGACAAAAACCCAAACCTGATTTAAACAACACAGTCAGGAAGGTGAATGGACTGACAAACAATTTTAACAGTTGCTCCAGCCAGCCACGCGATGGGCCGTCGAACCGGAGACTCTAAACCTGCCTAAAAGATATGTAATCCTGAAACAAACACACGAAAACAGTAAAGCCAGCCCTCATCTGTCCCAAGTCAATATTTGTTAACATGTACTGAGGAAGATACATAAACTCCTATGCCATGTGGCCAGAACCCCCACAGCTCACATCAGCCGTGGTGCTCACTGCCTTGTGCAGGGCGAAGAAGAGAGAGAATGCTGGGAAACTCTGCTTTTAAGCTTCGGACGAGTCACCTGATGCAGCTTGGCCAATCGGGTACAGGAGCCTTTAACCCCGTGATTCCTGACTCACAGCCACGAGGCCTGCACTCAGGAGAAAACAGAGAAACAGGTGAGTACCATATAACACCAGCAGAGGGAGCGCATAACACCCCCACCCTAAGATACTGAATAAGTTTCTGAAAACGAACTAAAGAACACCACCAAATTTCAGAGACTATTCAGTAGCACAGACATCACTGGCATGACAATGCGTCAGCCAAGACATTATCTTTTCCACGGATATGCCTGACTTTCAGGTCAGGCATATCTCATTCAGGTCCTGCATTCGCAAACTCCAGCTCATTAACCGTCGGTTATTATTTTTCATCACATGTAGGAACACCAGCGGATTGTGAACCGTATATACGACGACGGGAACATTCGAGGAGCCAACATATACCTCGAAATGATCTAGAGCCAATAACATTGCAAGGGTCTCTTTTTAGATGGTAGAGTACCATTTCTGATGGCGATTAAACTTTTTAGAAAAATATGAAACTGGATGTTCCACCCCATCAGAACCATCTTGGAGAAGAACACCACCAACCCCATTTTCACTAGCGTCAACTGCCAACTTAAACGGCCGCTCAAAATCGGGTGCCGCAAGCACGGGTGCACACACCAAAAGGCTCTTTGTTTGATCAAAAGCAGTTTGACACACAGCTGACCACTCAAAAGCGACTTTCGGACTTAACAGATCCGTTAAAGGAGCAGCTACTGCAGAGAAATTTGGACAGAACCCTCTATAGCACCCCACCATTGCCAGATACCGCCGGAGCTCAGTCCTAGAGGTAGGAGCTAGAAATGCGACAATATGCTCTACCTTAGCCTCGAGAGTGCGAACGTGACCCCGGCCCACCACTTTACCAAGATACGTTACCGTGGCCTGGCCAAATTCACACTTCCCAAGATTGATGGTCAAGTTAGCCTCCGCTAGACGATGAAATACCTCATTCAGGTGAGCGATGTGTTCGGTCCACGACCTGGAGCATACAACCAAATCATCAAGGTATGCCTCACAATAGGACAGACCAGACAGCACAATGTTTACCAACCGTTGAAATGTTGCCGGCGCGTTACGCATACCAAATGCCATGACAGTATATTACAGAAAATGATCAGGTGTAACAAATGCAGAGTTTTCTCTCGCATGCCTAGTTAAAGGAGCTTGCCAATACCCCTTCAATAAGTCCAATTTTGTAACAAAAGAGGCACCTCCCACACGATCCACGCAAACCTCCATACGTGGGAGAGGATAACAATAGGGTTTGGTTACACTATTAACTTTTCGAAAATCAGTACAGAACCTGTCGTCACCATTAGCTTTGGCAGCCAACAGCCAACCCCCGGACAAGCCCCCATTTTGTTACGACTCCCGAAAGCAGGTACTTCAAGAGCCGAGTAACATAAGTCAACAACCAGGTTCAAGTTTAAAAAGAGTTTAATTACTTCACTTGAGGACAAAAACCCAAACCTGATTCAAACAACACAGTCAGGAAGGTGAATGGACTGACAAACAATTTTAACAGTTGCTCCAGCCAGCCACGCGATGGGCCGTCGGACCAGAGACTCTAAACCTGCCTAAAAGATATGTAATCCTGAAACAAACACACGAAAACAGTAAAGCCAGCCCTCATCCGTCCCAAGTCAATATTTGTTAACATGTACTGAGGAAGATACATAAACTCCTATGCCATGTGGCCAGAACCCCCACAGCTCACACCAGCCGTGGTGCTCACTGCCTTGTGCAGGGCGAAGAAGAGAGAGAATACTGGGAGACTCTGCTTTTAAGCTTCGGACGAGTCACCTGATGCAGCTTGGCCAATCGGGTACAGGAGCCTTTAACCTCGTGATTCCTGACTCACAGCCACGAGGCCTGCACTCGGGAGAAAACAGAGAAACAGGTGAGTACCATATAACACCAGCAGAGGGAGCGCATAACACCCCCACCCAAAGATACTGAATAAGTTTCTGAAAACGAACTAAAGAACACCACCAAATTTCAGAGACTATTCAGTAGCACAGACACCACTGGCGTGACAATGCGTCAGCCAAGACATTATCTTTTCCACGGATATGTCTGACTTTCAGGTTGTAGTCCTGCATTCGCAAACTCCAGCTCATTAACCGTCGGTTATTATTTTTCATCACATGTAGGAACACCAGCGGATTGTGATCCGTATATACGACGACGGGAACATTCGAGGAGCCAACATATACCTCAAAATGATCTAGAGCCAATAACATTGCAAGGGTCTCTTTTTCGATGGTAGAGTACCATTTCTGATGGCGATTAAACTTTTTAGAAAAGTATGAAACTGGATGTTCCACCCCATCAGAACCATCTTGGAGAAGAACACCACCAACCCCATTTTCACTAGCGTCAACTGCCAACTTAAACGGCCGCTCAAAATCGGGTGCCGCAAGCACGGGTGCGCACACCAGAAGGCTCTTTGTTTGATCAAAAGCAGTTTGACACACAGCTGACCACTCAAAAGCGACTTTCGGACTTAACAGATCCGTTAAAGGAGCAGCTACTGCAGAGAAATTTGGACAGAACCCCCTATAGCACCCCACCATTGCCAGATACCGCCGGAGCTCAGTCCTAGAGGTAGGAGCTAGAAATGTGACAATATGCTCTACCTTAGCCTCGAGAGTGCGAACGTGACCCCGGCCCATCACTTTACCAAGATACGTTACCGTGGCCTGGCCAAATTCACACTTCCCAAGATTGATGGTCAAGTTAGCCTCCGCTAGACGATGAAATACCTCATTCAGGTGAGCGATGTGTTCGGTCCACGACCTGGAGCATACAACCAAATCATCAAGGTATGCCTCACAATAGGACAGACCAGACAGCACAATGTTTACCAACCGTTGAAATGTTGCCGGCGCGTTACGCATACCAAATGCCATGACAGTATATTACAGAAAATGATCAGGTGTAACAAATGCAGAGTTTTCTCTCGCACGCCTAGTTAAAGGAGCTTGCCAATACCCCTTCAATAAGTCCAATTTTGTAACAAAAGAGGCACCTCCCACACGATCCACGCAAACCTCCATACGTGGGAGAGGGTAACAATAGGGTTTGGTTACACTATTAACTTTTCGAAAATCAGTACAGAACCTGTCGTCACCATTAGCTTTGGCAGCCAACAGCCAACCCCCGGACAAGCCCCCATTTTGTTACGACTCCCGAAAGCAGGTACTTCAAGAGCCGAGTAACATAAGTCAACAACCAGGTTCAAGTTTAAAAAGAGTTTAATTACTTCACTTGAGGACAAAAACCCAAACCTGATTCAAACAACACAGTCAGGAAGGTGAATGGACTGACAAACAATTTTAACAGTTGCTCCAGCCAGCCACGCGATGGGCCGTCGGACCAGAGACTCTAAACCTGCCTAAAAGATATGTAATCCTGAAACAAACACACGAAAACAGTAAAGCCAGCCCTCATCCGTCCCAAGTCAATATTTGTTGACATGCACTGAGGAAGATACATAAACTCCTATGCCATGTGGCCAGAACCCCCACAGCTCACACCAGCCATGGTGCTCACTGCCTTGTGCAGGGCCAAGAAGAGAGAGAATGCTGGGAGACTCTGCTTTTAAGCAAAGATCCTATAGCAAGATAGGCTACTCCTGCGAAATGCAATGGACTGACGTGTAGTACGCTATGGAGGGGATCCTGGGCATTTTTCCACGCCCATTTTAGTAACCTGAGCCTACCTGACCCGACCCGACTCGCAATGTAATCAATGTCGCGGGGCAACAGTTTGTGTGGGTTAGATTCATAAATCTGTCAGTTCATACTTCTTGTCAAGAATAAAATTTGATTCTGGTAATTGTCTTTTTTAATGTTTTTTAAATAATTTCTTTTTAAATGGTTCACAAGCAGTGTTTGAGTTGATTTTGTAGTAACCGGAACCGACCCGACTCGCAGGGTGATTGACATTGCGGGGGAACTTTTTGTGTGTGATATAGGGTTAGATTCATAATTCTGTTAGTTCTTGTTAAAGAATAAAATGTTTATAAACACACATACATGAAAATTATATAAATGTATATAATCATATAACATACACAATTATATTTCTTCTGATCCAATAATGAACTTTATTTCAGACTAGACAAGGGACATTAAATAAGAAACATTGTAAATAAGAAACATTGTAAACCTCCCCGCAACTTCACACACACTCTCCTCGCTGCCCCGGACCGCGCACTCCTTCTCCCCGCTGCCCCGGACCGCGTGCTCCCTCTCCTCGCTGCCCGCTGCCCCGCACTCCTTCTCCCCGCTGCCCCGCACTCTCTCTCCCCGCTGCCCCGGGCCCCGCACTCCTTCTCCCCGCTGCCCCGCACTCTCTCTCCCCGCTGCCCCGGGCCGCGCACTCCTTTTCCCCGCTGCCCCGCACTCTCTCTCCCCACTGCCCCGGGCCGCGCACTCCTTCTCCCCGCTGCGGATCCAATCTTTGGCCAGAAGCAAGAGGGCGGAGCAAAATGGCGGAACAAGATGGCGGAACAAGATGGTGGGGGCAGGTTGCTAAAATGGGTCATAAAATCGCCCATGAATCCGCCCATGAACGTACTACACGTTTGCGTGAGAGTAACCCATCTTGCTCTGCTATAAGATCTTTGGTGTGAATGGTATAGCTCAGGGAAGGAATGTAGGTGGAGGGAGAGGGGAGAGATTGGTGCAAAGTCAACTTTGGTCAGAACCAAAGATCCTATAGCAAGCAAGATAGCCCACTAGACGAAAAAGATGTAGTAGGATCATGGGCAGATTCACGGGTAATCTTCGGCCCAATTCCGTAACCGGCTTCCGTTTCCGCATTCCTATCCAAACAAAGATCCTATAGCAAAGATCCAAAGATCCAAAGATCCTAGTGCAAGCTTAATACAAACATCAACTCAAACACAGCACATGAGCCATTTAAAAATAAATGTTAAAAAAAACTTTTTTTTAATTAAAAAAACTTATAAAAAAGAAAATTAATAGAATTATAATTTATTAACATATTAATCATTAACAAAAAATAGCAGAAATATGAATTAACAGAATTATGAATAATGGGTCTAACACTATATCACACACACAAACTGTTCCCCCGCAACGCTGATTACACTGCGAGAGGGATTTACAAAGTCAGGTTGGGTCGGGTTTACTGAAATGGCCGACGAAAAGGCTGATGTTCCGCTCCATAGCGTACTACACGTCAGCCAATTGGATTTGGCAGGAGTGCACTATCTTGCTTGCTATAGGATCTTTGGTCAGGACCCAGGGAGGGAAGGAGGGGGAAGAAAAAAGTTGGCGGGTTGTTATGGGGGGGAAAAGAAGAGGTGGGGGAATATGAAGTGCTGTTCATGTGGATTCTAAACTAAAAATGCTACCTGCTATTTCCAGCATCTGGAGTTTATTTTATTTTATTCATTATGTACATCTCCTGCCTTGGTTCATCTTAATTTCTTGATGTCACTGCTGTGATAGGTATTGGGTATTTTGTTATATCCAATGAACTGCAGATCTATGTCATATTGATTCAATCCACAAATAGAATGCTTTCAATTTGCAAGGCAATTCTCAACAGAAGTCATTCCAAAATTTTTATCCAAACCTAGGTTTAAATGTGATACACAGCCAAAAGAAACCACAATTGATTTATGTCCAATGCCATTACATTTATTTATTTTTGATAATCTCGCACTTATGTTGTTTTCTTTGCTTCTCCAATATGCATCTTACTGTCAATTTACCCCATTCGCTACAAGGACCGAGTCCCCCTTGTCCTCACCTTTCACCCCATCAACCGTCGTATACAGCATATAATCCAACACTTTCGCCACCTCCAAAAGGATCCCACTACTGGCCACATCTTCCCATCTCCACCCCTTTCTGCTTTCTGCAGAGACCGTTCCATCCGCAACTCCCTGGTCAACTCGTCCCTTCCCACCCAGGTACTTTCCCCTGCAACCGCAGAAGATGCATCACCTGTCCCTTTATCTCCCGCCTTGACTCCATCAAAGGATCCCGACAGTCTTTCAGGTGAGGCAGAGGTTCACTTGCACCTCCTCCATCCTCATCTACTGTATCTGTTGTTCTAGGTGTCAACTTCTGTACATCAGCAAGACCAAGCTCAGGCTCGGCAATCATTTTGCTAAACACCTTCGCTCAGTCGCCTTAACCTATCTGATCTCCCAGTTGCTCAGTACTTTAACTCCCTCTCCCATTCCCTATCTGACATTTCTCTCCTGGATCTCCTCCATTGTCAGAGTGAGGCCCAACACAAATTGGAGGAACAGCACCTCATATCTCGCTTGGGTAGCTTATACCCCAGTGGTATGAAAATTGAAGTCTCTAACTTCAAATAGCCTTAGCTTTCCCTCTCTCTCCATCCCCTTCCCCTTCCCAGTTCTCTCACCAGTCTTATTGTCTCTGACTACATTCTATCTCTGTCCCGTCCACTCCCCTGACATCAGTCTGGTGAAGGGTCTCGACCTGAAACGTCACCCATTCCGTCTCTCCAGAGATGCTGCCTGCCCCGCTGAGTTACTCCAGCATTTTGTGTCTGCCTTCGATTTAAACCAGCATCTGCAGTTCTTTCCTACACTAACTGTCAAAATATGTTATGTACAGAAAGATGGGTCGGTGATCTGTTCTTGCTCTTGTTTGAAGGCAGCTGTTACCAGAACATCTTTTCATCAATTCTGATTTACCATTGAGTCAAAATTCATGAGATACTGCACTCCTGAAACTCATGCCCATGGCCTAGGTTGACACTGCTTGCATGGGATAGAGAAGAGACTGCCTTATCAGGGGAATAATCCCTCAGAGAGGCATGTGTATCAAAATTAATAGTGCAAAACATATCTTACATTCTGCCACCAAATTCCAGTTTATTGAACGCCATAGAATATCTCAGTCTGAAGAAGGGTCTCGACCCGAAACATCACCAATCCTTCTATCCAGAGATGTTGCCTGTCCTGCTAAGTTACTCCAGCATTTTATGTCTATCTTCAAAAGACATATAGACTGGGAAACACATTCTGTAAATGGGCTGGATGGGTTGGAGTTTGTAAAATGTGTGCAGGATAGTTTTTTGCAGCAATACATAGAAGTACCTACTAGAGAAGGGGCGGTACTGGACCTCCTGTTAGGAAATGAGACGGGTCAGGTGGCAGAGGTATGCGTTGGGGAACAGTTCGGGACCAGTGATCACAATACCATTAGTTTCAATATAATTATGGAGAGGGTCAGAACTGGACCTAGGGTTGAGATTTTTGATTGGAGAAAGGCTAACTGAGGAGATGCGAAAGGATTTAAAAGGAGTAAATTGGGACTTTTTGTTTTATGGGAAAGATGTGGAAGAGAAATGGAGTACATTTAAAGGTGACATTTTAAGAGTACAGAATCTTTATGTCCCTGTTCGGTTGAAAGGAAATAGTAAAAATCGGAAAGAGCCATGGTTTTCAAGGGAAATTGGACACTTGGTTCGGAAAAAGAGGGAGATCTACAATATTTTTATAGGCAGCATGGAGTAAATGAGGTGCTTGTGGAGTATTAAGAATGTAAAAAGAATCTTAAGAAAAAAATTAGAAAAGCTAAAAGAAGATATGAGGTTGCTTTGGCAAGTAAGGTGAAAGTAAACCCAAAGGGTTTCTACAGCTATATTAATAGAAAAAGGATAACGAGGGATAAAATTGGTCCATTAGAGAGTCAGAGTGGACACTATCTGCAGAGCCAAAAGAGATGGGGGAGATATTGAACAATTTCTTTTCTTCTGTATTCACCAAGGAGAAGGATATTGAATTATGTGAGGTAAGGGAAACAAGTAGAGTAGCTATGGAAACTATGAGATTCAAAGAAGAGGAAGTACTGACACTTTTGAGAAATATAAAAGTGGATAAGTCTCCAGGTCCGGACAGGATATTCCCTAGGACATTGAGGGAAGTTAGTGTAGAAATAGCAGGGGCTATGACAGAAATATTTCAAATGTCATTAGAAACGGGAATAGTGCCGGAGGATTGGCATACTGCGCATGTTGTTCCATTGTTTAAAAAGGGGTCTAAGAGTAAACCTAGCAATTATAGACCTGTTAGTTTGACGTCAGTGGTGGGCAAATTAATGGAAAGGATACTTAGAGATAATATATATAAGCATCTGGATAAACAGGGTCTGATTAGGAACAGTCAACATGGATTTGTGCCTGGAAGGTCATGTTTGACTAATCTTCTTGAATTTTTTTAAGTGGTTACTCGGGAAATTGATGAGGGTAAAGCAGTGGATGTTGTATATATGGACTTCAGTAAGGCCTTTGACAAGGTTCCTCATGGAAGGTTGGTTAAGAAGGTTCAATGGTTGGGTATTAATGGTGGAGTAGCAAGATGGATTCAACAGTGGCTGAATGGGAGATGCCAGAGAGTAATGGTGGATGGCTGTTTGTCAGGTTGGAGGCCAGTGACTAGTGGGGTGCCACAGGGATCTGTGTTGGGTCCACTGGTGTTTGTCATGTACATCAATGATCTGGATGATGGTGTGGTAAATTGGATTAGTAAGTATGCAGATGATACTAAAATAGGTGGGGTTGTGGATAATGAAGTAGATTTTCAAAGTCTACAGAGAGATTTATGCCAGTTGGAAGAGTGGGCTGAAAGATGGCAGATGGAGTTTAATGCTGATAAGTGTGAGGTGCTACATCTTGGCAGGACAAATCAAAATAGGACGTACATGGTAAATGGTAGGGAATTGAAGAATGCAGGTGAACAGAGGGATCTGGGAATAACTGTGCACAGTTCCCTGAAAGTGGAATCTCATGTAGATAGGGTGGTAAAGAAGGCTTTTGGTGTGCTGGCCTTTATAAATCAGAGCATTGAGTATAGAAGTTGGGATGTAATGTTAAAATTGTACAAGGCATTGATGAGGCCAATTCTGGAGTATGGGGTGCAATTTTGGTCGCCTAATTATAGGAAGGATGTCAACAAAATAGAGAGAGTACAGAGGAGATTTACTAGAATGTTGCCTGGGTTTCAGCAACTAAGTTACAGAGAAAGGTTGAACAAGTTAGGGTTTATTCTTTGGAGCGCAGAAGGTTAAGGGGGGACTTGATAGAGGTCTTTAAAATGATGAGAGGGATAGACAGAGTTGACGTGGATAAGCTTTTCCCACTGAGAGTAGGGAAGATTCAAAAAAGGGGACATGACTTGAGAATTAAGGGACAGAAGTTTAGGGGTAACATGAGGGGGAACCTCTTTACTCAGAGAGTGGTGGCTGTGTGGAATGAGCTTCCAGTGAAGGTGGTGGAGGCAGGTTCGTTTTTATCATTTAAAAATGAATTGGATAGTTATATGGATGGGAAAGGAATGGAGGGTTATGGTCTGAGCGCAGGTATATGGGACTAGGGGAGAATACGTGTTCGACACGGACTAGAAGGGTCGAGATGGCCTGTTTCCGTGCTGTAATTGTTATATGGTTATATGGTTATATATATTCCGGGAGTTGAATGCGATTTGCTGAAATACTGTAATTCAATAACATGTTTACAATAACCAAATATCAATGCATTTTTAGATAACTACAGTCAATTTGTATTTGCTGTCTCAAATAGGTTCATGTAGTCATACAGTGTAGAAACAGGCCCTTTGGCCAAACTTACCCATGCTGATCAACATACCCCAACTGTTTCTAAGATCACAGCCAATATTGTACTTCAAAACTACCCAGTTGGTGGTTATAGCAGTTTGGGACGACAGCTTGCAAAAAGTGCTACCTAAATGTATGTCTCTCTGTTTTTATTATATCTATAATCTCATCAAGCGTTTGAGGCAGGTGGGCTTCAGCAATGCTTGTCCACAGTTAATCACAGATACCATTAATTTTTCTGAACATATTAATTCTGATTACTTTCCTTAATTGACTCCCTCTGTCTGCATTGCGGTTCAAACCATTGTATGCAATACATAGAGATTCTGCAACAGCACATAAGAAATGTACAAATTATTTATTAGGATTATTAATAATGTTTCGTGTTTTGATAAGAACATTGCAGCTTCAGGATGTTGTCTCGACCTATCTGTTGTGTAAACATAAATATGCCCGGAGAGCGCCTTCAGGAAACTTCTGTCAATTTAGAGCCATCACCCTCTGCAGCTGTTGGGAATTTGAGAATATTTCCAAGGAATTGTGCAGCATAATGTCACTGCTATCCTTCCTCTGGTATTTACAGGTTCACAATATATAATTAATTGATACAAAAATACTTTATGCATACTACAATAAGCATAACTATAACTGCAATTTGACCTTTGACTAAACCAAACATCCTATAGTGCTTCATAAAAATAAATATTAAAAATAAAAAAAATAAAAAATTAAGAAATGGAAACAAGCAGTAGTGAGGCAGGGAAGAGTAGATAGGTAGTTCCAAACCTTTAGAGTTCGGGCAGCTGAAAGTATAGCTGCTCAAAATGGAGCAATGAAAACTGAGGCTGTGCAACATGCGAACACTGTAGAAGGACAAGAACTTGGAGGAATGCACAGTTGAAAGATGCTATATTTCCAGCGAGGCATGATAACTTGTGGATACGTATTAAAAAGGATTAGTACTCTAAAGTTATATGTTGGATTGGGACCTAATATAGGTCAGATTGTAGAGTAACAATGGGCTAACCGTCTTCTTTCTGCAGCACATGAAATAATTCCAAAAGACAATACATTTATTTACTGTCTCGTTTTCTGTTTTTTATTCCAACCTCCTTCCTGATCTCATTATTTCCAAAAGGGTGCAAAAGTATAACAGTTAAGTTACTGGACCATCAATCCAGTCACAACAGATCAAATCCCATCAGTATAGCTGGGAAATCTTAATTCAAGTTACTACGGAAACCTAAAAGGAAAAGAAAAACATAGTTCAATAACAAAAAAATGTTGTAAAATCTCTTCTGGTTCACTAATACCTTCAGGAAATGAAATCTGCCGTGAGCTTAGAGACTAGCCTATGTGTAAATCCAGATCTACCGGTGGATTTGAAACTTAATTTCCTCCTTAGTTCAGAGGCTATTAAGGACAGCCGATGAATACTGTCGATGAATACTGCCATTTCCAGTGCTGGCTTTAACCTTTGGAGATATAAATATAATCCTGCTCTCTTTTATTTGTCTGTTTCATTACCGATTCTTAAATCGGTTTTATTACCGATTCTTAAGTAATTTCTTAAGGAAATTACTTGTCGGTTACCAACTGTTTAAGAAAGAATTGCAGATGCTGGAAAAATCGAATGGGACAAAAGTGCTGGAGAAACTCAGCGGGTGAGTTACCAACATTCATTGATATCCTTTATTCCTCTTTGCCCTCACAATGCAAGCTTAGCTTTCCAACAGATTGTGCTGCAATTTCTAATTAAGATGAAGCGGTGAAGGAAACTATCGGATGGTGTATACAAGCATTAACTTGCCTTAAGCAAGATTCGGTGCCAGATAATATAAAATAAGGGCATATTTGACAAGAGTTAATATCAACCTCAGGCATGAAAATTCAGCTCATAAGCAGAAGTAAGAAAATGTTTGATACCTGTAAAATTATTTGCACCTTGTTTATATTCAGCAATAACTGGCCTGAATTATTGGGTGTCAATGACCTTCCACGGGTTCATTTATTGATTTCAGAAAGTGTGTCAGCCATCCCGAAGCAGCTGCGTAATTACCAAGATAATCTGAGGTAGACAATGCTGGAGAAGCTCAACGGGTGAGGTAGCATCTATGGAACAAAAGAAATAGGCAACGTTTCGGGTCGAGACCCTTCTTCAGACTGATGTGAGGGTGGGGGGTGGCAGGATGAAGAAAGGAAGAGGCGGAGACAGTGGGCTGAGGGAGAGCTGAGGAGGGGAGGAGAAAGTAGGGACTACCTGAAATTAGAGAAGTCAATGTACATACCGCTGGGGTGTAAACTGCCCAAACAAAATATGAGGTGCTGCACCTCTAATTTACAGTGGCTTCACTATGGCCATGGAGGAGGCCCAGGACAGAAAGGCCGGATTCGGAATGGGAGGGGGAGTTGAAGTGCTGAGCCACTGGGAGATCAGGTTGGTTATTGCGAACCGAGCGGAGGTGTTGGGCGAAGCGATCGCCAAGCCTATGCTTGGTCTCACCGATGTAGAGCAGCTGACAACTGGAGCAGCAGATGCAATAGATGAGGTTGGAGGAGGTGCAGGTGAACCTCTGCTGCACCTGGAAAGACTGCTTGGGTTCTTGAATGGAGTCAAGGGGGGAGGTAAAGCGACAAGTGTAGCATTTCCTGTGGTTGCAAGGGAAAGTGCCAGGAGAAGGGGTGGTTTAGGTGGGAAGGGACGAATTGACCAGAGTTATGGAGGGAGCAGTCTCTGTGGAAAGCAGACAGGGGAGGAGATGGGAAAATGTGGCCGATGGTGGGATCCCGTTGGAGGTGGCAAAAATGTCGGAGGATTATTTGTTGTAATCTGACATCAGTTACATGTTAAATAATTGATTGATGTTTGATAGTCTGGGGAGAAATAAGTTATCAATATACACCAATCATGAATATGGAAGGGTACTTGACTAAGATATATTCAATTCCCAAAGGTGCAGTTTTTGGCAAAATGTCTTGAACATATAAATGACCATCAATCCATTCAAACTCCAAGGAAGGTTGTGTTAGAACATAAAGACATTAGGTCTTTGAAAATTTAAGGAACAGAGCCAATTTAAAGAGAATGAGAAGTCACAAAGCCTCACTAGTGGACAGGATTAAGACAAATGTGAAAGTGTATTTATAAGCATATTCAGAGCAAAAGAAGAGACAGGTAAAGTTCCACTGGGGCCAACAGACGCATGGAGCCAGAAGAGAAAGATGAGGTCCTAAATGAATGGTTGTTAGAGGATTCAACAAGGGGGAAAGTGAATTTTAATCCAAGTTTTGTTAAATAAAGAGGTATATGTTGCCTTAACCGGCTTAAAGTTGTATAAATCTCCAATGCCTTATAAGATTTATCCCGGGCTGCTATAGGAGACAAGGGAAAAGACTACTGGGACCCTGAC
Source organism: Amblyraja radiata (assembly GCF_010909765.2). NCBI lineage: Eukaryota > Metazoa > Chordata > Chondrichthyes > Rajiformes > Rajidae > Amblyraja > Amblyraja radiata. Next base: position 82,017,306 of record NC_045958.1, read on the forward strand.
TGAGATTTTTAAATCATCGCTGGTCACATGAGGTAGCGGATGACCGGTAAATTTGACCCCTTTACATAAAGGGGGAGCAGGGAAAAGGTTGGTATTCACAGTCATGTAATTCTAACATCAATAGTAGGAATGTTATTGAGAAAAGATCCAAGCGACAGAATGAATGACCACTTGGAAAGGCAATGCCTAACTAGAGATAGCTAGTATGACTTTCAGATAGATAGGAGATCCTACCTGGCCAATGGCAGATTGAGTTTTGTCTTGATAAATGTGAAGCAATGGATTTTGGAAATTGTATTGAGGCTAGGTTAGACAAAATCATGGCAAAAACCTGTAGAGTATTGAAGAACAGAGGCAACGGTGCACAAGTCCATAGATCCTTGAGTGTGGCAGAGGAGTAGATAGATTGAGAAGGCACATGAGATACTGGCCTTCATTAATCAGAGCATGAAATACTAGAGCTCCAACATTAGAAATGATTAAACCTTAGCTGTAGTATTCCATGCAATTCTGATCATCACACCATAGGAAGGATGTGATTATGCTGGTGAGAATGCAGAGGACGTTACCTGGTCTGAAGCTGTTCAGTTATGGGAAGAGTTAGATCTGTTTTGTCCAGAGCAGGGGAGTTTCTGAGAGGCCATAATTCAGATACGTAAAACAGTTAGGGATGCAGATAGGAAATTTAGAGGGATCCCAGCAGTGGGTTGGGAGAGCCGTTCAGACGAGGAAATGATCAGTAACACAATTTAAGTGGTGTATGAGCCTAGCATGTAAATCAATGAGGCAAGTGCTGAGCAAAGGGATTAATGCAGATGGTCCCCTGCTTTGGTGGACAAAATGGCCTGTATTCATGCAGTATGTCTTTCAGACTTCCTGAGGGCATTTGGAGATTCGCTCTTAGACCCCTACTTATTTTCAATTCACGAAACTGTGCTGGGCAGTAGCAATTATATGAATTCAGTGACAACAACAACACGGAAGATGAAGAATAACCCAGGGTGCAGATGAAGGTCTACAAATGTGTTCCTTAAGAGTGAAACACAATTCTCACAAATGCACAGAGGAGAGGCAGAAACGTGAGGGTTGTTCTGATGCTTGCCTATATTAGTCAGGATAATATTCAGCGCGTGTTACTGCAGGAGTGCTGCACTGTTAGAGATGCCGTTCCTGCAGTGTGGCACATTAATGGCTGCCTTCTCAGGTGGATGACAGTTCCACTTCGTGAAAAGTAGAGACATCTACAAATCCTCTGTCTCGTTTATCCCACAAACAATATGGCTTCTAGAAAGCAACTCACCTGGTAATCTCATAATGAGCAACTCATCTCATAATGCTATTATAATTTGTGCAACCTTTCAATGCACAATTTATCTACTTTCTTAATCTACATAATAATGATGCCTGCACTTCAAAACTACTGTATCCACTTGACAGTGAAGTGATGTGGAACACCCTGAGATCATGAAGGGATTGATATAAATGAATGTTCTTTTTTTTTTTACATTACTTATGCTTCATTAAGAGCATCAGTGAGTAAAATACAGAATGATTGAAAGGAGTTGGCTGGAAAGTTGAATCAAAGCACTTTATAAGTAAGCTTTCACATCTAACCTGAAAGCCAGAAAGCATAGATCTATGTTCTTCAGAATGTATGCTGAGATGACCACACATAAAGGAGCGAGGGGTTAATTTAACCAGAGCACCATAGCTCAGCATAAATACAGGCACATCATCCTAGAGAACATGTACTTATATTGATAAAACCTTTGCAGTGGTTCCCTGTCCACTCTCATTTCGCCCCTCTCAGCATACGCTGAAGGGAGAGGATATTGAAAGATTGTTGCACCATCAAGGCTCACCCTGACCTTCCCATCCATCCTGACTTGAACAATGTGCCCAACATGCGCCTGAAGTCGCGCAAACCCTTCTGGAAGACATTGACTCCAACACTGAGTGGCACAGAGCCTGGAAAAATGCCAACACCAACAACGGAGAGGTCATCACAAACCCCACAGTGAAACCATCGGGTTTTGACCTCCATCGCAAGCAATGGCTAACCCTGAACAGAATCCGCACCCTCCATGCAAGAACAGCCCATCACCCGCATAAGTGGGGGATGACAGACAGCCCTGCTAGCGACTGCGGACATCCAGACCAGACTATCCCACACATCGTGAATGACTGCTCACTGAGGGCTTTCCCTGGGGGCATCAAAGCCATCCACCCAGTAACTGATGCAGTCCTGGCCTGGATATCTACTGTTGATCTACAACTTTAGGCTGTGCATGGCATATGCAAGAAGAAGAAGATAAAATGTTTAACAGGTACATTAAAATAAATCTTCATTACAAGAGAAATAGACATCAGGAATATACTGCCGTGAGAGGATAAGGAGACAAAAACATTGGACAAATTCAAAATGTAGTTGGATGCTGGGTTAATAGTGGAAAGACTTTTGATGGGATTAATAATCATTTTTCATCTTCGAGGTTTCCGATGCATGGGAGCATGAGCAGGGAGACAGAGGGGTGTAAAATGAGGGTAAAGCAATAGGTAGCAAGGTGAAAAGTAAAAGTGGCAGGCAGGCAAATCCAGGGCAAAAATCAAAAAGGGCCACTTTTCAACATAATTGCATAAGGGGTGTGAGTGTTGTAAAAACAAGCCTGAAGGCTTTGTGTCTCAATGCAAGGAGCATTCATAATAAGGTGGATGAGTTGAATGTGCAGATGGTTATTAATGAATATTATATAGTTGGGATCAGGGAGACATGGCTCCAGGGTGACCAAGGCTGGGAGCTGAACATCCAGGGATATTCAATATGCAGGAGGGATAGACGGAAAGGAAAAGGAGGTGGGGTAGCGTTGCTGGTCAGAGAGGAGATTAACGCAATAGAAAGGAAGGACATTAGCTTGGAGGATGTGGAATTGATATGGGTAGAGCTGCGAAACACTAGGAGGCAGAAAACGCTAGTGGGAGTTGTGTACAGGCCATCTAATAATAGTAGTGAAGTTGGGGATGGCATCAAACAGGAAATTAGAAATGCGTGCAACAAAGGTAAAACAGTTATAATGGGTGACTATATAGATTGGGTGAATCAAATTGGCAGGGGTGCTGAGGAAGAGGATTACTTGGAATGTATGTGGGATAGTTTTCTAAACCAACATGTAGAGGAACCAACGAGAAAGCAGGCTATTCTAGACTGGGTATTGAGTGATGAGGAAGGGTTAGCTAGCAGTCTTGTTGTGGCCCCTTGGGCAAGAGTGACCATAATATGGTTGAGTTCTTCATGAGGATGGAGAGTGACATAGTTAATTCAGAAACAAGGAACTTTAAGAAAGGTAACTTTGAGGGTATGAGACGTGAATTGGCCAAGATAGACTGGCAATTGATTCTTAAAGGGTTGACGGTGGATATGCAATGGAAGGCATTTAAAGACCGCATGGATGAACTACAACAAATGTTCATCCCAGTTTGGCAAAAGAATAAATCAGAGAAGGTAGTGCATCCGTGGATAACAAGGTAAATCAGGGATAGTATCAAAATAAAAGATGAAGCATACAAATTAGCCAGAAAAAGCAGCCTACCATAGGACTGGGAGAAATTCAGAGTCCAGCAGAGGAGGACAAATGGCTTAATTAGGAAAGGGAAAATAGATTATGAAAGGAAACTGGAAGGGAACATAAAAACTAACTGCAAAAGCATTTATAGATATGTGAAGAGAAAAAGATTAGTTAAAACAAATGTAGGTCCCTTGCAGTCAGAAACAGGTGAATTGATCATGGGGAACAAGGACATGGCAGACCAATTGAAAAACGACTTTTGTTCTGTCTTCGCTAAGGAAGACATAAATAATCTGCAGGAAATAGCAGGGGACCGGGGGTCAAATGAGAATGAGGAACTGAGTGAAATCCAGGTTAGTCGGGAAGTGGTGTTAGGTAAATTGAATGGATTAAAGGCCGATAAATCCCCAATGCCAGATAGGCTGCATCCCAGAGTGCTTAAGGAAGTAGCCCCAGAAATAGTGGATGCATTAGTGATAATTTTTCAAAACTCTTTAGATTTTGGAGTAGTTCCTGAGGATTGGAGGGTAGCTAATGTAACACCACTTTTTAAGAAGGGAGGGAGAGAGAAAATGGGGAATTACAGACCACTTAGTTTAACATCGGTAGTGGGGAAACTGCTAGAGTCAGTTATTAAAGATGGGATAGCAGCACATTTGGAAAGTGGTGAAATCATTGGACAAAATCAGCATGAATTTATGAAAGGTAAATCATGTCTGATGAAACATAGAATTTTTCGAGGATGTAACTAGTAGAGTGGATAAGGGAGAACCAGTGGATGTGTTATATCTGGACTTTCAGAAGGCTTTCGACAAGGTCCCACATAAGAGATTAGTATACAAACTTAAAGCACACGGTATTGGGGATTCAGTATTGATGTGGATAGAGAACTGGCTGGCAGACAGGAAGCAAAGAATAGGAGTAAACGGGTCCTTTTCAGAATGGCAGGCAGTGACTAGTGGGGTACCGCAAGGCTCAGTGCTGGGACCCCAGCTATTTACAATATATATTAATGATTTGGACGAGGGAATTGAATGCAACATCTCCAAGTTTGCAGATGACACAAAGCTGGGGGGCAGTGTTAGCTGTGAGGAGGATGCTAGGAGGCTGCAAGGTGATTTGGATAGGTTGGGTGAGTGGGCAAATGCATGGCAGATGCAGTATAATGTGGGTAAATGTGAGGTTATCCACTTTGGTGGCAAGAACAGGAAAGTAGACTATTATCTGAATGGCGGCCGATTAGGAAAAGGGGAGATGCAACGAGACCTGGGTGTCATGGTACACCAGTCATTGAAAGTAGGCATGCAGGTGCAGCAGGCAGTGAAGAAAGCAAATGGTATGTTAGCATTCATAGCAAAAGGATTTGAATATAGGAGCAGGGAGGTTCTACTGCAGTTGTACAGGGCCTTGGAGAGACCACACCTAAAGTATTGCATACAGTTTTGGTCTCCTAATCTGAGGAAATACATTCTTGCCATAGAAGGAGTACAGAGAAGGTTCACCAGACTGATTCCTGGGATGGCAGGACTTTCATATGAAGAAAGACTGGATGATCTCGGTTTGTACTCGCTGGAATTTAGAAGATTGAGGGGATCCTATAGAAACTTACAAAATTCTTAAGGGGTTCGACAGGCTAGATGCAAGAAGATTGTTCCCAATGTTGGGGAAGCCCAGAACAAGGGGTCACAGTTGAAGGATAAGAGGGAAGTCTTTTAGGACCGAGATGAGAAAAAACAATTTCACACAGAGAGTGGTGAATCTGTGGAATTCTCTGCCACTGAAAGTAGTTGAGGCCGGTTCATTGGCTATATTTAAGAGGGAGTTTGATGTGGCCTTTGTGGCTAAAGGGATCAGGGGGTATGGAGAGAGCGCAGGTACGGGATACTGAGTTGGATGATCAGCCATGATCATATTGAATGGTGGTGCAGGCTCGAAGGGCCGAATGGCCTACTCCTGCACCTATTTTCTATGTTTCTATGTTTCTATGATGCATTACTCAGTTTGTTTTGCTTCATCAAGGATCAATGTGAACTTCTCTGAACTCCTTTCACTATCTTTGTGAAGGATTTGCAATATTCCTACATAATCTGGGACAACGTTAATGGCGATGAATTTTTTAATAAGCGCAATGCTTGAGATGCGTTTGTAACAGTGTTCAAGTGCAGTGGAGGAACATAAAAACTATGTAACAGTCTGCAATGCCTCAAGGTCAGTTCTTCCTTTTCTCTGTTCAGTGGTTAATGTTCCTCAAGTGGCCCTAATTATGGGCACTGCAGATTCTTCTGAGGACCCATTTGGAGACAGTAGGTTTAGTCAATCCATCCAAAGTGCTCCCCAAGGAGAACCCTGACCATTAGGATGAAGTAAGCTTTTTATTAGCACTTAGGTATCTCTATGACTTGTACAATGCTTCCTTAAAAATTCACGTGGGTTCATAAAGTACACCTTTTATGGTTCTGTTTTGCTGCTGATGCAGCAGATTTGTAGGCCTCTATCCTTCAAATTAGTTCAGGATCATTATTTTACAAGGTGCATTAAAAATTTGCAATCTAAATAGATTGTAACATATCCCAGCTACTTTTCCAAAGCTTGCAGAGTGCTTACACAAACAAAATCAAATACAAGTCAAAACTAGTTAGATAGACACAAAATGCTGGAGAAACTCAGCAGGACAGGCAGCATCTCTGGATAGAAGGAATGGTTGATATTTCGGGTCAAGTCATGTCTGAAGAAGGGACTCAACCCAAAACATCACCCATTCCTTCTATCCAGAGATGCTGTCTGTCCCACTGAGTTACTCCAGAATTTTGGTGTAAACCAGCATCTGCATTTTCTTCCTCCTCAAACTAGTTAGAAATTGGTCATCTGCCAAGAGATGGAGCAGATAATAGGAAGGTGTGACGACCCCCATAAAACTATACCTTAGGCTTCATTGAAATGGAATAAAAAACATAAATAGGTTGTGCCAAGCAATAGAAATGGTTGGGAGAGGGCAAGGCCAGTATTAGGTGAAATTGTGGACAGCCCATTTCTGGACAGTTGAGGTCCTGAGTATGTGGAATGTATTGCTAATGTTATGCTCTAGATAACATTATACAGTCCAGGCTAGTGAAGTGTGCTGAACAGGGTAGGATATATAAATGAAAGAAAAGGAGGGAGAAGAGGTACAGCAAGGACAAAGGGCAAGTCCTACTCCAAGGAGAAGGAAAGGGCATCATATAATTGGGAGAATTCACCATTGAATCATGAAGGCTGTAATGTGTCTCGATAAAAAATGTTGTGTGAGCTTACTTTGGACGTCATTGCAACAGTGCAGGAGACCACAGGCAGATACTGTAGGTCAGGGAGGGTGTGGGATGGTGAATTGGAGTGGCAAGCAACAGGAAGCTCAGGGTCACTGCTGTGGAATGAGCACAAGTACTCTGTAGAGCGATCACCAAAGTTGCTTATTGGTTTCTCCATTGTAGAAAACATTGCATTGTGAACACTGAATGCAATACAAAATGCTGGAGTAACTCAGCGGGTCAGGCAGCATCTCTGCAGAGAAAGAATGTGTGACATTTCGGGTTGAGACCCTTCTTCAGAGTTACCCCATCATTTTGTGTCTACCCTTGATTTAAACCAGCATCTGCAGTTCTTTCCTGCGCTGAATGCAAAACACTAATTTAGAGAAAGTGCAAGTGAAATGTTGCATCACATGGAATTGTTTGAGTCGCTGAATGGTGGGAAGGGAGGAGGTAAGTGAATGAGCTTATCATTGCCTCTGGTTGTATAGGAAGCAGCTGTGTGACGGAGAGTGGTGGATGGGGATGGACCAAGAAGCAGACCATGGAGTCATGATGTGAGCAGTCTTGACAAAATGCAGGAAAGGGAGGGAAAGATGTAACTAGTTTTCATTTAAAAGCAGCCGATGTGATGCAGTTGGAGACAAGCTCGGAAGGTTGAATACGTGATACTCTGACAGCTTGATGTCAGAGCATGTCATGTCTGACTGTGTGAAATCTGCAAATACTGGAACATTTACTCAAGGTAGGTCTCCCATGAACTGAAAAAAGACGCACCTTTGTTGCTTTTGTTGCAAAGCACAAACTCTGCTGATGTGCAATGTTGCCAGGACCAGAATGAAATAGCAGGCAGAGTAGTTCTGATCATTGGTCATCAATCAAAAACATTATGTGTAGGAAGGAACTGCAGATGCTGGTTTAAACCGAAGATAGACAAAAAAAAGCTGGAGTAACTCTGAAGAAAAGGAACAGGTGACATTTCGGGTTGAGACCCTTCTTCGGAAATGTTAACTCTGCTTCTCCCTCTACAATATTACTTGTATTTTTAGTTTAGGTGAAATAACCGAATGGCTTAAATCTTAGAGACCAGATGTCTTTCTGATGTTTAAGAGGCAACTGCAGATGCTGGAAAAATCAAAAGTAGATAAAAAATGCTGGAGAAACTCAGCAGGTGAGTTCTTCAGAGTGAAGACCTATTTCTCCTCTCTAGATGCTGCCTCACCCGCTGAGATGCCTCTCTGAGATGATTGAGAGTAAAAATCCCCGTTTATCAGTTATTCAGTTTATCAGTTATTCTCCCACCTAACTCCACAACACTACTCTGCCACCCTGAATACACACTCTGTCTCTCTTGCTCAACCCCTATTCCTGTCTTCCCTGCTCTAGCATTCCCAAATTATCTTCCCTTGGCCCAATTCCCTAAGCAGCATACCTGTCCCTTTCCCATTGACCCTCACCCTTCCTCCCACTCTTCTTTCTTTCTCTCCTTTCCCACAACTATCTCTCTCCCTGTATCTGTCTCTTCAGGTCGAGACCCTTCTTCCAGCCAGTTCTCTTTGCACAATCATTGCTCTGAAAAATAAATGCCAGAAAGCATACAGAGGTGAGTTTAACTATTCAGTCACACACTTAAAGAATTAACAGAGACAAATTTCTTCAGAATGGATTCTCAGATGGCAGACATTTTCAATCCACAACAGCTGACTTTTACACTATCATCTAAAAAGGATGGGATGAAAACCTCAAACAAGATGTTGTACAGGGTAAAAGATTACAGACTACCGGAGAACCTCAGCAGGTCAAGCAGCCATGGGAGGGGGGAGGGGGGGTGGTGAGGGTGGGGTGGGGGGGTGGGTGAGGGGTGAGTAGATGGTTAAGATTCCAGGTTAGGACCCTTCTTCAGACTGACCTGCTGAGTTCCTCCAGAACTTTTCTTTTCCTCAAGATTCCCGCCTCTAGTTTTTTTTGTACCTCTTTGATACTGAGTGTTCATGATTCACACAGAGGAGGAGCAACAATATAAAATGTTCCTTAAAATGCACAAAATCTCTCACAAAAGACACTCTAGCTCCGTCATAAAAGTTTATGGCACAAGAGACCGTGTCTATGCTGGCAGAAAAGGCCCAATTCAGCCTCATACCACTTTCCAGCTCGTTGTCCAATGCCTTGGCATATTAACGTAATGAAGAAAGCTGAGAGGTAGCTAGTGTGTATAAATGGCTTGGCTTCTGTGCTGGTTCTTGATATGATTCCACATGAAGTTCTGGTTGGTTGGACTCACCACGTTCAAGAAAATGTTATTACCAGCGTCTCCTAATTTGAAAAGGACGAATTGAAATAGTGGGGAATTATGTCTTTAAAAAAATGAAAATTAATGGGCAGCTCACCACACACTAGATAAATTAACTGTTTCACTGATTTGGGTACATGTAAAAAATAAATGGAATATAAAATCTACAAGGATGAACAGGTAGTTAGTTATAGAAACTGACAGTGCAGTATTTCATTATTCAATAAATAACTGCCGCATGGCCATTTATTTGATCTATTCCCCATAAAGTGTAGTTAAAAGGAAGACTGTATTAACTGTAACTCGTGTCATTGACCAGTCTTCTAGTGATTCAGTGCATAAATCTGTTGACCTGGCTCACTAATCTCTCACAAATGGCAGTCACTTCATTTTTTTTTTTGCCACTCTCTGAAAGGAAAATAGATACTTCTGAAGTTCACAACAGGTCCTCCAGTATCTGCAGATTGCTGGGGGGTGATGAGCCAGTATATGTTGGGGGGGAAATCAACTGTTTTGTGCTGACCAGCCAGCATTTCTCAGTGTAGGTGTCACCGAGTTTGGGATTTCAGTGAGAATGTACAAGAGCCAACCCTACAGGCTAATGTTCATCAGTCATCCTTCTCTGTACTTGGAGGCAAGACTCCAGGTTGGAGTGCAAACCTGCTCCACTTTATGTTGAGCTGAACAAATAAGTGCTCAATAAATTGGAGAATGGACATGATTGATGTGATTATTTTAAACAGAATGAGTCATCTTTTATAAAATGGCCCTAATTGTTTTGAAAAACACCGTCGATTTTACAATACAGTAGGGAACCATAAGGATTGATTTTAATACTTCCCTTTCAGATAACAACTATGAACTATTTAGCCCCTGAGGCAGAAAATTGTCCTCTTGCATGCACTAAACATGCAATGCATCTATATTCAACTCACCTTAATTTGATTGCATTATCCTTTTGGGACAATCCAATCCCAATAGTCGCTGGCGTACAAGTGTCATGGAAAATCAGTAGCGCCCATTTCTATAACATGGTAAAAACACTGGTGACCAAAGATGAATTTCTGCACCAGTTCCGTGTTAAGATCCAAATATTTTCCCCAAACATATTTTAAGAGAAAGATTCAATATTATTCCAAGTCATATAAATCAAACAAATAGCTATTCTATAAGTGTTGGCTCACGTCCACTGCACACAATGCCTCTCTTGTGACCCTAGCTGACAATTTCTGATTATATTGAAGCCACAATTCAGCTGAATTTCAGACCTGTGGGGATAGAAAAAAAAAGCTCTTCAATCATCCATCTCTGGCTGATGCCCAGGCGATTAAAGTTTAAAGACGACATTTCTTTCTTTTATCAATGGTCTCTCCAGTCCATGTACTATGTTGAGGTTGTTTTGTGCTTGTTAGGTGGCTGGCTCATCACCAAGTGCCTATTGTTCATGCAGAAGGCAACATTCTGAATGCCATCCAGTTATCCAACAATGAAGATCGCCACATTCAGCTTATTCTCGAAGGCACTCAAGCACTGAGGAGTAACATTTGCACATGGGGAATTTGGCAGACAGTATTACAGAGGGCAGTTAAACCAGATAACAAAGATAATAGTTTAGTTTATTATTGTCTCGAGTACTGAGGTATCGTGAAAAGCTTTTTTGTTGTGTGCTCTCCAGTCAATGAAAAATCTATACCGGATTACAATCAATCTGTCCAAAGTGTACAGATGTAGGATAAAAGGAATATCATTTAATTTAAGATAAAGTCTGATTAAAATTAATTCAAAGGTCGCCGATGACATAGATGAGAGGTCAGGACCACAATCTAGTTGGTGAAAGGAAGGTACAGATGCCTGTTAACAGCTGGGAAGAAACTGTCCCTGAACCTGGAGGTGTGTGTTTTCAAACTTCTGTACCTCTTGCCTGAGAGAGGAGAGAGGAGAAGAGGAAGTGACTGGGGTGTGACTGGTCCGTGATTTTGCTGGACACCTTGCAAAGGTAGCGTGAATTGTAGATGGAGTCCCCGGAAGGGAGGTTGATTCGTGTGATGGTCTGGGCTACATCTACAACTCTCCACAATTTCTTGCAGTCTTGAATGGAGCTATGCCTCAAGCCTGTGTGATGTATCCTGATAAAATGCTTTCTACGCCACATCTGCAGAGGTTGGTGAGGGTTGTTGGGGACATGCCAAACTATCTAAGTCTTCTAAGGAAGTAGAAGCATTCATGTGCTTTCTTGGCCTTTGCTTCGATGTGGCTGGTCCAGGAAATATTGCTAGTGATATTTATTCCTAAGAACCTGAAGCCTTTGGCTATGTCTAAATCGGCGTCATCAATGTATACTGGAGTGTGTGCACTGCTTCGCTTCCTGAAGTCATTCCCAATCTCCTTTGTCTTGCTGACATTGAGGAAGAGGTTGTTGTTTTGGCACCAGGTTATGAGGTTCTCGATCTCCTTCCTGTACTCCATCTCATCATTACTTGATATTTGGCTTACTACGGTGGTGTATTCTGCAAACTTGTAATTAAGTTGGACTGGTATTTGGCTACACAGTTATGGGTGTATATGGAGCACAGTAGTGGGCTGAGAACACATGCTTGCAGGGCACCAGCGCTGAGGATTATTGTGGAGGCTGGTTTGTCACTATCCGCTTTGATTATGGGCAGGAAGTCGAGAATCCAGTCTCAGAGGGGAATGCTAACAAGTTCCACGAGTTTGGATATGAGCTTGGATGGTAACAGAGATAACACAGTTTGATAAAAAATCCAGATCAAAGAGCAAGGGAGAAAGAAATAGGTGGCTATTCTAACCTGACCCTGTGAGTGTACCTGCATGGTTCATCTCACCCACTCCATGGACTTTCCATGTCCACTTTCTGTGTGCACGACTTGTGGAAGTGAATTTTCAATCCACATCTTGTACCTTTCTCCCTTACATTGGGGAATTAATTTGCAACTCCTCGGGTTGGCCACAACATGATCGCAACATTCTAGAACTTGTGTCTCACTTTCTTCTGTTGGCATTTCCTGCCTGGCTTTTGACAGCTCCACTCCTTTGCATGTCCATATGTACTTTTCTAATGTTATCCAATTATTGTGGTAGCTATTCCCACAGTCTGGTTTCCTGGCGCAGCGCTTGTGTGTTTCTGTATTGTTGTTGCGGATACTATCACTCAGATGAGCCAGAGCAAATGACGGAATACTCCTGACTTAAGGAAGACATTTTCAAACTAAACAACGGTGTCATGACCAATGTCCACATACATTGGTCATGGTAGGCGGCGCGACTCTCGTCTGCAGCGGCCTCTGCAGTCCGTCTGCGTTTTTATTATTTTATGTCTATGTTTTTATGTAGTTTTTGTTATTTTTTGTTGGGGTATGTGTGTGGGGGGGGTGGGGGTGGTGTGGGGGGGTTGGGGGTAACTTTTAAATCTCTCCCTGCACGGGAGACCCGACCTTTTCTTTGTCGGGTCTCCGTTGTCGTTGGGGCTGCAACGAGGAGCGGCCTCCAACAGGAAGACCGGGGGCTCTGGTGCCGCCTACTCACCTCACCATCGCGGAGCTGGCCGAGTCCAGAGCGGGTGGAGCTGTGGTGGACGCTGCTGCGGCTCGACCTCTGGAGATTCGGTGGCTACAACTGCGGGTTTGGCGGACAGTGACACCGGGAGCCCGCGGGTCCCTGGAGGGAGTCCGCTTTTCGGGGCTTCCACAGCGGCGACTTCTCCCGCCCGAGTTGCGGGGTTGAAGAGCTCCTGGAGCGGGGCCTACATCACCACCCCGCGCGGCTTGGAATGGCGGCGGGTCTCTGCGAGCGCACGCCGGGGGCTCTAACACCAGGACCCGGTGCGCGACCTTGCATCACCCGGCGTGGCTTAAATGGCCACGGGACAATCGCCATCGCCCGCCGGGGGCTTTGACTTTGACTCTGACATCGGGGGGGGGAGAGTGCAGTGGAGAGAGAAGTTTTTTTGGCCTTCCATCACAGCAATGTGATGGATGTTTATGTAAATCATGTTGTGTCTTGGGTCTATTTGTTTGTAATGTATGGCTGCAGAAACGGCATTTCGTTTGGACCTCAAGGGGTCCAAATGACAATAAATTGAATTGTATATTGTATATTGTATTGTACGCTACACTTTCACTGTTATAACTACACCCAGATTCCATAAAGAATTCCAATTTTGAACAAATTATGTATTAAAATCAGTGAGATTACAATATTCTGCCAAAAATCTTAGCTCTGATTAAAAATATGAATTCCCCGTTCCTGGCAGTGTGCGATTAATTGGTACAAGCCAACCAGTCGGAGGAAGGGTCTCGACCCGAAACATCACCCATTCCTTCTCTCCAGAGATGCTACCTGTCCTGCTGCTGTGTTACTCCACCTTTTTGTGTCTATCCAATGGTTTCATTACCAGCTGGGTTGCAATGTGCTTGCAATGCATCAAATGCATTCTTTAGAGTCTCATTTGAGGGCATCATATTATGGAATTCACTCCCCTTATGATGAAAAGGATGCAATAACCTTACTTTGGTGAGCTGGCCATTGCCAACTCGGCAGAGTGTCAACTCTCCAAATCTTTATGCCACCAGCAGGAAGTAGAAGGCATGAAGCGTGAGATGAAGGGTAGTTCAGGGAGAGTACAGACAAAGCAGCGTAGATGTTGCAATCACAATGGGTGCCAACATGAGGAGCTGAAAGCTAATTTCTCTCATTCTCTCCCATTCCTATCCCCGTTCTATATACAGATTATTTGTCTGTAAATCCAAAGAGTCAGACAGCTTTATTTCTTCCGTTGCATATTCCCACAATTGGATAACACAGTTTGCTGTTTCTCAGTACATAGCAACATTTCATTTCATTTGGGAGGTATCATTCCCGGCATTGTTATTCGGATTTAGACACTCTGTCTAAAATCAATAGTTTAATTAGCTTGAACTATGGGACATAACTATGTCTCGGTGTCTTCACTGATTTACGCTCTCTCATACTGGAGGATAGTTGTTAAATTAAATAACAAATGACGGTACTTCACATGTGACTTGTTTTGTGCCAAACAGAACATCTGGCTGTAGCTTTATTTGTAGAGAAAAGCAGACTTCGGAAGTTTTAACACTAAAAGGTGTGACAGCCCCCCCCTCTCTCAGGTGTCGCTCTGATCTCTATCACTGGCTGACAGGCCAAGAGAGGCCAAACCCCATCATCATTGGTAAAGTCTGGGTCCAATGAGCTGGCATTGGATTGGCCCTCCTGAACCTTGTCAGCCTACTCCTTAATGGCCTGTCCCACTGTACGAGGTAATTCAAGAGCTCTCCCGAGTTTAAAAAAAAATCAAACTCGTGGTAAGCACGTAGAATGTATGTAGCGGGTACGTCGGAGCTCGGGACGTCTCTTAGCGGCTCCTAACGCTAACGGCAGGTACTCGGGAAACACGGTAAGATTGTGAAGACTCGTGAAGGTTTTTCAACATGTTGAAAACTGTCCACGAGAGCCCCGAGTACCAACGAGCGGCTATTACCGGAATTCTCCGAGTTCGAATCAGGGGAAACTCGGGAGAATTAGCTCGTACAGTGGGGCAGGCCCTTTATATACTCTTGAATTAGCTCGTACAGTGGGGCAGGCCCTTTATAAAACCCAGGCATTCCAGCCAGCGAGGAGAAGGGAGATGGAAAGAGAAGAAGCATGAGAGGACAGAGATCGCCAGTGCTGCCTCTTCAAGCCCAAAGCTAAGCTGCCAGGTTACGCCTGAGACCACCAGCAAGGCAAGGGTGAACTGCAGGGAGAAGCCTGAGATCGCCACGCCTCCTCCTTCGAGTCCAGGATGGAGCTACTGGGACAAGCCTGAGATTGCCAGTGCCACTGCACATGCTCCATGACTAAAAGGAACAGTGCCCCATGTGGCTTTTAGAGATGTTTAACTAAATAACTAACTATACAATTACTGCTAGAAATGTGAACACTGCCGAACCTGGCGTCATCCCTGATGATGACAGCACAATTAATTAAATATTAAATTACTTATATTAAAAAACTGCAAGCCAACTGGCCAAGATGTTAAAGGATAGACGATAGTTTGTGGAGCTTAGGACAGTGAGGCCCAATGGCCAGAATTCATGCTGTCGGTTCATTATAAATCTGTGCAAATTAACAGAAGTTGGTATCAAAACTAATGGCAATGTTGTGCATTTAATTGAGGTAGAGTGTCAGGTAGAATAAGTTAGTTAATATATCACTATTAAAATACTGCAGGCAGGAAACTAAGTTGTACCCATTCATTAATTAGCCATGTCCCGTTAATCCTTTTTTTTCAATGCAACCTTCATTATACAACATATCACGTAACCTAAATTATTGTATTCTTTGTGCTTCACAGAAATTTGTAAGGATGAAAAGTGCATTGAAAGGACTCTGAGATGATATATTGGATGCAATATAATACTGATAAAGAGTAGATGTGAGGTTATCAGAAGCATCTACCCATTGTCTTTGGAAACTTCAACTAGCCTCCATTTAAACCACTGTATTGATATTCAAGATGCTATAGAGCTTCTCAAAGGCCCAGATTGCCACTGCATGTGGCACAACTTTGATATGATCCACTCCATTTACAGTTTACAAGCCTCAGTCCATTTAACTGCACCTAATAAAGAAGCTTCACACAGCTTGTCAGAAACTTCTCCTTTACGATTAATGCCTGCTATGGTCTGCCAGGCAAGGTAATGAAGACAAGGTTTGTGATGGTTGGATGCTGTAATTGGAATCGCAGGAGAAATTAACCCCTGGAATTCCTTTTAAGCCTCACCCAATTTTCACACACATACAGTACGGTGGAAGAATGCACAACACACATTTTCAGTGTTGCAACTGCACTGCTGCAATACCGGCACAAGGAACAGAACAAGGCATTTAGGAACTAATTTGTAGCAGCATTAAGGCTTCATGTAAACACCACATGTCGATGTCTGACTGGTGTCTACAATGCAAAGAGGTTGGCCAGTTACATAGAGCAAAAATATGTTCTGCCATAGTGTAATCAATGTATAACCAGCAGCAACAAAGATATTCCAGCCCACACATCAGGGAGTGTCATGTATGTGGTGCCAATGCCATATAGGTTGATGGCCCACAGGATGAAAGAATGCTGGTGAAAGGGTGATAGAAACATTTTATTTAAGTGGTCTGGGATCAGGAGCCAGGGGGCACTGTTTGCTATGGTGAGGGCACACCTGAAGCTGGCTGGTTTATTGGGAGTAAGATAGAGCAGAGCCAGGAATTTGCTGCTGGATCAGGGCTCGCAGCAAATGAGGGGATCCTGGATACCTTGGGTCAGTCAGAGTAATTGTTCTTCTTCATTTTCGCGGAAGGATAGGGATTTTTGTTCACATACGGATTTAAGGAAGGCTTTATGTTTGACGAGAAACACCACAGGAGAAATTCACTCTCTGTTCTTCCCTTTCAAAGTAGTATTGTAAAATTGTGTGTTCTAAAATAATTAAAGCCTTAGACAGCTGCTCACATGACAATATAACCCAGAAGGGTCTTGGCCCGAAACGTCACCCATTCCTTCTCTCCAGAGATGCTGCCTGTCCCGTTGAGTTACTCCAACATTTTGTGTCTATCTTCAGTGTAAATCAGTTTTTTTGCAGTTCCTTCCCACACATAATCCAAATCCTACCTGCAAGCACAGTTCTGCCTGTGCATGCCTGCTTAAAATCTACTGATTTACCATATTTAATACTAATTAATATTGTGGCTTTCATTGAGATAAAGCCACGGCTCTGGACGTGGTATCTGAATGCTCAATGTGAGCATGGGTTGTGACGGCAGGCTGTGTTCCACTGTAGCCATTATCCATACAGTCAGTTGCTATGGTTAATGCCACGAGATTAAAAATAAAGTTGAGTGAAAATGAATAAACCCATCACAAAAAATGCTGAATGCCGTTCTATTTTGGGTGCTGTAACAATTTCCTGCAGTGATAACTTCCAACACAATGCATTCCAGGCACAAATAACCATTCTTTGTACAAAAAAAAAACTTCCCATGCATCTCCTTTAAACTTTGCCCCTCTCACCTATGCTCTTGACAATTTGTTGTTTCCATCCTGGGAAATAGGTTCTGAGAGTTTACCTTGATTAAGCCTCTGATAATTTCATATATTCTATCAGGTCTTCAGGAATCTCCGGCATTCCAGAGGAAACAATCCAAGTCTGCCCAAACTCTCCCTAATCCAGTCATCATTCTGGTAAACATTTCCTTTCCAAAGCACCCACAATCTTCCAGTAATGGGGCAACCAGAACTGCATGTAATACTTTGATGCAACCTGACCAAGTCCTATAATGCTGCATCATGACAGCTTGATACTTATGCTCAATGGCCCAAACAATTAACTAAGTATACTATATGCCTTCTTTCCCACTCTATCTAGTCATGTTGCTGCTTTCAAAGAGTTATGGACTTGGACCCCAAAATCCCTCTGTACATCAATGTTGAAAGGGGTCATCCAATTAATTGTATATTTTCCCCTTACATTCAACCTCCCAAAGTGCAACACCTCACACTTGCTCAGATTAAATTCCATTTGTCATGTATCCATCCATTTAGTAGCTGACCTATATCCTGCTATATACTTTGACAGCCTTTCTCACAGTCCACAACCTCCAATCTTAGTGTCATCTGCAAACGTATTAACCAACCCATCTACATTTACAGGTTAGAAGGAATGGGTGATATTTTGGGTCAAGACCCTTCTTCAGACTGAGAGTCTGGGGAGAGGGAAACTGGAGATGTGGAAGGACAAGATGTGAAAATGACTGAAAACGATAGACTTGATCTGTCATTTTCACACCTTGCCCTTCCATATCTCCAGTTTCCCTCTCCCCTGACTCTCAGGAAGGGTCTTGACCCTAAACGTCACCTATTCATGCAGGAAAGAACTGCAGATGCCGGTTTAAATTGAAGGTAGACACTAAATGCTGAAGTAACTCAGCGGGACAGGCAGCATCTCTGGAGAGAAGGAATGGGTCACATTTTGGGTCGAGACCCTTCTTCAGATGTCACCTATTCCTTCTCTCCAGAAATTCTGATTGCCCTGCTGAGTTACTCCAGCATTTTGTGTCTATCTTCGGTGTGAACCAGCATCTACTGTTCCTTCCTACACATCTACATTTACATCCAAGTCCTTTATATATGTGCTGGCTGGTAGGTTAATTGACACTGTAAAGTACGTTACAGCAAGTACGTTACAGCAGATACAACAAATGTTGGGAGATAGGTTACAGGGAAAATATATTTGGGGTTAGGATTGCTCTGTGAAATAGCATAGACTGAATGGGCTGCTTGGCCTTCCATGTTACAATAAAATGTGGAAATCACAGTTTAAAAATATTCTAAAGGCCTATAAGTGATAACTGGAGAAAACTGACAGCAGTCAATTAAATCACATAAATATTACTAAATATCAGGACAAAGAAAATTTGTGTCATCATATCAAGGACAAAACTTCCATTGACAATACCCTAAAGTTCTTTACAGGACACTATCAAACAACATTTGACACCAAGCCATAGACGGAGTGAGCAGGACTGATGAGCAATAGAGAAAATAAAGATATACACAGAAATGTGGAGCAACTCAGTGGGACAGGCAACATCTCTGGATGGAAGAAATGGGTGACATTTCTGGTCAAGACCCTTCTTCAGACTGAGAGCTTTATGAAATGAACTTCAGAGGTTTGAACCTTGACCCAGCTGTAAGTAGGATTGCTGGTGGTGGAATGACTAGACGGTGATATATCAGAAGTAAAGGTGTACAGTTATATTGGGAGTTGTTAAGCTAGAAGAAATTAAAGAAATTAAGATGGGCTAATTAATGGCAACATTTGGAAATAATGATAATTGTGAAACCGGGCCATTATTTACCTTGGTGGTAACAAAGCCATGGATGAGAGTCACTGTTATGAGGAGAGATCTGGTACAGTAGATCCTCGAGTCTCCCTTGACTAATCTAGATACCTTAGCAATATATGATTTACTTAACGTTGAGAATGTTGGAAAAACTCAACACATCAGGTAGTATCTGTGGAGAGTGAAAAAGATAATGTCTCAGTCAATGACTCTTGATGAGAAAGGAACATCGATAAGAACCATAAATGCTCTTTCTCTCTCCAGAGGTGCTGCCAGAAGTGTTGGGTACTTCCGGCATTCTGTTTTTATTTTGGACTTCCAGCATTCACAGTTTTTTTTTTTGCTTTTTGCTTTGCCATTTAATTACCTTTTTATTGTAGTTGATCCACTCAATGAGTTTCAATATAGTATGTAACAACAACTATTCCTATCTGAAACGAATGGAGAACGTTGAAATTCATAATATTGATCTCCTGTACCCATACGCAATCTATGTCTTTAATTATCTGCTGTTCCTTGTGTTTCTGGATATATTTTTCTGCTCTCTTTGGGAAAATCTGCAATGATTTCTAACTTTATATAGTCTCTTCCTAAATAAATTGACCTTGAATGCAGTACAATAATATTACATGCTATGATCGCTGTGATACAGCCAACCCTCTCTCTTATATGGAGGCAGAAGAGACTACAAAGGATGGTGTTTTGATGAAGGGTTAAGTCCAAAATGTCAATTATCCTTTTGCCTCCACAGATGCTGCCTGGCCAGCTGGATATGAGACCCAGCTGAGATTGATCTGACAGGCAAGGTAAAGGAAAATCCCAAGTGATTCTACAGGTATATTAAGAATAAAAGGTGGTGGAGAGCTGTGTGTGTGTGGGGAGTGGGGGGGGGGGTCATTTATGCGTGGAGTCCAAGGTTATGAGTGTGATTTTTAATGACTATTTCTGTTCAATCCTTGCAAGGATATTCCCTTGGGTACACAAAATTGCTGGGGAAACTCAGCGGGTGCAGCAGCATCTATGGAGCGAAGGAAATGGGCGACGTTTCGGGCCGAAACCCTTCCTCAGACGGATATACCCTTCATCTGCAGCCACATGTGAAGTCAGGAATATGAGAGGGTGGACATGTTATTTAAGAGGAGCAGAAAGGACAAGCCAGGGGTCCTTCAGGGCATTGAGTCTGCCTTAGTGGTGGGTAAGTTACTGAAGGGGATTCTGAGTAACAAGATTTACCACCATTTAGATGTACAGGGACTCATTAGGGTTAGTCAGCAAGGTTTTGAATGTAGGAAATCAGATGGAGATTTAAATGAAGAGGTGACCAAGAGGATCGGTAAGACTGGTAGACATTGGCTATATGGACGAGCAAGGCCTTTGACAAGGTGGGCTAGGAATCTGTAAGGTTAGATTGCATGGGATGCAGGGACAGCTAGCTAACGGGATACATAATTTAATTTAGCAAGCAGAGGGTGAAAATGAAAGGTTGTTGCTTAGACTGGAGGCCCGTGATGAGTGGTATGCAACAGAAATTAGTGCTGGCTCCACTGTGAAATGTCTTTAAAAAAGGAAAGAATGGTTGGAAGATAAAAAGCACTAAAAATGTTCAATGGCACAAAAATGTTCAATGGTTCAATGGTACTTTATTTGTCACATGTTAAATTGTACAGTGAAATTCTTTTTGCATATTATACATGCAGGCGCTGCCATGTTTTACATAGAAACATAAAAACATAGAAATTAGGTGCAGGAGTAGGCCATTCGGCCGTTCGAGCCTGCACCACCATTCAATATGATCATGGCTGATCATCCAACTCAGTATCCCGTACCTGCCTTCTTTCCATACCCTCTGATCCCCTTAGCCACAAGGGCCACATCTAACTCCCTCTTAAATATAGCCAATGAACTGGCCTTAACTACCCTCTGTGGCAGAGAGTTCCAGAGATTCACCACTCTCTGTGTGAAAAAAGTTTTTCTCATCTCGGTTTTAAAGGATTTCCCCCTTATCCTTAAGCTGTGACCCCTTGTCCTGGACTTCCCCAACATCGGGAACAATCTTCCTGCATCTAGCCTGTCCAACCCCTTAACCCCTTTGGTGCCATTTCCAAAGTCTGGTCCGCCCATAAACTTGGCCTACAGGAGTGGCTCGTGATCCAGATAAACCCCAGGCTCCTACAGGGACTTCTTCCGTCATCGCTGAACGGATCAGCCCACAAACCAACATCCCTCAACCAGTTTCAACCAGATTATTCAATATTGAATATAACATAATTTTCTGAGAGGCTCAAGAATGATTAACCTGTAATTTATGGTGTAATTGTGCTAATCACAATGAAAAAAAATCACCTGAAATAGACTAGAATTAAGTGGCATTATTCCTTGAGGTTTCCTGTCATAGATATCATTGGACTGACAGAAGAAATGTTTTTCAGCTAATGGGCTTATCTCTGTAAGCTATTAAGAGCATGTCCATTGTACAATATTGACGTGTATAAATTTGAAGATTCGGCCATTAATTGTATCAGAGTTCAGATGGAATAAAAGGATCAACTTTGCAAATCAGATTAATAAAATGTAGCATTTATGTTACAAATGTCAATTATGTCTCGGTGAATTGCATTGCAAGGAAGAGATTGAATAAAAGTGAAAAAAAAAATAACAGGGTAATTAGTGGCACACTACAAAAGCAGGATATTACGAATAGTATTCAATATATTGGCGGATAAAACGATAATGGGGAATGAAGGGGATAATTGCACATAATGGGGGAAGACTGAACATCCGAGGCCAATAGCTTGAGGGTTGTTGATGCAGGGTGAGGTTTCGATCTTAACTGTAATAGAGGAGGAAAATCTCCAAATACTAAAGTAGCACCGTACTCTGGATGCTTTTTGAGCAAAATCTGAAGCTCCAGAAGACTAAAAATTGCTTGGCCATTCATAAATGATCTGTGATCAATTAACACACAGGTTGAGGCTACCGACATGCCCAAAAAAATGTGAGAATATAACCAAATTCATGTCTTCCCAGGCCTAATCCAATATTATAACTAGCTTCTGTCAAATATCACAATGGGAATAATCCCAACACATAACTGTTAAAGAAGTGATGACCCATGAAAATGGGGATGGAAATAACAGCAAGTTGTCAACCTCTGCAAGACAAGTCTTGTAGGAAATGCTTCCTGTGTGGTATGCCTCCAAACGCAACTAGGCTTCCTTGCAAAATCTCCATTCCTAGACTTGGGCAGTTCTAAGATACACAACGGACACCGGCCAGGGAAACACTTTTACCATTATACCACACACACATTCAAAGTCATAACCCTATTTGACTTCACAAGATTCCACCATTTATTGTTTAATAAATATTCACAATAGTTACTAACCGCAAGCACCACATGGATATTTTTGGGCCAAAGTCAGCAATTCTCTCAAAGGTGGCCTCAAGAATGCAGCAGTGTCCAACCTTCCTTTCTAATAATGAGTATCAAATATCCAAACAGAATACTACAGGGATGGTTTATTAAGATGACTGTATAAAGTGTTAAGACTAAAATAATGTAATATTCTCTTTACAGGCAGCAGAGAATGACTTCCATGCAACAGTGCTTAGTTTAGTTCAGAGGTACAGCGTGGAAACAGGCTATTCGGCCCACCAAGTCCATGCCGACCACCAATCATGTGTACATTAGTTCCAATCTACACACTAGGGACAATTTACTGAAGCCAATTAACTACAAACCTGCACATCTTTAGAATGGTTGAGAAAACATCTGGAGAAAACACCCACAGTCATGGGGAAAATGTGCAAACTCCTTACAGACAGCACAGTAGCCATTGGTCAAGATTGAACCCGGATCTCTGGTGCTGTAAGGCAGCAACTCTACTGTTGTGCCACTGTGCTGCAGTGGTGAAGCAAGTTAAATTAATGGAGAAAGATTCAGTATCAAAGATGGTATATGGCTACTATCCTATTCAGTAACATATGTATTAGGCTGATTGGTGCAGGATGATTCTGCAAGTGTTATCAAATGGCAAATCATTCCCTGGAGATCAAACATAAAAAATATTCTTTAATTTGGAATTAATTGAAATGTGTTGAGTGGTAATCTTTGATATGCCTCACACACTTGGTTGGACCTCAGTGTTCTTACAAAATCCCTGATGTTATATTGTTAAGCATTTGGATATTAAAACATGAATAGAAATGCAACACATTTTCAGCTCTAGTTTTCTGCTCCTAATGCCACAGAGAGCTGCAATCAAATAGTTTTCCCTTGCCTGCCTCTGGATTATTGAATCTCCCCTGTGAGTGTCACATTTTGATTTACTGCATTTTTTCTTAGCTTTTCATGATGAGCAGCGGCTGTTAGCAGCTGCCCTCAGATAAATAATGTAAATAATGTAGATCGTTATACCACAGCAAAGCAGTTCTCCAGAGGATAAATCTGTGCAATGTATACACTGTTATGGTGTTGGATTAGCTTTGTTATGGTGTTCAGGAGCTGCATGAACTCCACTATGATTTGCCCAGCAGGCAACTAGGACTGTGAAAGCCCATGTGTGTTGTCGGATTGATTGCAGCCTTCCCAGATGGTATCTTGAACAGCCATCCCATTCCCCTACCACTCCCCCAACCCCCAAAGTCATCTTGTCACCCTGTCTGCATATTGCAAGTGTAAGTGGAGTGTTAAATAGCACTGGAGAGTGGAAATAAATAAATGAACAGCATACTAAGTGATGTAAACAGCACATATGCAACACCGCGGCATCCCAAAAGCACAATAAATATTGAAGTGTAGTCATAGTCTGTAGAAAAAATGGTGGCCATTTTTTGCATGTCATGATCTCAGAAATAACGATAATGTCCAGATAATTTAATTTAGTCTGGTTGCTTGGAAAATAAATATTGACCACCACATTGAAAATAACACTACTGTTTTCTGAATTATGCATGAGTTCTATTTCATCCACCTGAGACAGCAGGTGAGAGAGAGGGTCGCAATTTAACAACTTATGTAAATATTGCATGTCACTATTCCAACAGCTAGCAGGCATTACTCAACATGGAGAGCAAAAGAAGGAAACAGTAAATCAATATGTCACACTCACTGGGGAGGTGGGTGCAACCGCAATACGCGGCCTTTATTAACTGAGCTAAAACGTTTGGTGATGACAATTAGGGATTGTGGAACCCTCTTCTCCAATTTATTAGTTTTAATTTTTTTTGTTTTTGTTTTAGAGATACAGCACAGAAACAGACCCTTTGGCCCACCGAGTCCACGGTGACCAGCGACCCATCATCCTACACACACTAGGGACAATTAACATTTATACAAAGAAAAATTAACCTACAAACCTGTACGTCCTTGGCGTGTGGGAGGATACCGAAGATCTCGGAGAAAACCCAAGCGGTCACGGGAAAAACGTACAAGCTCTGTATAGACAGCACCTGTAGTCGAGATTAAACCCGGGTCTCTGGTATTGAAAATGTTGTAAGGCAGCAACTTTACTGCTGTGCCATCGTGCCACCCTTATCTACCTGCAAAAATTGTTTCTATTTCTTCTGGGATAAATAAAAGTAGTGTGAAGTAAATGGTCAGTGTGGACTCGGTGGGCCGATGAGCCTGCTTCCATGCTGTATCTTTCAATCAACCATATTTTGTGTTTGAACTGAGTGCAATGCAGTGCTGATGTCAATGCAGACTGGTGCAGAGTGGGGCTGCATCATTACCCCAAACAACATTCACATTCTTCCTTGCTGCAGAGCTGCCTCTCATGGAACTATTCTGCACAGACTAATGGGAAACCTCAACCTATGGCATCTCCATACCAGAACCAAACTCACTCCATCCTCAGCATTTCTAAGCAAAGATCCTATAGCAAGCAAGATAGATCACTCGATGAAAAAGACGTAGTACGGTCATGGGCAGATTCATGGGTAATTTTCAGCCCCATTTCCGTAACCGGCTTCCGTCTCCACGCCAAGGATCCCATAGTGGGGCAAAGATACTAGTGCGGAGACGGAAGGCGGTTACAGAAACATCGTCGTAAAAATAAAAGTTCTTTGGTAAAAATCTTCTCCTCATTTTCAGAATTGTAATTTATTAACACAAACTGTTCCCCGCAACGTTGATTACACTGCGAGTCGGGTCAGGTCGTGTCGGGTTACTGAAATGGATGAAAAAAAGGCCCACGTTCCGCTCCGTAACGTACTACACGTCAGCCCATTGCATTTAGAAGGAGTGGTCTATCTTGCTCCGCTATCGAATCTTTGGTTATAAGCACAATGTCAGACAAAGGCAGCATGCTGTACATGACCAGTGATTGAGCTCTCAAGTTATCATCAACCCTTTCCCTGAAGCCACAAGAGAACTCAATATCCACTAAACAAAGATCCACTACTTAGCTGCTTCTGTACAACTGCAGCCTCCCAGAATAAAGGTCCACCTTGAATCTACACTTTCCAATGTTCGTGGAAAGTGCAGAACGTTTCCCATATCTTAGGAGCCACTGCTCAGTGAAGCCAGACACGAATGAGGACATTCACACTTGCCTTTGGTATGCCAGCACATACTTTAGCCACCTAAGGAAACAAATGTATGAAGATCATGGCCCAAAACTCAGCACAAAGTTCCTGGGCTACCATGTTACAATGGTCCTTGACCACTCATTGGCTTCTGAGATCTGAACTACACATAGCAGGTACATCAAGTCATTGAGGAGACACTAGATACCACCAACTCCATCTCCAGACAATCTTCTTAACACATAAACCGATGCCCGAGTCATCTCCAAGCCCAACAGCCCCGGTATTAAGGCGCTGATTACAATTATTTGGATCTGTTAGGCATGCCATGATGTTCTCATGCCTGATCTCAGGCTCCCGAAACAGATACTCTATGCTGAGAACAAGGATAGTTGACCTTTCGGGCCAAGACCCTTTGTCAGAATCTGTGCCCACCTCAACGAGTTCCGGGCTCACCATGATATAGAGCTCTTTTTCCACTGCCTCCATCTCCGGACCTCTTTCTAAGGGAAGGAATAGAGTTCCTCTCGCCATCTAGTGACAACCCCTTCTCCTGTCACCAACATCCTCCCTCCTCGGATACCCATGCCGGCTCTTCTACCCTCTCTGGAACGTTTTATTCCTACTCTCGGCCTGACATCAACCATCTAGACTTCTCTTCTCCCCTCAGACACTCCAATCCCACACCTTCTGAAAGCACAGCTCACCACTCACACAGCAACAATTCCAACATTGTTATTAAACCCGCCAACAAGGGAGACGCTGATGTAGTCTGATGGGCTGACCTTTACCATGCTGAGGCCAGGTGCCAGCTCTTGGACATTTTATTTATTTATTTATATTGTTATATATTTTAGCGTGTCCTGCTGAGTTACTCCAGCGCTTTGTGTCCTTTTGCATGTTAACCAGCATCTGCAATTCTCGGTCTCCACAGTTAGAGTATTGTATTCAGTTTTGGTCACCCTGCTATAGGAAGGATGTTGATGAGCTGGAAAGAGTGCAGAGAAGATTTACGCGGATGTTGCCAGGACTTGTGGGCCTGAGCTATAGGAGAGGTTGGGCAGGCTAAAACTTTATTTCTCAAAGCGCTGGACTCTGAGGGGTGACATAGAGCAGATAAAATCATATGGGAAATAGATAGGGTGAATGCACAGATTTTTTTCACCCCAAAGTAGAGGAATCAAGAACTAGAGTGCATTGGTTTAAGGTGAGAGGGGAAATATTTAATTGGAATCTGAGGGGCAACTTTTTCCACACAGAGGGTGGTGGGCATATGGAATGAGCTGTCAGAGGAGGTAGTTACGGCAGGTACAATAACAACATTTAAAAGACATTTGGACAGGTACATGGATTGGAACGTTTTAAAGAGATATGAGTCAAATATGGTTAAATGGGATTATCTTAGACGGAGCATCTTGGTCGGTATTTATGAGTTAGTCTGACAACAGTTTCTGTGCTGTGTAACTCTATAACTACAGCTCAACCAACAACATTTTCAAAGGTTTCAAAAGTTTCAAAGGTCTGTTATTGTCACATGTACCGATTACGGTGCCGTGATATGCGAATTACCATACAGCCATACAAAAAAAAGTAACAAGACACACAAATACATAAAATTTAACATAAACATCCACCACAGCAGATTCCCCACTGTGATGGAAGGTAAAAAAGTCCATCTTCTTCCTTTTTATTTCTCCCGCGGTCGGGGCAGTCGAACCATCCATCGGGGCGATCAAAGCTCCCGCAGCCGGCGGTCGAAACTCCCACGTCGGGGCGATCGAAACTCCCACGTCGGGGCAGTTGAAACTCTCGCGGCTTGGAGTTCCCGATGTCGGACTGACCAGAGAGCACGAGCTCCATGATGTTAAGTCCACAAGCACCCATGGTTGGAGCTCCGAGGTCGATCCTTTTGCCAGGGATCGTGGGCTCCGTGATGTTAAAGTCCCATAGGCACCCGCGATGGAGCTCTCAAAAGTCGGTCTCCAGCAAAGGCCGCCAACTCCTCGATGTATACGACACAGAAAAAAATGCATCTACGTCGAGGTAAGAGATTAGAAAAAGATTCCCCAACCCCCCCCCCCCCCAAGTAAAACAAGCTAAAGAACACTAAAAGCATACATTTAACACATACTATTTAAACACAAAGAAGGAAAGGACAGACAGACTGTTGGCGAGGCAGCCATTGCTGGCACCACCCGGTGTAAGCCTTCTTCAGAGTTTATACAAAGGTTTGAGCAGTCAGTTCACCATCAACATCTTGGAATTTGCAAAGTATACTGGCCTTACTAGGAACATTCAAATCCAGAGGTACTGTAATAAGAATTTAAAAAATAGGCCTGATACCATAAGAGGAGCAGTTTTCATCTCCTAATTAACATCAAAATGTGTTTATTTCCTAATGTAGGCAAAAATGCTTGAGGAACTCAGCGGGTGAGCCAGCATCTATGGAGCGAAGGAAATAGGTGACGTTTCGGGTTGAAACCCTTCTTCAGACAGATGTGAGGGAAGAAGAAAAAAAATGCATTTACATTTCCTAATGGTGACTTTTATTAAATCCTGATAAGTAATTAAATCAAATTAACTTTCCAGGTGCCATACCAGGATTTGAACACATTTGCACACATCTTCACATCAATGTAATCCAGTAACATAACCACTTGCTCGCATACCTAGGGCACAGTTGTTATTGGGTATGAGGCAGTCATAACATGAATTGTGAACCATTCATCGATTCCATCTGAATGTATGAAAGATAATTTACACACATTTTGAAATGTATCTTCGTTTAATTCTGCCCAAAATATCTATAAGCTCTTCAGGTTCCTGCCATCTGTTCTAAATTTCCTTCCAGCTACAGTTCTTATTCAATCAATCGGTGCTGGATAAGTCAGAAGAAAGTTACAATTTCAGGAACATCGACAGAAAATGCTGGAGTAACTCAGCAGGAAAGGCAGCATCTTTGGATAGAAAAATGGGTGACGGTTTGGGTCGAGACACTTCTTCAGGACCCCTTCTTAATGACCCTTCAGGACATTATTTGTTATGCCTACTCAGCCACATCTGTTTTGCATTTAAACTTGAATTAATAGTGGGTGTTTAAAGTTACAGAGTGTCAAGTGGTCAGAAACGTTGGTGTCAAAGCTTCAGGGCGTTCATTACAGTATATAAAAGTACATACCTAGGCAAAGTATTTGTTAGCTTTTATTATTCCTTCAATTCTCCATGTATGGTAGGGGCTTGACACAAATACTATTAATGCAGCATCATCCTTTACAGGAATACATTGTGACTGATCAACTCGATAATTAGTTCTCTGTTTTTCTAAGAGGAAGAATCATGCTCACGCTAAATCAATAACAGGCGTATGCAGGGGTCAGCTTTTTCCAACATATACATCAACGACTACCCACCCATCCCTTTGCATAGACTGACAGCCAAACCTTTGCAGATCAGTGTCAGACCTGTGTGTTATTGAATTAGCACTAACTGAGGAGCTACATTTCATGAAGACCACATTAAATAAGTGACTTTGTCCAAATGGAAACTAAAAGAATGCTCCCGTGATAATTGCCATAGTCAATTATTTCATGAATTCCTCCTCCAGATTACCCTTCACAGGTATCATCCATCTAAACATCTGACCCAATGCCATTGATTGAATCTATAACCTCAAGCAATTATAAGCTGCTACTCTACTGACTGTGCTTGAGAGGAATGCAGCCACTGATACAATGTTTGTATATTTGGACAACATTTCCCGCTTATATATATTATTGGTAAACCTTTTCAACTTTTATTTTCTACCAATCTCTTCGATTAATACAGCAACTATCTGGACCCCATGACACCCCAAGGAACCTTTACAGGAAATAAGCTCTTGATTTGTGGTCAATAAAGTAAGATAGGAAATATGATTTTCAACATTTGCACAGCAAGGTCCAACACGTTGTGGATATTCCGTAAACATATTATCTGTGTGATTGCTGTTGATGGAAGGCTGAATAGGTCCCAATACAAGAATAACTTCCTTCTATTTGCAAATGTCAGGAGATCTTTGACATGAACGCTAAAAAATTCAGGGAGCCTCAATCAAATAGCCACCCAACAAAAAAAAGAGTATTGCAGAAATCCCTTAGTACTGGAAGCCTGGAAATGTTACTGATTAATCAATCATTCCCAGATCATGGTTCCGAGTTACTCATGTTGGTGTCTTTAAATGCCACATAATTTGAGCGTCAAGACTGATTCCATGTTCATTTGAGGAGGTTAAGTTACAGGGATTTAACTACATCTATCGATTGTTCTTGGTGGAAGATGTGAACTAAGTCCATACATGGAAAGAAATGGCTGGCTATTGTTTCAATAGCTGCATGGAAGAGCGTGAATGAACTGTTTCCCTTCATGCGCTCATGTCCAAGCACTTGATTAATCTTGCACAGGTTATCCAAAGCTGCCAGGATAGATTTGATAGCACTAACATTATGGCAATGACCACTAACATCTGGAAATATTATAGCTCTCTGATGTGAAGCCATGGCCAGGTGGCATCTGCTGGTGGCCTTCCGCCACACAGGTTACAAAACTAGTGGGAAATATTGCTGTTCACTCATACAACACAGAAATAGCACATTTGGCCCAACTTATCTATGCCAAGAAAGATGCCCGTATAAGCTAGTCTCATTTGCCTGTAGTATGCTCAAATCCCTCTAGATCAGTGGTTCCCAACCTTTTTTTGGCCATGCCCCACCTAATCACCTCTAAAATCCTGATGCTCCCCCCCCCCCCCCCATATTTTAGCACGAGCAGACAAATAAATAATTCTCAGAAAATGGAATTTACTCAAAATAACATCTGAAACATAAACTACACATGTTTACCTGATGCCCCCCTTAAAAATCAAATTGCCCCCCTGTGGGGCGTACGCCCCACGTTGGGAACCACTGCTCTAGATCTTTCCTACCCATGCCCTTTTATAGAATTTTCAGTCCAGTTTTCCCATAATTATGTTTACCTCTCTTCAAGGCAGAGAAATTGATTCCACTTGAGAAATTAATATCGGCTGGATACCAGGATATTTGCTCTTCATGTTCTCTTCAAGCATTGTCAGAAGAGATCTTCAGAGGAATTATAAAATGAGGAATAACGATGAATCTGTCATATTTGCAAATTGAGGTGCAACATTAGTTGCAGGAATCAAGTTCTGACGTCTACCATCATAAAGCACTTTGAGAGGCTGGTCATGACACACATTAACTCCAGCCTCCCAGGCTGCCCTGACTACGACCGCAACAGGTCCATGGCAGAATCCATCGCCCTGGTCCTACGCTCATTCCTGGAACATCTGGATACCAAGGGCACCATTTGCAAGTTTGCAGATGACACCAGCGTAGTAGGTGGATCTTGTAGGTGGAACAAGACGGAGCACAGGAAGGAGGTGGACATCTTTATAACATGGCATCAAGACAACAATTTCTATCTCAAAATCAGCAAATGGAAAGAGCTAGTCATCAACTCTAGGAAGCAGGCTGGTATACACGATCACAGACTGATTCAACATTGCTGATGTGGAGATGGTGGAGAGCTTCACATTCCAAGGCATAAATATTACCAACATAATGATGTTATGGCCAAGAAAGCACATTAACGAGTCTACTTTCTTGGGAGATCAAGGAAATTCGGCATGTTTCCAAACTCTTACCAATTTCTAAAGGTGCAACGTTGAAAGTGTCCAATTGGCTTGCATCACAATTTGTTTTACTTATGAATGGTTTGATTGTACTTATGTATCGCATGATCTGCCTAGATAGAGCACAAAGCAAAGTTTTTCACTGTGTCTCTGTATGCGTGACAATAAAATGCAATAGTTGGAAATATCATGGGCAAGGGAATGGAATGTATTTTATGCAACTGTACCAGCCAGCGAACAGTTTAAACAGAGGTCTTAAACTGGAAAACTAGGGGCAGAAAGAAGTTGGGGTCATTGTGGTGAATGCATGAGCAGAACTCTAAATTGTTTGGGAAAACAGTTTTGGAGGGTGCAGATACATTGTACCTGTGGCAAAAACATTACCCCAACTCACCACACCAATTTACTCAGGATGGTAAACTGGCCAATGCCCTGCTCTCAAAACTTAACAGAGCCCATGCTTTGGAATCACTGTAAGTAGTAAATTAAATCCCTGACCCCAAACTAGTGGAAAAGCGATAGTGGGTGGTGGTATGCCTGCCTTGTCTGGGTATTACAGAGGTACCCAGCGTATATTTGTGGAGCCATCAGTAAGATTAACAGAATTGTAAAGAGTATGAAGGAAGTGGTCGGATGAGAAAGGTTGCAACTGTACAAACTTGGGAGTAGATTAAAGTCCGTATGTACATTTGTACATAATATATAAATGCACAAATTAATAAACCAGGTAATAATTTAATATCAGTCAGGTGAGTTGAAAGTGAATTCATAGAAAATAAGTTTGCAAGAGATTTTTTGTTACTGGGAGGCTTGATGAGGTGATATAATGATCCGAAAGGTAGGACATAAACGAAGGAGATAGACACAAAATGCTGGAGTAACTCAGCGGGACAGGCAGCATCATTGGATAGCATCATTCATTCTCCTGCATTTTGTGTCTATATTTGGTGTAAACCAGCAACTGCAGTTCCTTCCTGCACATAAAGGAAGGAGCTGAATTTGAAAACCATGTGAGAGAGTTGAAATACTAAAGGGATAAACTTAAAGTGTTAAATGATTTCTCCTGCTTCATTTTTTTATTCTTTTGACATGGGCTGCGTTCAAAGGCAGGAGTTACATCCTGCACCTGAACCAGGAGCAGTTCTACCTGATACTTAGGGTGGGTACCTGAAATGGACAGCCTTCCATACACACCATCGAGCACACTGCTTTTAATCAATGGGATAAAAGACGTAAAAAGAAGTGCGTTATTTCATCTGTTTGTAGAATGAACCCACATTGCCTACTGAATGTTCAAAAGGAAACTGCAGATGCTGGAATATCGAAGGTACACAAAATTGCTGGAGGAACTCAGCGGGTGCAGCAGCATCTATGGAGCGAAGGAAATAGGCGACGTTTCGGGCCGAAACCCTTCTTCAGACTGATAGGGGGTGGGGAAAGAAAGAAGGACAAAGGGAGGAGGAGGAGGAGCCCGAGGGCGGGCGGATGGGAGGAGACAGCTAGAGGGTGAAGGAAGGGGAGGGGGGGAGGGGGGACAGCACGGGCTAGCCAAATTGGGAGAATTCAATGTTGATGCCAAGGGGACGCAAGGACCCCAGACGGAATATGAGGTGCTGTTCCTCCAATTTCCGCTGTTGCTCACTCTGGCAATGGAGGAGACCCAGGACAGAGAGGTCGGATTGGGAATGGGAGGGGGAGTTGAAGTGCTGAGCCACCGGGAGGTCAGGTAGGTTATTGCGGACTGAGCGGAGGTGTTCGGCGAAACGGTCGCCCAACCTACGCTTGGTCTCACCGATGTAAATCAGCTGACATCTAGAGCAGCGGATGCAGTAGATGAGGTTGGAGGAGATACAGGTGAACCTTTGTCGCACCTGGAACGACTGCTTGGGACCTTGAATGGAGTCGAGGGGGGAGGTGAAGGGACAGGTGTTGCATTTCTTGCGGTTGCAACGGAAAGTGCCCGGGGAGGGGGTGGTGCGGGAGGGAAGTGAAGAATTGACGAGGGAGTTGCGGAAGGAGCGGTCTTTGCGGAAGGCAGACATGGGGGGAGATGGGAAGATGTGGCGAGTGGTGGGGTCACGTTGGAGGTGGCGGAAATGGCGGAGGATGCCTCCAATCATGCCAATAACCTGAATTTATTTTTTGATGGAGACTGTCTGTTCACATTATTCTCTGATTGAAAGTTGTAAAAGTCAGTGTTTTGTTTTACCACCCTGATCATGACTGATTTATCTTGTAGGTGCTCAGCTTCAAACATCCACTCCATTCTAATTGTTTCTTAATCAGTCACATCCATTAGTTTGATTGTTTAAATGGAAAACCTAAGGGTCACCAGGGAGATGCAAATCCCGAAAGAACAATTCAATGTTGATTTATGCATAAAAACAAACTATTACTTACAGATAGACAAATCTCCATTAAACAAAATGCAGTGTAACTGAAAGTCAAGTAGTTGTAGTTGATGAAAATCTGAAAGAAGAACAGAAAATACTGGAAACACTTAGCAGGCCGGACACCATATGTTGTCAGGACTCGAGTGATTGAGTTATGAGGTTGGGCAGGCTAGGAATTTCTTCCTTGGAGCATAGGAGACAGAGGGATGTTCTTATAGAGTGGATTAATTCATGAGGGTAATAGATAAGATGAATGCATATAGTGTTTTTCCCAGGAGTGGGGCGCCGTTGTGTATGGTTGCTCTGCCTCCAGCCCGTCCTTTCACCCTTTTTTATTTTTATTTTTAGTCCTGTTAGAAAAAAAAGTTTGTTGAAGTACTTCTTTTATGTGGGGGAGGGGAAGGGAGAAACTTTATTTCCTAGTCCCTACCTGGTCGGAGAGGCGGCTTACCTCCGAACTGCTTCTTCGCTCCTTCCTCGCGGCCTACCATCGGGATTGGAGCGGTGTCTCCTTTCGGGACCGGCCAGAACCCTAGCTTCGGCGGTGGCGCAGCACTGAAACACCGTCACGGAGCGGGCGATGCCTTACCCGGGTCGTCGTGCGGTAAGGTCCGGAGTGCTGTGACCGCAGACTCCAACATCGAGGAGCAGCGGTTTGCGGAAAGTCCAGCCGCGGGCGGCACTGGATTTAAAATACCCCCGAAGCCTGGGATCTCTTGCCGAGATTGCCAGAGTCAGAGCTGCGACGAGCGTGGCCTGTGGACAGCACGCGGTCTCTGGGGAGGAAGCCGCCATTCCAGACACTCCAAGCCGCTGAGGAGTGTTTCTCCCGACGCCAGAGCTCCATCATCCGGCAAGAGGGCCTGAAAAACATCGGACTGGCTGCGGAGGCCACAAATAGGCCCTGACCTCGGGTGATCACAGAGGAAGAGGACTGAACTTTCTAGTGCCTTTCCCCACAGTGGAAAATGTTGATTCTGCTGTAGGGGGACGCTCATGTTAAATTCTATAATGTGTTTTTATTTTTATTTTTTTTCTATGGATGTACGGAAACCTGATTATTTCTTCTATGTAAAGCACTTTGAGTTTCAATGTGAGTTGATTTAAACGTGCTATATAAATCTTACTTACTGACTGACTGACTGACTGACTGACTGACTGACTGACTGACTGACTGACTGACTTACTTACTTACTTACTTACTTGGCAAGGTAGGGAGTGAGGAAAGATGTGTAGGAAGGGACTGCAGATGCTGGTTTAAACTGAAGATAGACACAAAAAGCTGGAGTAACAGCAGTTCAGACAGCATCTCTGGAGAAAATGAATAGGTGAGTCAAGACCCATCTTCAGGGTCTATAGTGAGGAAAGATGGTTTGATTAAATTGCATTTATTTCAATGCTAGAAGACTGACTAGGAAGGCAAATGCACTCATGGAGTAGATATGTATGTGCAACTAGAACGTTATAGTAATTACTGAAACCTGGCTGAGGGAGAGACAAGATTGGAAGTTTAATGTTCCATGGTACAGGTGCTACAGGCAAGGCAGAGGTGGGGGTAAAAGAGGGGGGAATGATCCCTCAGTAATGTCATCTAGGACTACTGCCATGATGTTCTTAATCAATAAGACAACCCCCTCCCCCCACCCCAGCCCCGTCCCCTGCACCGCCATCTCCCACCACCCAGCCACTCTGCTCCTTTCCCTTCTTCTGTGCACATCTCCAATCCCCACATTCCACATTTACCTTTCATTCTCCCTCTTTGCCCTTCCTCCTATCTTCTGCCACACATAGCCCTCCCTCTAATTTTACATTGCACTCCTCTTCTTTCCTGATCAGACACACAATTGTTTCCTTTTCACCTCTACCTTTCGTTAATTACTCCATCCATCAGCCAATCATCACACGCCCCCCCTTCCCCGCCCCTCACCTGTATCCACCTATCACATTCCAGGCTTTGCCCCACTCACACTTCCCTTTTCTGGCTTTCTCTTCCCTATTCCAATAAGCATGAAGAAGGTGTCCTGATCTGAAACATATTATTTCCTCCCTTCATAGGCACAAAATGCTGGAATGACTCAGTGGGACAGACAGCATCTCTGGAGAGAAGAAATGGGTGACCTTTCTTCAGACCAGACTCGACCCGAAAGATCACTCATTCTTTCTCTCCAGAGATGCTGACCCACTGAGCTCCTCCAGCACTTGGTTTTTAGTTCAAGATCCTAATATTGGCAGTTTCTTATGTCGCTGATTTACATTGTCCCATTTGCAACACTTATTTTAAAGGACAGCAAAGAAATTAGACCACATTGTTCCCAGAGCAGATATATACAAAACGCTTATCAACGACCTCCAAAGACACGGAGATACATTCAAAGCCCTTGACAGTTTTATCAGCTAGTTAATCTTTATGTTGCAGCTTAGCTGTCTGTTGGTGCTTTTCTCAGCTCTTCTGATGTGATTGCATTTACATGCACAAGACTCTGGTACAGAGCAGGACCAGTGATCATCAGCAGGACTTCATCAACACACTATCACCAGACAATCCCCAAAAGGTACATTTGGATTACAGACATTACTGTGTTCCTCCTGATTGAACTGGTTCTGAGACTGAATCTATCTCTTTTTTATTTCGCAATACTAGGGTGAAAAATCTCACGGTTATATGAGTGTGATATTTTCCTGCAACCATCTGATTAGAAGCATCTAGTCGTTTGTAAATAAAACCCAAATGTATTTCATGCATGGAGATAGGAATTTGCTGGCAACTGCTAGTCTATTAGTTGCCAGCCAGAAATCTGCTCTGTCTGACCATATGGATCAATAGGGTTTATCAGCACTCCAGGTTTGTGTTTGCTCAGCAGATCTGAGCTTCCATCAGCTGCAGTGCACTTTTAAGAGAAAGCCTCTGATGTTCAATCACTCTTCTGAGCCAATAGCCCAGAATAGTAGGCTGTCACCATTCATTGAATCATGGAATGGTGCAACTCCAGATCAAAGCCATTCAGCCTGTTATCCTGCTGTTATTTCTCACTGCCTCAGTGAGTAATCTGTTTAGATAGCACCTCTGCTTTTTTTTTCCATTTTATGACAGTCCCTTTTATCTCAAGGGGGTTCATTCTTGCCATAGAGGCAGTACAGAGAAGGTTTACCAGACTGATTCCTGGGATGTCAGGACTTTCATATGAAGAAAGACTGGATAGACTTGGCTTGTACTCGCTAGAATTTAGAAGATTGAGGGGGGATCTTATAGAAACTTACAAAATTCTTAAGGGGTTGGACAGGCTAGATGCAGGAAGATTGTTCCCGATGTTGGGGAAGTCCAGAACAAAGGGTCACAGTTTAAGGATAAGGGGGAAATCTTTTAGGACCAAGATGAGGAAAACATTTTTCACACAAAGAGTGGTGAATCTCTGGAACTCTCTGCCACAGAAGGTAGTTGACGCCAGTTCATTGGCTATATTTAAGAGGGAGTTAGATGTGGCCCTTGTGGCTAAAGGGATCAGGGGGTATGGAGATAAGGCAGGTATAGGATACTGAG
Organism: Amblyraja radiata; assembly: GCF_010909765.2. NCBI lineage: Eukaryota > Metazoa > Chordata > Chondrichthyes > Rajiformes > Rajidae > Amblyraja > Amblyraja radiata. The sequence continues at coordinate 82,054,491 of NC_045958.1, forward strand.
TTGGATGATCAGCCATGATAATATTGAATGGCGGTGCAGGCTCGAAGGGCCGAATGGCCTACTCTACTCCTGCATCTATTTTCTATGTTTCTACGTTTTCTATGTTTCACTCGTACCAAAGAGTCAATTATTCTGTACTTTATCGATACATTCAGAATCGGAACACTCTCCAGGCCCTCTTGCAGAAACACTCAGCCTCACAACCTCAGCACTTTGCCGCAGTAATGCTACTGCTCTAATGTAAGAAATAGAATAACCAATCTGGACATAGGTACCTCCCACAAACATGTTAATGACTGGATAATTCACTCGAGATGTTGTTTAAGGGGTAAATATTGGCGAGGGCACAAAGGATAAATTCTTTATTGAAAGAATGTCAGGGATCACTTACAATAAGTAAGTGGGTAGGTGTGGCTCCAACATCTAATCTGAAATATATGTTTCCAACGTGCAGCACACCCACAGTTGCGTTCTGATTTTTAGTTTGTACATTTTCTGTAACCGAGCAAAAGCAGATTCCTACCTCCCAGATCTATATGAAGTTCAGCTCCATATCAGAGCTGCAAATAACTCATTGCCCCACAGTTCAAAATTAGAGGAACTAGAATTATTTATGAAAACACAGAGGCAATTTGATTAGTTCACAAAAGGCCAACACAGGAACAAGAAAGTTATATTTATTTATTGTGTATATGTGGCCTTTGGTCTATAGACACACTGGATTTTATCTTCAGTTTTGTTTTACATTTACATATTCTGTTGTGCTGTAGCTTGTAGGAATTTCATTGTCCTATCTGGGACACATGACAATAAAACTCACTTGAATCCACTTCTTGATAAACCTATAAAGAAAGGCTGAACAGGTTAGAACTTCCTCAGCTAGCAAAGGGAAGACTATCAGTGCCTTAGTAGAAAGGGTTGAAAGTTAGGCACAGAAGAAGACTTCCCATCTGGACATAGGTACCTCCCACAAACATGTTAATGACTGGATAATTCACTCGAGATGTTGTTTAAGGGATAAATATTGGCGAGGGCAGATTAACCACAACAATGTTTTCCCTTTGATGGTCACTGAATTCAGTTCTACCAGTGCATTTTCAAAAGTGGTCAAATTCTTCTTTGATATCCAAGGTAATCACTCACACCTCACCTCTGGAATTCAGCTCAGTGGCAAATATATGGAGAGATTGTAATGAGATCTGGAAAATTTCTGTACTGAGGGAACACAAACTGGTGATTGGTGAAGGAGTTTTGGTGATTAAACACAATGTGCAAACTCAATAGACAATAGACAATAGTAAATAGGTGCAGAAGGCCATTTGGCCCTTCGAGCCAGCACCACCATTCAATGTGATCATGGCTGATCATCCACAATCAGTAGCCCGTTCCTGCCTTCTCCCCATATCCCCTGACTCCACTATCTTTAAGAGCTATATCCAACTTTCTCTTGAAAGCATCCAGAGAACTGGCCACCACCGCCCTCTGAGGCAGAGAATTTTACAGCCTCACAACTCTCTGTGTGAAAACTTTTTCCCTCATCCCCGTTCTAAATGGCTTACCCCTTATTCTTAAACTTTGGCTCCTAGTTCTGGACACCCCCAACATCGGCAACATGTTTCCTGCCTCTAGCGTGTTCAAACCCTGAATAATCTTACATTTTTCAATAAGATACCCTCTCATCCTTCTAAATTCCAGAGTATACAAGCCCAACCACTCCATTCTATCAACATATGACAGTCCCGCCATCCCGGGAATTAACCTGGTGAACCTACGCTACACTCCATCAATAGCAAGAATGTCATTCCTCAAATTTGGAGACCAAAACTGCACACAGCACTCCAGGTGTAGTCTCACTAGGGCCCTATACAACTGCAGAAGGTCCTCTTTGCTCCTATACTCAACTCCTCTTGTTATGAAGGCCAACATGCCATTCGCTTTCTTCATTGCCTGCTGTACCTGCATGCTTACTTTTAGTAACTGATGAACAAGGACTCATAGATCCCGTTGTACTTCCCCTTTTCCCAATTTGACACCATTTAGATAATAATCTGCCTTCCTGTTTTTTCCACCAAAGTGGATAGCCTCACATTTATCCATATTAAGCCGCATCTGCCATGCATCTGCCCACTCACCCAACCTGTTCAAGTCACCCTGCATCCTCATGGCATCCTCTTCACAGTTCACAATGCCACCCAGCTTTGAGTCATCTACAAAATTGCCAATGTTACTTTAATCCCTTCATCTAGATCATTAATGTATATTATAAATAGCTGTGGTCCCAGCACCGAGCCTTGTGGTACCCCACTAGTACCCTGGTAGCCTGCCATTCTGAATGGGACCTGTTAATCCCTACTCTTTGTTTCCTGTCTGCCAACCACTTCTATATCCGTCAGCTCCCTACCCCCAATACGATGTAGTCTAATTTTTTTTCCACTAATCTCATATGTGGGACCTTATCAAATGCTTTCTGAAAGTCCAGGTACACTACATCCACTGGCTCTCCTTTGTCCATTTTCCTAGTTACATCCTCAAAATATTTGAGAAGATTATTCAAGCATGATTTCCCCTTCATAAATGTATTCTGACTCGGACCGATCCTGCTACTGCTATCCAAATGTGCCGCAATTTCATCTTTTATAATTGACTCCAGCATCTTCCCCAACACTGATGTCAGGCTAACTGGTCTATAATTCCCTGTTTTCTCTCTCCCGCCTTCCTTAAAAAGTGGGATAACATTAGCAACCCCCCAATCCACAGGAACTCATTTTGAATCTATAGAATGTTGGAAAATGATCATCAATGCATTCAAGATTTCCAGAGCTACCTCCACCTAGGATGCAGACCATCAGGCCCTGGGGATTTATGAGTCTTCAGTCCCATCATTCTACCCACACCATTTCCTGCCTTATGTGGATTTCCTTCAGTTCCTCCGTCACCCTAGATCCTCTGGCCACTAATACATCAGGGAGATTGTTTGTGCCTTCCTTAGTGACGACGAATCCAATGTACCTGATCAACTCATGTGCCATTTCCTTGTTCCCCAGGGACGGATTTAAATGAAGAGAGGCCCTAAGCTATTTCACTTGTGAGCCCCCCCCTCCCAATCCCCCACCCCCACCCCCAAGACTAGAGGACCATGACTACCCGACAGTGACAGTGAGACACTTTTAGACCCTACTATATGTTGTCATTAAACAGTTGGTTTTAAAATACATATGGATTCACCGATGCTTTACCTGGATCGCCATTTGAAGCTCTGGAGTGTTGGGCCTGTTGCTTCAACATCATGGAGCTGTGGTTTGCGGAGCTCCCAGCCTCGGGCCACGCTGATTTTAATATAGCGGAGCCCTGGGAACCCTTTGCCAAGGGCCGCCAGCATCAATCTCCGCCCAGCTCAGCTTGTGGTCTCCGGTAGGAAGTGGCCGATTCGGAAGTCCAAGCCGCTGAGAATGTTCTCCCGTACCGACGTCGGATGTTGACCCCCCAAATTTAATTGTACCAATGGCCATGAGGGGGGTCGAAGAGGAGGGGGTCCATTGGACACGGGAAAAGGGATCATCGATGGGGGCGAGGACTCCTTCCCATGGAAGAACCGTGTGAGGCAGAGGTGACGTAAGAAGAACTCCAAATCGCAGCAGGCGCAGAACTCATTGAGGTGGAGATGGAGGGGGACAAAGGTGAGACCTCTGCTGAGGACAGACCATTCGGTATCAGAGAGGGGGAGGTCAGGGGGGATGGTGAACACACGGCAGGGATGGGGGTAGGGGCTGGAGGAAGGCAGGTGAGTGGACTGAGGCCAAGGCGATGTCTGGTGGAGGGGTGGTGGGTGGTCAGGGGGTAGGGGGGTGTGAGGACGGTAGTGTGGGTGGGGAAGAGCTGGGGTCACATAGTTTGAGGGGAATGGGGAAGACACAGTGGAACAACCACTGAGATTACCAGGGTTGGGGGACTAGCATTAGGTCCCAGCACAGTCAAGCCCGGGGGAGTGGGAGTCTGCAGCGTGGAAACGTCAGGCCCGGTGCTGAGTCCAGGCTGCAGGTAAGGCGATGACTGCGGGCTGCCGGAGGGCGGTGGAGTGGCCAGGGTCAGCGAGCAAAGAGTAGGGGGTCCCGGTGGGTGGATGGTCGGTGGGGCGGCGAGGTTCGACGGGTCCGGTGAGGCAGCGAGGTGAGTAGGCCACCCTAGATCTCGAGGCCCTAAGCCTAAACTTGTCTAGCTTATACGTAAATCCGGCCCAGCTCTTCATATACCGAAAGAAGCTTTTACTATCCTCCTTTATATTCTTGGCTAGTTTACCTTCATACATCATCTTTTCTCCCCGTATTGCCTTTTTAGTAATCTTCTGTTGCTCTTTAAAAGTTTCCCAATCCTCTGGCTTCCCGCACATCTTTGCTATGTTATACTTCTTCTCTTTTATTTTTATACTGTCCCTGACTTCTCTTGTCAGCCACGTCGCCCCTTAATCCCCTTGGAATCTTTCTTCCTCTTTGGAATGAACTGATCCTGCACCTTCTGTATTATTTCCAGAAATACCTGCCGTTGTTGGTCCACTATCAACCCTGCAAGGGTATCTTTCCAGTCAACTTTGGTCAACTCCTCCCTCATGGCTCCATAGTCCCCTTTGTTTATACTGACACCTCCGATTTACCCTTCTCCCTCTCAAATTGGAGATTAAAACTTATCATATTATGGTCACTACCTCCTAATGGCTCCTTTACCTCAAGTTCCCTTATCAAATCAGGGTCATTACACAACACTAAATTCAGAATTGCCTTCTCCCTGGTAGGCTCCAGTACAAGGTGCTTTAAGAATCCATCATGGACGCACTCCACAAACTCCCTTTCTTGGCGTCCAGTACCAAACTCCCACATACATCCTCACTCCTCGCCACATCCTAAACCCTTGACTTCCCTCAGGTTCTAACCACCAAAATAAAGTGAGGCCTTAAAATTGGATCGGGGCGGGATATGCTATGCTATGAATTCCAGGGTTAATGAGGCTGCAACTGAGCAGTTCCAGCAGCCTTAATAACTTCTACTAGTGAGCCGTGATACCAAGCATTGCCCAGGGAAGCCTTATTCAGAAAAGATTTATTGGGAAGAGGCCTTTGGAATTTTGAGCCTGGAGGAGCTCCAGAGAATAAAAGACGATAAAACATGAAATAGGAGCTGGACTAAACCATCAATTCCATCTTGCCTGCTCCATCACTTAATATGACCTGGGTTGGTCTTTTATCTCAATGCTATTTTCTTGTACTAACCTCAAGTCCCTCGATTGCCTTAATATGCAAAAACCCACCGATTTCTGCCCTAAGTATGCCCTGAGTGACTGAACCTCTGCTATTCTCTCAGGGTTGAGAATTCTGAAGATATATTAGCCTCTGGGGAAAGGTAATTGTTTTAATCTGTCATGAAGAATATCAGCAGGACCACCCCCCTCTTCCATCCTCTTGGTGTTTTGCCTGCCAGGTTCCTGAAGAATGGAGACTGCAGATGGTGCAAACTTGAGCGAAACAAAAAATGATGGAGTAAGTTAGCAGATCAGGCAGCACCTTTGGGGTAAATGGATAGACGATGCTTTGGATTTTACTTACTCCACCTGCCTGCTCCTCAAAGCCCCCGCACCTGTATACGCCTATCACTTGCCAGATTTTGTCCGGCCCCCCACCTCTTTTCCACCTTTCTCCCACCTACTACAATCAGTCTGAAGAAAGGTCCCAAACCTCACCTGTCCATTCCCCCCACATTTGCTGCATGACTCATTGAGTTCCTTCAGCACGTGGGTTTTGATCAAGATCTCGAAGAAAGGATAAAATGTTGTTAGAAGGAGCTGTTATAGTCATAGAATCATACAGCATGGAAACAAATCTTTTGGCATAGTTTGCCCGAGCCAACTATTGTGCCCCTTCACACTAGTCCCACCTGCCCATGTGTGGCCCATATCCCTCTAAACCTCTCCCTATAGCTCATGCCCTCAAGTAAAGTCAACATTTATAACTCGTCTCTGCACCCTGTTAGATATCTATTCATGCAATTCAGCCTAATAGTACAAGAACTAGACACAAGATTGCTTAACTAATGAAGGTGTATGTTCTCCACTTTATTGGACACTTAGTTTAGTTTAGTTTAGTTTTGTTTTGTTTATTTCAGTTTAGAGATGCTGCACTGAAAGAAGCCCTTCAGCCCACCGACCAGCGAGCCACGTGCACTGAATCTATCCTACACACACTAAGGGACAAATTACAATTTTACCCAAGCCAATTATCCTACAAAATTGTACGTCTTTGGAGTGTGGGAGGAAACCGGAGCTACCAAAGAAAACCCATGCAGGTCACGGGGAGAATGTACAAACTCCACACAGACGGCACCGGGGTGTCATGGTCGAACCCAAGTTTCTTGCACTGTAAGGCAGCAACTCAACCGCTGGGCCATCATGCCGCTGTGCATACACAATTGCCATTTTAAGCCTTTCCATCAAATAGACTCCATTGATAGTTGGATGTCCACACCTCTGTGGATGCCGCACCTTATCAATTACATTAACAAAAATTTTAATTGGTGCATTAAAGTCTTTCAATGGGTTTACATTTTTCATTTCTTATGAGCCTAAATGAATCAATAATGAGTAATTATTTTTAATTAGTTCTAATTTTGCATTACAAACAGAAAGAAATTGGGAGATCTAATATAGTTCAATTATAATTATATTATATTTCTTTCCCCGCTTCTTTCAATGTGATGGGTTAATAGGCTATTACATTTTTGTGTGCTGGCTCTCATCACCAGCCTATTAATTATATTTGTCTGGTACATTGATGTATATTCTTAGCTGGGTTTTTCAAGGATGGGTGTCTAAGGCCAGCATTTACTTTCCATCCCTCATTGGCCTTGGCAAGGTTTTACTGAGCCACCGTCCTGAGTAATTCAGAAGGTCAACCTTATGAACCACTGAATGTTATGGTCCATGTTATGGAAGTCCATGTAATGAAAGTGCTCCTACAGTGCTAATCACAAGGGAGCTCCTGGACTTTGATCCATCAATAATTTTAGGAATGACAAAATATGCCCAAGTTATAGAAGATAGAGCAGTACAGCACTGGAACAGGCCCTTCAGCCCATAATATATTTGTGCCGAATATGATGCCGTTAAGTTCCTCTGCCTGTGTGTGATGCCTATCCATGTGTCCCTCTACTAAAAATTGTTGTATTTGCTTCACCATTGCCCATGGCATTGCGTTCCAAGCATCCAACACTCAAAGTATAAGGAAATTGGTCAGCACGTCAGATATAAACTTTCTCCCTCTGACCTTAAAACTGTGTCCTCTCGCATTTAACATTTATACCTGGAAAAAAGATTCTGACTGTCTACCTTATCTATTCCTCTCATTATTTCTCATACTTCTTTTAGGTCTCCTCTCAATCTTTGACGCTCCAGAGAAAACAATCCAAGTTTGTTCAACCTCCCTTTATAGTTAATACTCTCTATTTCAGGCAGCATTCCAGAAAAGTATTTTGCACCCTCTCCAAAGCTTTCATATCCTTTCTGTGATGGGGTGACCACAACTGCACACAATATTCCAACTGTGACCTAAACAAAGTCCTATAACATGGCAAACAGCAGGTCCCCACATCCAGGAAACATGTTCAAAGAAGAACAAGAGTACCTAAACACCTTTCTTGGAATGGAGGTATACTGGAAATCTCCCCTCCACAGCCTCCAATGTTACAGTTCCCCTACCTTTTACAGCCCATTTCTATCCCCTTCACAAAATCCACGAACAGTATTGTCCTGGCAGACCCATTGTTTTGCCTGCTCCTGTTCCAGCAAACGCATTTCCAAATACCTCGAATCTATTTTGCACGTTGTGGTCCAGTCCCTTCCAACCTACATCTAAGACACCTCACACGGTGTTCAATACAACAATAACTTTCAATTTAAAGGCCCAATTGCCTCCTCTTTACAATGGATGGCCAGTCGCTTTACACCATCACCCCCCACCACAAAAAACGCAAGGCCCTGTGCTTCTTCCTTGAACAGAGATCCAGTTTTCCTCTGCTAACATTCTACACCACCCTGCAGAACATATCCTCACCCTTAACACCTTCTGCTTAGATTCCTCTCACTTGCTTCAAGTTAAAGGTATAGCCATGGGCACTTTTGTGCCAGCTTTTTTGTTGATTTCATTGAGCACTCCTTGTCTACTGGAACCATCCCCTGATTCTTTCTACACTACATCAATAATTGCCTCAGGGCTGCCTCCAGCACCATGCAGAACTTGATGATTTTATCAGCTTTCACCCTGCCCCCAAATTCACTTGGTGACACCTCAAATCCCTTTCTCAATCCCACTTCTCCATCACAGAAGACAGACTGTCGACTGACATCTATAAATCCATTGTCTCCCAAAGTTATCTGGACTACAACTTCACATACCCTGCCACATGCAGGATGCCTCCCCTACTCACAATGTCTCTATCTCTGCCACATATGCTCCCAAGATGAGGCTTTCCTTTATAAGACATCTGAGATGTCCTTTTTCTTAAGTAAATGTCACTCCCCCCTGCTGTTGTAGATTGATCCCTCACCTGGGTCTCTGTGGCCCACTGTTCTATTCTGGATTCCCCTCCCCACAGATGGAACAAGGATAGAGCTCCCTGGTCCTTACCTTTCACCTCACCAGCCTCCATATCCAACACAATGTTCTATGATTTTTCCGCCACCTTCAACATGATCCCACCACCAACCACATCTTCCATCCCCAGCCTTTTCCTATTTCTGTAGAGACCATTCTCTCCACCAATCTTTGCCACTGCTACACGGGTGGTTTTAAACTGAATAAGGGGGGTGGGGTGTCGAATGGAATAGTGGAGGATGGAGTTAAAGGGAAAGGGTTTCTTAAATGTGTGAGCGTAGAGACAGAGGGGTGTAAAATGAGGGTAGAAGCAATAGGTAGCAAGGTGAAAAGTAAAAGTGGCAGGCAGACAAAATCAGAGCAAAAATAAAAAAGGGCCACTTTTCAACATAATTGTATAAGGGGTAAGAGTGTTGTAAAAACAAGCCTGAAGGCTTTGTGTCTCAATGCAAGGAGCATTCGTAATAAGGTGGATGAGTTGAATGTGCAGATAGCTATTAATGACTATGATATAGTTGGGATCACAGGGACATGGCTCCAGGGTGACCAAGGCTGGGGGCTGAACATCCAGGGATATTCAATATTCAGGAGGGATAGAGAGAAAGGAAAAGGAGGTGGGGTAGCGTTGCTGATTAGAGAGGAGATTAACGCAATGGAAAGGAAGGACATTAGTTTGGAGGATGTGGAATCGGTATGGGTAGAGCTGCGAAACACTAAGGGGCAGAAAATGCTGGTGGGTGTTGTGTACAGGCCACCTAACAGTAGTAGTGAAGTTGGAGATGGTATCAAACAGGAAATTAGAAATGTGTGCGACAAAGGCAAAACAGTTATAATGGGTGACTTCAATCTACATATAGATTGGGTGAATCAAATTGGCAGGGGTGCTGAGGAAGAGGATTTCTTGGAATGTATGCGGGATAGTTATCTAAATCAACATGTAGAGGAACCAACGAGAGAGCAGGCTATTTTAGACTGGGTATTGAGTAATGAGGAAGGGTTAGTTAGCAGTCTTGTTGTACGTGCCCCCTTGGGCAAGAGTGACCATAATATGGTTGAGTTCTTCATTAGGATGGAGAGTGACATTGTTAATTCGGAACCACAATGGTTCTGAACTTAAAGAAAGGTAACTTTGAGGGTATGAGACGTGAATTGGCCAAGATTGACTGGCAATTAATTCTAAAAGGGTTGACGGTGGATATGCAATGGAAGACATTTAAAGACTGCATGGATGAACTACAACAATTGTTCATCCCAATTTGGCAAAAGAATAAATCAGGGAAGGTAGTGCATCCGTGGATAACAAGGGAAATCAGGGATATTATCAAAGCGAAGGATGATGCGTACAAATTAGCCAGAAAAAGCAGCATACCGGAGGACTGGGAGAAATTCAGAGACCAGCAGAGGAGGACAAAGGGCTTAATTAGGAAAGGAAAAATAGATTATGAAAGAAAACTGGCAGGGAACATAAAAACTGACTGCAAAAGTTTTTATAGATATGTGAAAAGAAAGAGATTAGTTAAAACAAATGTAGGTCCCTTGCAGTCAGAAACAGGTGAGTTGATCATGGGGAACAAGGATATGGCGGACCAATTGAATAACTACTTTGGTTCCGTCTTCACTAAGGAAGACATAAATAATCTGCCGGAAATAGCAGGGGACCGCGGAATTGAGTGAAATCCAGGTTAGTCGGGAAGTGGTGTTGGGTAAATTGAATGGATTAAAGGCCGATAAATCCCCAGGGCCAGATAGGCTGCATCCCAGAGTACTTAAGGAAGTAGCTCCAGAAATAGTGGATGCATTAGTAATAATCTTTCAAAACTCTTTAGATTCTGGAGTAGTTCCTGAGGATTGGCGGGTAGCAAACGTAACCCCACTTTTTAAGAAGGGAGGGAGAGAGAAAACGGGGAATTACAGACCAGTTAGTCTAACATCGGTAGTGGGGAAACTGCTAGAGTCAGTTATTAAAGATGGGATAGCAGCACATTTGGAAAGTGGTGAAATCATTGGACAAAGTCAGCATGGATTTACAAAAGGTAAATCATGTCTGACGAATCTTATAGAATTTTTCGAGGATGTAACTAGTAGCTTGGATAGGGGAGAACCAGTGGATGTGGTGTATCTGGACTTCCAGAAGGCTTTCGACAAGGTCCCACATAAGAGATTAGTATACAAACTTAAAACACACGGCATTGGGGGTTCAGTATTGATGTGGATAGAGAACTGGCTGGCAAACAGGAAGCAAAGAGTAGGAGTTAACGGATCCTTTTCACAATGGCAGGCAGTGACTAGTGGGGTACCGCAAGGCTCAGTGCTGGGACCCCAGCTATTTACAATATATATTAATGATCTGGATGAGGGAATTGAAGGCGATATCTCCAAGTTTGCGGATGACACTAAGCTGGGGGGCAGTGTTAGCTGTGAGGAGGATGCTAGGAGACTGCAAGGTGACTTGGATAGGCTGGGTGAGTGGGCAAATGTTTGGCAGATGCAGTATAATGTGGATAAATGTGAGGTTATCCATTTTGGTGGCAAAAACAGGAAAGCAGACTATTATCTAAATGGTGGCCGATTAGGAAAAGGGGAGATGCAGCGAGACCTGGGTGTCATGGTACACCAGTCATTGAAAGTAGGCATGCAGGTGCAGCAGGCAGTGAAGAAAGCGAATGGTATGTTAGCTTTCATAGCAAAAGGATTTGAGTATAGGAGCAGGGAGGTTCTACTGCAGTTGTACAGGGTCTTGGTGAGACCACACCTGGAGTATTGCGTACAGTTTTGGTCTCCAAATCTGAGGAAGGACATTATTGCCATAGAGTGAGTGCAGAGAAGGTTCACCAGACTGATTCCTGGGATGTCAGGACTGTCTTATGAAGAAAGACTGGATAGACTTGGTTTATACTCTCTAGAATTTAGGAGATTGAGAGGGGATCTTATAGAAACTTATAAAATTCTTAAGGGGTTGGACAGGCTAGATGCAGGAAGATTGCTGCCGATGTTGGGGAAGTCCAGGACAAGGGGTCACAGCTTAAGGATAAGGGGGAAATCCTTTAAAACCGAGATGAGAAGAACTTTTTTCACACAGAGAGTGGTGAATCTCTGGAACTCGAGGCCAGTTCATTGGCTATGTTTAAGAAGGAGTTAGATGTGGCCCTTGTGGCTAAAGGGATCAGAGGGTATGGAGAGAAGGCAGGTACGGGATACTGAGTTGGATGATCAGCCATGATCATATTGAATGGCGGTGCAGGCTCGAAGGGCCGAATGGCCTACTCCTGCACCTAATTTCTATGTTTCTATGTTTCTATGTTTCACTCACCCCTTCCTACCAAAATCATGCCCTACCCAGGTACCTTCTCCTGCATCTGCAGGAGATATAACCCCTATCCCTCCTCCCTCATTTCCATCGAGTTACCCAGCAGTCCCTCCAGGTGAGACTTAGGTTCACATGCACCTCATCTACCTTCATCTACTGGATTCAATGCTCCTGATATGGCCTCCTTTGGATTTGCAAGAACAATTAGAGACGTGGCCACCATTTCGCCAAACACTTGCATTTGGTCGCTATAGGGCCTGTCCCACTTACATGTCCTTGGCTCGCAAATTACGCAACCTCGTGGTCGTGTTGAGGCGTACGGGCATCGTATGGCCGCACGGGCCCGGTCCCACTTAGAAGCGCGGAGGGGTATGTAGTTGTGCGCGACATCGCACGGGGCTCCGAAATTTTTGTAGTGAATGAAATCTTCGCGCGCCAACGGCCTGTCGTGGAACTGACGGCCAAAGTGGGACAGGCCCAAGACCCTGGCATGACGCAACATCTCACCTTCAACAGCAGCAGAAGCAGGCAAACGATCGCCGAACTCGGCCTGGGGCTCACGGCCTTTGCGGTCCGGATCCGCCCCCACTTCTACTCCCAGAGCGGGGCCAAGAAAATTGAAGATAGACACAAAATGCAGGAGTAACTCAGCAGGACCGGCAGCATCTTTGGAGAGAAGCAATAGGTGACGTTTCGGGTCAAGACCCTTCTTTTTTATGACTGAAGAAGTGTTTGCTTCTCTCCAGAGATGCTGCAGGTCTGAGTTACTCCAGCTTTGTGTCCATCTTCAAATGATGTCACGCGCTCCAGGACCACCGCGGCTCAACGCGACCACGAGGTCGCGTAATTTGCACGCCAAGGACACTTAAGTGGGACAGGCCCTTAAGGCCTGCTGTTCTTCCAGTTCTCCCAGTCGCTAACCATTTTAATTTCCCTTCCCATTTCCAGACCGACCTTTCAACTTTGGGCCACTTCCATTTCCAGAGTGAGACCACATTCAAACTGGAGGGACAGCACCTCATATTCTGTTTGGATAGCTTAAAACTCAACTGTATGAACATTGAATTTTCCACTCCCTTCCCCTGTGCCCCATCCAGGTACACACTACAATCCCCCACTTTCCCCTTCACCCTATCCCCTTCCAGCAATATTTTTCTTCCAGCTTCACATTTCACCTCTTCTTTCCTAATCTTGTCTCCTTTATATTTCTAGCCTATTTCCACCCATCTACACATGGAGGCGGCGCGACTCACCCGTTGCAGCGGCCCCTGCAGCCTGTCTGTCTTTTTTTATTTTTTGTCTAGTTAAATGTAGTGTTGGTGGGTTTTTTAAAATACTAGTTTTAAATGTGTATATGTGGGGGGCGGGGGGGGGGGGGGGAGGGGGAAACCGTTTAAAATCTCTTCCCTGTCCAGGAGACCCGACCTTTTCCCTGTCGGGTCTCCGTTGTCGTTGGGGCCTAGCACCGTGGAGCGGCCTCCAACCTGAACGACCCGGGGGCTCGGGAGACTGCGGAGCTGCGGAGCTGCGGAGCTGCGGAGCTGCGGACTACTCACCATCGTGGGGCTGGCCGGCCTCGGAACGTGGAGAGCGGTGGTGACTCGCTGCTGTGACTCGACTCCTGGGGCTCGGAGGTTCCAGCAACGCAGCCGCAGGTCCGGTGGACTGGGACATCGGGAGCTCGCGGGTCCGGGGGGAGAGAGAGACCGCTTCCCGGAGCTACCGCAACGCGACTTCTCCAGCCCGTGTCGCGGGGTTGGAACGACCCGGAGCGGGGTCATACATCGCCCGGCGCGGCTTCATGGCCGTGGGACATTCCAGCGCCCGCCGGGGGCTCCAAATTTGTGACTTTTAGACCGGGAGCGGGGCCGTAAATCGCCCGGCACGGCCTAAAATGGCCGTGGGACTTATCATCGCCCGCCTGGGGCTTGGATATCGGGAGAGACATGGAGAACAGGGGAGAGAAAAGACTTTGCCTTCCATCACAGTGATGGATGTTTGTGTGAATTAAATTGTGTGTATGTCTAGGAAATTGTCTTTGTTTGTATGGCTGTGGAAACAGAATTTCACTGAGGCTCAAATGACAATAAATTGTATTGTATTGTATTGTATTGTATTGCATCTGCCAAACAAACCCCCCTCCCCCTCACCTATATCCGCCTATATCAATTGCCAAGCTTTGTTCCACCCCTGCCTCTTTTCCATCCCCTATAATAATCAGTCTGATAATGTGTCTCTGTCTGAAACGTTACTATTCATACCTTCCAGAGATGCTCTCTGACCTGCTCAGTTGCTCCAGCACTTTATTGAGGAGTCATGTCTGGCCACTTGTTTAAGCAGAGTTACATATTGCAGATGTGCAAGCTTTATCTACTATCATTTGACAATTGCTCAAAGGCACAGAGACATATTCCCATTGGGAATCTGAAAGCACACCAAGTTCCTAGCCATAACAATGTAAGAAATAGAATGATTAGACCTTCTAGCCAGCTCTCCCATTCATTAAGTTCATGGGTGATCTGATGTTAGCATCAACTCTACTTTCCTATCACAACCCCTGATTATTTATGGTCCAGAATTTGGCTTATCTAGAGCAAGAAGAGGCTGGAGAATTCAAAGCTCCATAACCCTTTGAAAATACAATTTCAGCCTTGTACTTTATTCCTTTTATGCCCACCATTCTCTCCCCAATCAGAGTAAACATTCTCAGATACTTAGCCTGTCAAACTCCACCAAAGTAGAAACAAGGAACTGATTGTTGTTACAAAGAAGACACAAAGCTCAGGAGTAATAGGGGGTCAGGCAGCATCTCTGGAGAACATTGTTAGGTGATATTTCGGGTTGGGACCCTTCTTCAAATTGGAGAAAGGTCCCAATTGGAAACTCTATCAAAGCTTTGTTTCATGGAGATCACATCGTATATGAACAAAGGATCAATCTGGCCATTCTTGCATCATTAACCAGTCATTTGAAACTGTAATCAACCCAGTGAATCTTAGTTTTAATGCTTACTAGGGAGCTATTTCCACAGTTCTGGTGCTGTGTAAGTTGTTGACTTACTTGTTATTTAAGGAAACAAGCTGGTTGGCGTTTGAGCTGCACACGTTCCTCCCCCTTTTGAACTTCTCTAAGATATCCTACATTAATTTCTCCCTCATCTATACTTTTCATTTCATCTTTGTTGCATCGTTGCAAATCAATGCAACTAATTCATATGGCGTTGAGTTCTGCCTTATAGTGCAATAGAGTTGTGAAGTCATGCAGCAACTTTCTCATCACTCTGCAGGGAAAATAAATTGTCCTGAACTCTCTATTGATTTATTTGTGACTATCTGATATATATATGACACCAAGTGTCATGGAGGAAGAGTCACCAAGTGTCATTAAAATGGAGGAAGCAGAGGACAAAACATAGCCTCTACATTACTTTAGAGCTGTGAATCAAGAGTGAATTTTCAGTGGGGGGGAACCTGCTTGGTCCAGGGCGATATGAATGTGTTGCACTGGAATGGCACAAGTTGTCTCATCACATTCTGGACTTGATCCAAATAGATAATGTTGAGGGGTCTCAATCCAAAACGTCACCCATTCCTTCTATTTAGAGATGCTGCCTGTCCCGTGAGTTAGTCCAGCATTTTGTGTTTATCTTCTAGATAATGTTGAAGAAAATTGGAGGAAAACATGCACGCCCTTGAAACCATTCCATCATACAAAGAAGTAATGGGTTCATAAGTGATAGGAGCAGAATTAGGTCATTTGGCCCATCATGTCTACTCTGATTTTATGGAGCGAAGGCAGGTACGGGATACTGAGTTGGATGATCAGCCATGATCATATTGAATGGCGGTGCAGGCTCGAAGGGCCGAATGGCCTACTCCTGCACCTATTTTCTATGTATCTATGTATCTATGAGATAGATCAGCCCTGATTGATTCCAAAGTGGATAACCTCACATTTATCCACATTATACTGCATCTGCCAAACATTTTCCCACTCACCCAGCCTATCCAAGTCACCTTGCAGTCTCCTAGCATCCTCCTCACAGCTAACACTGCCCCCCAGCTTAGTGTCATCCGCAAACTTGGAGATGTTGCCTTCAATTCCCTCATCCAGATCATTAATATAAATTGTAAATAGCTGGGGTCCCAGCACTGAGCCTTGCGGTACCCCACTAGTCACTGCCTGCCATTGTGAAAAGGACCCGTTTACTCCTACTCTTTGCTTCCTGTTTGCCTGCCAGTTCTCTATCCACATCAATACTGAACCCCCAAAACCGTGTGCTTTAAGTTTGTATACTAATCTCTTATGTGGGACCTTGTCGAAAGCCTTCTGAAAGTCCAGATACAACACATCCACTGGTTCTCCCCTATCCACTCTACTAGTTACATCCTCGAAAAATTCTATAAGATTCGTCAGACATGATTTACATGATTACATGATTACATGATTACATGATTACATGATTACCTTTCGTAAATCCATGCTGACTTTGTCCAATGATTTCACCACTTTCCAAATGTGCTGCTATCCCATCTTTAATAACTGACTCTAGCAGTTTCCCCACTACCGATGTTAGACTACCGATCTCACCCTCTTAACCCCCATTCTCCTGCCTTCTCCCCATAACCCCTGACACCCATACTAATCAAGAATCTATATACCTCTGATAAGTTAATCAGGGGTGTAACCATTGATATTTACCTCTGCTATTGGCTGGACGGTGGTAAAAGCCACCTGCAATCTCCAGTCCCCCGATTTCCAAAGCACCTGCTCATCGGTAAGTCTGGCCACTCCCACTCCACAATGCTCTAGAGAATGTTCTGACCCTCTGAGGCAGGCAGTGTCCACCAGGAATCATCCATGAATCTGGATGACTGAGTTTTGAGAAGCCTCAGACTGAGTGGGACTCATGTAGGACGTGGGTCTGTAGTGAGGTTCGGGAGTAGTGGGATGATGGGGGGCAAATTGGAAGATGGGCTGGTGTACTGTGGGGGGATGGTGGGGGGGGGGGGGGGGTAACATTTAAAAATTGGGAAAGATGGTGTGACAATTTCACTTTATTGCCTCATTTTGACGATAAGGATTTAGGGAAAGAATTACTTTTAGCAATCTTGTTTAAAAAATGGACAGTGAAATCATGCCAACTTTAAAAAGAAACTGTAAGAGTAACTGCTTTAAAAAAAATGAATACTGCTGCTGGTTCTCCACATTTTGCCAAGATTAAACATTTGTTAGGCTGCCTCAGCATCTAAAAAGCAGGTTTTATCTCCTTGGCAGCAGAGCACAAACAAGTTGAGTGAACAGCTTGGTTGACTTTAAACTGCTGACACCAGGTGATCACCCTGAGCTCAACACTGGCACAGCATACCCACTTTATTCTGTCACAACACCCAGTCATGCCAACATTCACTCAGTGTCTCAGAATAATGAGCTGCTTCTGAAGATCATGAACAACAAACCCCAGATAAAATAGGCACTATTGGCCTGTCTCCATATTAGTATGCCTACTTTGAAGATGTTCCCTTCTGTTTGTAATGGGAGATCTGTGAGATCCTCTCTCACTGGTCCCCTTCTGTGATTCTTATGCTTCTCCCGCGACCATGTTGTGTCTCTCTTCTAGACCATGTTTTGACCTAGACTCACTACTTCCACCAAGAAACACACAAAGTGCTGGACTAAGTGGGTCGGGCAGCATCTCGGGACAATATGGATTGGTGCCGATCAGATCACAATCAGTCTGAAGAAGGGTTCCGACCCAAAACGTCACATCTATGTTCTCTAGAGATGCTCTCTGACTGCTGAGTTGCTCTAACACTATGGATCTTTTTTGGGAAACCAGCAAATGCAGTTCCTTGTTTTTTCACTACTTCCACCCATTTGCCAATCAACCCTCCTATCACTTGCCATTTCTCACCTCACCCCTTCCCTTCACCTCCCCCGACTAACCATCTCCCCTCTACCCCATTTGTCTGAAGAAGGTCCTGACCTGAAACATCATCTTCACTTCCTTCCACAGATGCTACCTGACCTGCTGAGTTCTTCCACATAAAAGGTTTGTTCTATTTTTAAAAATCTACAAAGATTTCCTCATCATTTCCCCATTTGAGTTCTAACTGATGGTCTTTGACCTGAAGCATTTGTTGTTTCTCTTCCCCCAGATGTAACCTGACTTAATTTTCTGCTTTTTAATTTAGATTTCTTCATTATTATTCGTCACATTTAATATTTTCAGCTGTTTTGGTTTACTTCATGTGGTTTGAGCTTTTGTTTTACAAGACCCATATCAATTAAAATAAATCCATTTAATCCTGGCAGGTTTTTGTTCCCATGCACAGAAAGAGAGAGGAAATTAATTTGTCAGGTCATCTATGTGAAGTTAAAACAAACCCATGGACAGGAGTGGACTAGCTGACTGTGGCTTTCACACTGACATGTTCAGTATGGGGAGATCACTAACGTGAGCTCTTCGAAATGCCTGAGGTTGGCGAATGATGTTGAGTTGGCCAAGGGGACAATCATAAGTTCATAAGGTCATAAGTGATAGGAGTAGAATTAGTCCATTCGGCCCATCGTCTACTCTGCCATTCAATCTTGGCAGATCTATCTCTCCCGCCGAACCCCATTCTCCTGCCTTCTCCCCATACTAATCAAAAATCTATCCATCTCTGCCTTAAAAAAATCAACTGAGAGTGTCTACAGCCTTCTGTGGCAAATAATTCTA
Source organism: Amblyraja radiata (assembly GCF_010909765.2). Classification (NCBI taxonomy): domain Eukaryota; kingdom Metazoa; phylum Chordata; class Chondrichthyes; order Rajiformes; family Rajidae; genus Amblyraja; species Amblyraja radiata. The sequence goes on from NC_045958.1 coordinate 82,073,151, forward strand.
CAAATTCACCACCCTCTGAAATTTCTCCAGCTCCAATCAGCTGAATTCACTAAGGATAGGCTTCCCTTTCAATAACCTGTTCAAGAAGGAACTGCAGATGCTGGAACATCGAAGGTACACAAAATTGCTGGAGAAACTCAGCGGGTGCAGCAGCATCTATGGAGCGAAGGAAATAGGCGACGTTTCGGGCCGAAACCCTTCTTCAGACGCTTGGTCTGATAACCTGGTCACCTTGTTGACTGGCTTCACTTGTATTAAAGGCTTTGTAAAGGCAAGACTACCTTACTGCTCCCTTTGTATGAAGTCCTCTGCCAGTGCTGGCAAGAAGGAGCTGTACCGCAGGACATGAGGGATGCCACGATCATCACCCTCTACAAGAACAAGGGCGAGAGAAGCGACTGCAACAACTACAGAGGCATCTCCCTCCTCAACATCATCGGCAAAGTCTTTGCCCGGGTCATCTAGATCTGCCTGTAGAAGCTGGCAGAACGTGTCTACCCAGAGTCACAGTGCGGTTTCTGAGCTGGAAGGTCAACAGTAGAGATGGTCTTCTCCATTTGCCAGCTCCAGGAGCAGTGCAGAGAACAGCTGATGCCCCTGAATGTGGCTTTCGTTGACCTCACCAAGGCGTTCGACCTCATCCACAGGGATGGCCTATTTAAGGCTCTGCCAAAGATCGGCTGCCCACCCAAACTGCAGAGCATGATAAAATCCTTCCACATCAACACGAAGGCGCCATGCAGTTAAATGGCAGCTTTTCAGAGCCCTTCGACATCCGCAGTGGCGTCAAACAAGGCTGCGTCCTCGCTCCCACACTCTTTGGGATTTTCTTCGCTCTGCTCCTGAAATATTCCTTCGGCACTGCAACAGAGGGGATCTACCTGCGTACTAGATCAGATGGCAGACTCTTCAACCTCACCCGCCTCAGAGCAAAGACAAAAGTCTGTGAAGTCAGAGATATGTTGTTTGCCGATGACACTGCAGTTGTGTCCACACCCAGCAGGAACTACAGTCACTGATGGACCGCTTCTATCAGGCATGCAAGGACTTCGGACTGACCATCAGCCTGAAGAAGACGAACGTCCTCGGGCAGGATACAGAGCGCCACCTGTCATCACCATTGATGGCAAAGAACTCGATGTCATCCATCTGTTCACGTACCTCGGCTCCACCATCACCGACAACCTCTCCTTGGACACAGAGATTGATAAGAGGGTCGGAAAGGCAGTTATTACTCTCGCTCGCCTCACAACTCGAGTGTGGACCAAACCAAAGCTGACAGTGAAGACAAAGATAGCAGTCTACAACTCCTGTGTCATCAGCACGCTGCTGTACGGCAGTGAGACTTGAACTACATAAGCCAGACAGGAGAGAAGACTCAACACCTTCCAAATGAGAAGCATCCGCTGTATCCTGGGCATATCCTGGCAAGACAGAGTGTCAACGCTGAGATCCTGTCTCGTGCTGGCCTTCCCAGTATGTACACTCTACTCAGGCAGCGCAGACTGCGGTGGCTGGGCCATGTCCACTGCATGGAGGATGCCCATATTCCAAAAGACATCCTCTATGGAGAGCTGACATCTGGGAGGAGAACCATCGGTCGCCCCCTACTGCATTACAAGGATGTCTGCAAGAGAGATATGAAGGCGCTCAACATCGATGTGGAGTCCTGGGGGAACCTTGCAGCTGACCGCACGTGGTGGAGAGGTACCCTGAACCAACATCTCAAAATGGGGGAAGAGAAACTGTTGAACGCAGCGGCAGACAAGTGGGCACGCAGAAAAGAGCGCAGCAACTTCAACAGACTAGAGACCACACACAAATGTGACATTTGCGACGGAGCCTGTCACTCCAGCATTGGTCTCTTCAGCCACAAGCAATGCTGCTCTAGCCAAGGTTTGGAGCAAGCAGCCAACAACTAGGATGCATCACCTATGGTCAGTCATGACCGAGGGGGGGCCACGGTTTAAGAAAGATCAATCAACTCCAGACTAAAACAGGGATATTCAAAAGCATAACCAGCATTGAATATTCCAGGGATTACCATTCACCAGAAACTGACTTGGAATAGCTATACACACAATGTGGCTACAAGGGCAAGTCAGATGCTTGTAATCCAGTTGACCAGAAACTGACCTGGAGTAGCTGTTAACATTGATCTACAGCCATGAAGTTAATAGTGTGAGTCCAAATCTCTATCACTCTGGAGGTCAATCATCTCAACAACAGGGATTCTCTGCAGTAGTTCCTCCGGATTGTGTACAAGGCCCAATCATCTTCAACTACTTCATCTTTGCCACAGAAGGCTGTGGAGGCCAGGTCAATGGATATGTTTTAAGGCAAAGATAGATAGATTTTTGATTAGTACCGGTGTCAGGGGTTATGGGGATGAGGCCGGAGAATGGTGTTAGGATGGAGAGATAGATCAGCCATGATTGAATGGCGGAGTAGACACGATGGGCCGAATGGCCTAATTCTGCTCCTATTACTTATCATCAATAACCTTCCTTCAGACTCCTCAGATGCAGCAGGACCTGGAGAATATTCAGCCCTGGCTGATAGGTGGGAAGTAACATTCACATCGCACAAGGGCCAGGCAATGACGATATCTAACAAGAGAAAATCCAGCTTTCATTCCCTGACTTCCAATGGCATTACCATCATTGAATCTTATAAATATCCTAATGAAGACCTAATAAATATCCCAAGGATAACCATCAACCAGAAACTGATTTAGAGCAGCTATGTATACAATGTGACTACAAATGCAGGTCAGAGGCTAGGAATCCTCTGGTGAGCAACTCACCTCCAAACTCCCCAATACATGTGCACCATTTTCAAGCTTCAAGTCAGGAGTGCGATGGAATATTGTCCACTTGTCTAGATGAGTGCAACACAAACAGCACTCATGAAGCTTGATACCACATGGGGCATAGCAGCCCCCTTGATAGACACTCCATCCTGAATCATTCCCAGACTCCACAACCAGCAGTTTGTACCAATGACACGATGAACTCCAGCAACTCACCAAGACTCCTTGGATAGCACGTTCCAAACCCATGACCTCTACCAGCTAGAAAGACAGTGGCAGCAAAAAGCATGGGAACACTATCACCTGCACCTTGCCCTCCAAGCTCACATGACCCTGACTTGGAAATGTATCACTGTTCCTTCACCGTTACCACATCAAGATCCTGACACGCTCATGCTTAACAGTGGTTTAAGAAAACAGTTCACCACCACCTTCTCAAGGGGAACTAGCAATGGAAATTATATGCTGGATCACCCTGTGAAGCCCACATCATGAATGAATAAGTAAAGCTGTTTCCTAACCATTCCAAAAAGGGCCAACTTTAACCTCTTGTTCTTGTCACTGAGGGACTCTGCGGTGATATCACACGACATGAATAATAGTCTGTCATGAAGCTAAAATTGACAATTTAATAGCTTTATTACTGTAACATGAGGATTTATTTTAGCACTGAATGCACAAGTTGAAAATCCAATCATTGTGTTGGGCCTGCGAGCGCTTAAAGAATTAATGCAAAAATATACCTTTTGCTTATCTCATTTCAGTTCAAGTCAGAAGTAGCTTGCCCCCTGGGAACCATTATTACAGCAGGAGACATGAGGTGGAGTATATAAATGGTGGTAATCACTAAACAGGGAGAGAAGAAAGCAGGCAAAGAAAAGACCTTCCACTCATATCACACCTTTCACAATAGCCCATCTCAACAGGTATGATCGAGCAGTGTAGGATAGGCCACACTGCGGCAAATCTGTTTATTGCAGTCTCCCCAGAATCTTGATAATGACCTTGAAGCTCAATGTTGGCTGTAGTTTTCTGTTTCAATGTGAATGGTGCATCCCAAGTATTTGAGTGTTCATAAGGTCATAAGCGATAGGAGTAGAATTAGGCCATTCGGCCTATCAAGTCTACTCCGCCATTCAATCATGGCTAATCTATCTCTCGCTCCTAACCGCATTCTCCTGTCTTCTCCCCATAACCTCTGACACCTATACTAATTAATCTTACTCAAGGACCAAGGTAGGTGGCCACTGAACTCGGTGGGCCAAATGGCCAATTTCCTCATCATGAGGAGTTGTGGGAATGCAACTGCTCGAAGTTTGGAATGTCCAAAGGGAAATAGGCACGTCTGGGAATATGATTGAATTCCGCAGGGTACAGGCGGAAGGAGTGAGGGGAAGGGGGATGGTGGCCGGGGGATCTGGAGAAGATTGGAGAAAGCATCTGGAGTGTAGGTGGGAGCAGCTGGAAAGTTGAGGATTGGATCGCAATGATAGGCAAGTTGAAAGCCTGCAGTGGGTAGCATGGGCTGCGTAAGTTGAGGGCACATGATCAGCTGGGAGGTGTTGGCAGTAAATTGGTTAGAATGATTGTAGGGTTGGAGCCTACAGCTCAGACAATCAGAGGCCTAAAGTTCATTGGGTGGGCAGATTCAGGAGAGGATCACTGTTAAAAGTTTTAGTGATAAGGGAGTATAAGGATTGATATTATGGTTGGTGGGAGAAAACTAGGCTCATAGAGTGTCATTGAATCATAAAACATGGAAAAGCTCTTCGGCCCAACTTGCCCATGTCAACCAACATGCCCCCTCTACACTAGTCCCACCTGCCTGTGTTTGGCCCAAAGCCCTATCACACTATCCTATCCATGTACTTGTCCAAATGCTTTTTAAACGTTGCAACCTGCCTGAACTACCTAGTCCGGTAGCTTGTTTCATTTACCTACCACCCTTTGTATAAAAAGGATGCCCCTCAGGTTCCTACGAAATATTTTCCCCTTCACCTTAAACCTGTGCCCTCTTGTTCTTGATTGTCCTATTTTGGGAAAAAGTCTCTGTGCATTTACCTATCTATTCCTCTCAGCATCTTATTCACCTCTATAAGATCATCCCTCATCTTCCTGCGCTCTAAGGAATAAAGCCCTAGCCTTTATTTTAGACTGAGATCTCAGCTTAATTTCAGGACTAGGAATTTTATCAGGACACCAATGTTCACGAGTTCCACCTTGGCAAATCCATTTTCACACCTGGAGCACACGAGAAATATCCCCACTCATTAATCAAATTAAGCTAAACTATGATGTTGTCCATTTGACAAATTTCGTTAGACTTCGGAACTTGTTTTCTGAAAGCTCAACTCCATTTTCAAACAGGAGAGAAGCATTTAAAAGTTTTCAAGCTTAACTCATCCTAGAAAAGAAGGTATAGTTCATTGATCCTCCTTGTGAACAATGCCAGACAATCTAGTAGTAACTATGGGATTCTGATAGGTAGTTTGTTAAAGGAGTGATGTTGGATTAGTCAATGGAATTAATTTTTATCAATCTCACTCATCTCAAGCACACCAAGTCGAAATTGTATGCTTTAACTCTTCCTGGCCAGGGTGATTTGTTATTACCAAATATTACAGTTTGCAGATTTCCAAAAATAGATTAGAGATATCATGATATATGCATATAGAAATGGACATTGAATATTGATAATACTATATAGATAGTAAAACAATAAACTATGTTGACTTTTCCATGCATTCAAACCATCAAAGGCATTTCAGTAAAGCCCAAGAATATAGATTACTCTTCACTACCTGAAACCTTGTTAATGTGAGCCTGATTAGAGCATTTGTTACATTGAGATGTAGCTCTTGTGCATTGTAATCCAACTGGAGTATAGTCAAATCAATAAACCTATAAAGTTGGAATATTTAAGTCATGATGCACTTACAAATGCCCTTGTATGATACAGAAGCTTATTTATTTTGCCATGTAATTAACTTTAATATTTAAATACATTGGAGAAAGCATGCTGATATGTTTTACATGAAAAAAATCTGCCTCCGTAACATGCAGCTACGGTGCACCAGTGAGATCAAGCTTTGATTTCTTAGCATCCCTTGTCATGTTCCTTTGTTAAAACCTTATCCAGAAAGAACACCAACATTTTCCATTCAACCTGCAAAATTGCTTGTTCAACAACAGATATAAATTGTATCCCAAATGGGGAAAAAAAGTGGATTGAATGACAGTTGCAGACAATGTCATCAGTTTATAGTACAAACCTTGAGAGCCACAAAGGTAGTGCTGAATAACATCAAAGCACTTATCTCACATATCTGCACACTCACCAATTAGTGATGTGGTCATTAAATCCATCTGGCTTCCTGTCTATTCAATGGTTAGGATTGAGGAAAGGTAGCTGTGCAGAATCGATGGGACTACTGTCATTCTGTCATAAAATGTATGACATGCATAGATTTACTTCTTATCAGAGATTAAATTAGATGATCCTAGACATATCTGGGGGAGATGGGACATCACTAATATTTCCTCAACAGATCTCTGCTCTATGTTCATCTACTGAATTCCGCACTGTACGTGGTGTATTAGGAGGTCTTGCAGAATGAAATGTAACACAGGGAACCCAGGTGTACTTTCATGCTTTCTAGCAGTTATCTAACTTCCAATTCAATCATGAAATATTTGCAATTGTGCACACCAGTCTAGAATGGAACCGGGCACATTCTCAACAGTTACATTGGCCTAGTTTGCCCTCTGCTGGCCAACATTTACATTACTTCTAACAGGATATCAATCCCCTTTCAACATACACATGAAGAAGGACGGAAAAGGGGTCCCGAACCAAATCGACATCTGTCCATTCCCTCCGTATATGCCGCCTGACACACTGAGTTCCACCAGCACTTTGTTTTTTGTGGTCAAGATTCTAGCATTTGCAGTTTCTTGTGTCTTCAAACGTATACCTTTGTACTTCCCAATCTAAAATGGTAGGATTGATATAAATATTCACCTTCTAAAAGGAAATACATTCAAACATACAGTGGTACTTCATTTCCAGTTAAGTGGATTGTGGTGTTTTGCAAAGGACCGGAAAATCTCTTTATATATGCAAATATTTTTATAGGGCAGCTATGATTTTAAATGCTACAGAGGATCATCATCAGACAAGATATGACATTAAAGACTAGGTTAACAAAATGGAAGAAGGTAAGTTTAAAGGAGAATGATAAATAGCAAGCAGATAAAAGAGGAAATTCCAGAGTTTGGGCATTAGTTAATTAAGAGCATTCTCCAGCAGATTGATAAAACTTTGCAGGATTTCACAAGACCATACTTAAAGGACCTATAACCTAGATGTTGGGTTTCACTAACTTTGAGCACTCTGTCCTTCTGCGGAGCATCTTGGACAATACAGCTCACCCCCTCCATAACACACTGGTCAACCTGAGGAGTACCTACAGCAACAGACTGGTTCCACCAAGATGCAGTACAGAACGCCACAGGAGATCCTTATTCCCTGTGGCTATCAATCTGTACAACACTTCCCCCTTTGGTCATATAACCATATAACCATATAACAATTACAGCACGGAAACAGGCCATCTCGACCCTTCTAGTCCGTGCCGAACACATTAGTCTCCCCTAGTCCCATATACCTGCGCTCAGACCATAACCCTCCATTCCTTTCCCATCCATATAACTATCCAATTTATTTTTAAATGATAAAAACGAACCTGCCTCCACCACCTTCACTGGAAGCTCATTCCACACAGCTACCACTCTCTGAGTAAAGAAGTTCCCCCTCATGTTACCCCTAAACTTCAGTCCCTTAATTCTCAAGTCATGTCCCCTTGTTTGAAACTTCCCTACTCTCAGTGGGAAAAGCTTTTCCACGTCAACTCTGTCTATCCCTCTCATCATTTTAAAAACCTCTATCAAGTCCCCCCTTAACCTTCTGCGCTCCAAAGAATAAAGCCCTAACTTGTTCAACCTTTCTCTGTAACTTAGTTGCTGAAACCCAGGCAACGTTCTAGTAAATGGGAACTCTGACACCCCCCATAATTTTGCACATCCCCAATCCTTTCCACCCATCACTTTAATTTCATGTTTCATGTATCTTGTGTTTTATGATTGTTGGCAGATCAATTGCCCTCCTGGGATAAATAAAGTTTCTGTTGATCCACAACTAAAATCGTAAAGTCTAGCCGACAAGATGTTCAAAAGAGTACCAGGAATCTTTACACTGTGGCACGTGTACTGTAGCAGGACATGTGAGTTACTCAGTGAGAAATGCAAAGATCCATTGCATTTGCCAGATTTTACCCATGCATGACCAAGCAAATCTTTAATGATCCATCATGTTCAACACAGGCAGGTGTTGAATATTTTTGTGAGTTTTCAAATTGGAATGATTACCATCTAACCCAACTAATGTCACTTGTTTGCTTGATCACACCACGGCCAGTGTGGAGAAATATCCATCTTTACTGAAGTCTGCATTCTGAGAGAAGACACTTCACTCCACAAACTTATGGTCTCCCTCTTCATATATCCAAACAAAACTCAACCGATTATAGACAGTGGGTCTGAAGAAGGGTTTTGACCCGAAACGTCACCCATTCCTTCTCTCTTCTGTCCCGCTGAGTTACTCCAGCATTCTGTGTCCATCGTTGTTGTAAACCTGTATCTGCAGTTCCTTCCTATCTCTACCTGTTATACTTGAGTTTGGCTCGATTGTATTATCTGATTTTGGCTGGACAGTATGCAAAATAAACCTTTTCACTGTACCTCGGTACACATGACAATAATAACTCGATACCTAAACCTATACAGAAAAGTTCCTAATTGAAAAGGTAATGTTATGAGGGGAAGGGGAAGTGGAGGAGGGGGGGGGAGGGGATCTGGGAGACCATGTCTACCCCTTAACATGAACTGCCAGCTCCAGATAAAAATGTCAAGCCTTTACCTGCTCGTTACTGTAAAAAAATCTATATTTTGAGGACTAATCTTAAACAGAAATAATACACATTGTTCTTTCACTTACCAAATGCCACAATCTGAGAAAAATAATATCCCCTTCCAACAGGAAACGGCAGCAGTTGCATGCTAAGAGAAACACTTGAGCTCTGACATGCAGTTTTATCCATAATTGGGACATTTTGGCACCTTACTCATGCAATACATGAGAGTTCATAGTCAGCATCTTAATGGGCTGCCATGTCTTTAGCTAAAAGGGGAAATCCATTATTCATTTGATTAATTAAAGGTGCTCTTTACGTGCTGTTGCAGGCATGGGATTTGGAGCTTTTTGGGACTGGATTTTTTTAATCATCCTCGATTGACCCTGACCCTGAAGCCATCCTGACAGGGAGTACAAACCAGTACCAGAGTCACCAGCAGTCTCAGCTCAAAGTGCGATCTCAGTCAGTATCAGACCAAAAAAGCAACAGAAGCACTTCTCACTAGCCGAGCAAGGAAATACCCGTGCTCAACTTCACTGCCGAGAGCAGATCTTAGGAGACTTTTCATAGCTCTTCTGAATCTCCAGAAACTGTCGGAAGCAAAAAGTACCTTTTCTTCATTAAGCCCAGGCAGTCTGCTCTGGGCAAAACAGTATGGGAGCAGGGTTTCGGTGCTGGAAACAACATAAACACTGCCACTTTCCTATTCCCGGTCTCCAGGCACTCTTGGCAATCTGCCAGCCACAACCGCTCCCACGGCACTCCAGAGGAACGCTGCAACTCCTCACTAAATGGAGAAATCATTTAACCAAGGAAAGTTTCAGCTGTCCGACTTTGAAAGCTCACTGCCTCTGTCCCATCGATAAAAAACCTTGAAAGATTGCTTTGAAACATCACAGCCATCGGAGCAAAGAGAGACACCACCTCGCTAAGCATGCAGGTACAGCAGGCAGTGAAGAAAGCAAATGGCATGTTGGCCTTTATAACAAGAGGAGTTGAGTATAGGAGCAAAGAGGTCCTTCTGCAGTTGTACAGGGCCCTAGTGAGATCACACCTGAAGTATTGTGTGCAGTTTTGGTCCCTTAATTTGAGGCAGGACATTCTTGCTATTGAGGGAGTGCAGCGTAGGTTTACAAGGTTAATTCCTGGGATGGCAGGACTGTCATATGCTGAGAGAAGGGAGCGGCTGGGCTTGTAGGGGATCTTATTGAAACATATAAGATTGTTAAGGGTTTGGACACACTAGAGGCAGGAAACATGTTTAAGAATAAGGGGTAAGCCATTCGAACGGAGATGAGGAAACACTTTTTCTCACAGAGAGTTTTGAGTCTGGAATTCTCTGCCTCAGAGGCGGGTTTTCTGGATTCAGATTCAGATTCAGATTCAGAAAACTTTATTGTCTGTCACATACAAACATACGGGAGCAACGCGCCGCGAGTCGTTCACAGAGCAGCGCCCCGCCCCTTGGGTTGTCAGCAGCGATACAATAATAAAGAACACACAAAATGTAACACAAACATCCACCACAGCATTCATCACTGTGGTGGAAGGCACAAAGATGTGGCCAGTCCTCCTCCACTTCCCCCCCGTGGACCGGACCAGAGTCCAGAGTCAGTCCAGGATCGGCTCTTCCTGACCGGAGACCGCGGCTTTAGATTGTTGTAGGCCGCAGGCCGGCGGTCAAGATTTAAAGTCCCCGCCGCAGCCAGAAGCACCGTAGACTGCAGGGCCGGCGGTCGAAGCTCCCCTCCAGGGGTGATGGTAAGTCCATGCCGGCCCCGCGGTAGAAGTTGGCCACGGGCCGGCAGTGATGGCTTCTTCTTCCCCCGGGTCCCCCACGAGGGATCCCGGGCTGTAGACGCCGCACCAGCTGGAGCTCTGCAGACCGCGGCTTCAGGCTGCGACTTCAGGCTGCCGGCTACCCCGGGCCAGCGAAACGGAGCGCTCCCCTCCAGCGAGCCCCAGCGAGGGCTCACCCGCTCCACATCGAGAGTCCACGCTGTGCCCGACGCTGAAGCCCCGGGCACGTCTCCGGGAAAGGCCGCGCCGATCCTTGATTTTAGGCCACGGGGGAGGCGACCTTGAAAATGTCGCCTCTCCATGGAGGAGGCGACTGAAGCGGTTTCCCCCTCACCCCCCCATAACCACCCCCCACACAAAACACACCGAGAAACACAAAATACATCCTCTAAAACACACTAAAAATAAGAAAAAGTTGAAAAAACTGACGCGCTGCTGACAAGGCAGCCGCCAGAGCAGCGCCCCCTAATCTAGGATAGCTACATAGGGCTCTTAAAGATAGTGGAGTCAGGGGATATGGGGAGAAGGCAGGAATGGGGTACTGATTGGGGATGATCAGCCATGATCACATTGAATGGCGGTGCTGTCTCAAAGGGCTGAATGGCCTACGAGGAAGGAGAGGGAGAGAGAGAGGAGAGAGAGAGAGAGAGAGAGAGAGAGAGAGAGAGAGAGACGGGGGAGAGAGAGAGAGAGAGAGACGGGGGAGAGAGAGAGAGAGAGAGAGAGAGAGAGAGAGAGAGAGAGAGAGAGAGAGAGAGAGAGAGAGAGAGAGAGAGCAGAGAGAGAGAGAGAGAGAGAGAGAGAGAGAGAGAGAGAGAGAGAGAGAGAGAGAGAGAGAGAGAGAGAGAGAGAGAGAGAGAGAGAGAGAGAGAGAGAGAGAAGAGAGAGAGAGAGAGAGAGAGAGAGAGAGAGAGAGAGAGAGAGAGAGAGAGAGAGAGAGAGAGAGAGAGAGAGAGAGAGAGAGAGAGAGAGAGAGAGAGAGAGAGAGAGAGAGAGAGAGAGAGAGTAGAGAGAGAGAGAGAGAGAGAGAGAGAGAGAGAGGAGAGAGAGAGAGAGAGAGAGAGAGAGAGAGAGAGAGAGAGAGAGAGAGAGAGAGAGAGAGAGAGAGAGAGAGAGAGAGAGAGAGAGAGAGAGAGAGAGAGAGAGAGAGAGAGCGAGAGAGAGAGAGAGAGAGAGAGAGAGAGAGAGAGAGAGAGAGAGAGAGAGAGAGAGAGATAGAGAGAGAGAGAGAGAGAGAGAGAGAGAGAGAGCGAGCGAGAGAGAGAGAGCTAGAAGAGAAGAATGCGAGCGAATGAGTAGCTCTCTCTCTCGACTCTCTCTCTGCTCTTCTCTATCTACTCTAGTCTTACTCTCTCTCTATCTCTCATCTCTCTCCTCTCTCTCTCTCTCCTCTACTCTTCTCTCTCTCTCTCTCTGCTCTATCTCTCTCTTCGTTTTGTTAATAGTTTTTAGTGAGTCCTGTTTTTTTTTTTTTGTTTGTAGGGGATATGGTCTTTTAATTGGGGGGGGTAGGTGTAACTTTATTTTCCTCGGTCCTACCTGGTCGGTGTAGGCTGACCTTTTCTCCGGGCTGTCCCGTCGACACCGTTCCTCGTTGCCTACCTGCGGCTTGGAGCACAGTTTCCTGGCGGGGACCGCCCAGCACCTCTGGCCTCGTCCGGCGGCACAGCGTTGGAGCGCTGGAGTGGAGCGGAGTGGAGCGGGCGATGCCTTGCCTGGGTCGCCGCGCTGGAGCTCTGGCGAGCTGGACCGCCGAGAGCAACATCTCCGGGCTGCGGGTCTGCGGAGCGGAGAGGCGGCAGTGCGGAGAGGCGGCAGTGCGGAGAGGCGACGCCGACTTTATCATCGGGAGCCTGGGAGCTCCAAACCGGCGCGGCCTTGTCGGCTTCGGCAGCCGCGGTCTCCAACCAGGAAGCGGCCGTTCCAGGTGGCCCAAAGGACTCTCTCGACGAAAGGACTCTCCCGACGCCGGGGCATGACCACCCGGTGAGAACGGCTAGGATCATCGGGCCTCCGTAGAGGCAATTGTGGTGGCCTCAATAGGCCTGACTTTGGGGTGAACATGGGGTGGGGACTGGACATTGTGCCTTCCCCCACAGTGCTACCCACTGTGGGGGGATGATTTTTTTTGACTAATTGTAGTCCTGTAGGTCTGTGTCCAAGATGGCTGCCGTGAAGAGTGGACGCTGGCGCGCTTTGGCTGCCGCTGCTCTCTCTTCACACTGTGTTTTTGATTTTCTGTTTTTGGATCGAATTCTGTTTTTAATTTGTGTCTCTGTGATGTCTTTTTTACCTGTTCTATTCCGATTATATGTTTTTATTCCAATTACTATGTAAGGTGTCCTTGAGATGTCTGAAAGGCGCCCATTAAATAAAATTTATTATTATTATTATTAAAGCTGGGCCAAATTGGAGATGTTTATGAAATTGAGGGCAAGAGCCCAGATAAGGGGAAGCGTGGTTAAATGTGGATAGAAATGGTAGCGGGAGCAGGACAGTTGCAGGATTCAGGGCCAGGAACATATCTAGAAACTAATTAAGTGCATGACTGTGAGTGCGAGGGTGAGAGTGCACAGCGATACTGTGTACAGTCAACAAGGTAGCTTTTAATTTGGCAGCACGACAAGCATGTAACTGGAAGGGCAGGTGTGTGGCTGGGAGTTACATTTGGGTGGTACATTGATGTAGCGAGTATAGCTGATGTCTCGCAGCACTAGAGACCCGGGTTTGATCCTGACCTTGGCTACTGTCTCTGTGGAGTTTGCTAGTTCTTCCTGCGATCACATGGGTTTTCTCCGGATGCTCCAGTTTTCTCTCACATCCCAAAGACATGGCCTTCTGCAAGCTCAATCAGCCTCTTGTAAATTGCCCCCAGTGTGTAGGGAGTGGAAGAGAAAGTGGGATAACACAGGACTAGTGTAAATGGGTGATAAATGATCATCATGGACTCGGCAAGCTGTATCTTTCAATTAGTCAATCAATAAAAAAAACATGGGCCAAATGATGCTTGCAGCATATTTCAATATGTGGAGCAAAGAGTTCATTGTACAAAGCAGGAACAAATTCAAGAAGGGTCTTGACTCAAAGCATCACCAATTCCTTTTCTCCAGAGATGCCACCTGACCTGCTGAGTTACATCCAGCACTTTGTGTCTACCATCTCTGGAGACCCAGGATGCCACAAACGTGATGAGAACAGCCCCCTCTGTTATTCTAATGTTCACGTTGATGCAGAAATTTGGGATTGTTCTCCATTGTCCTGAGTTTCCTCAGTGAAATAAAAAGCAGAAATGTAGTTTCTAATATTCATGGTTGATGACAGCTGGAAGGATAACCAACTGGAGCACTGATAGGAATGTTCTTGATGCATATTCTCACTGCATGAGCTGACTGCTGATCAAACATAGCCACTTCAATCATGTCCAAAGAGATTCCCTTGATCTTTATGCTTGGCTCTCTCTTGAACTTGCTACAGGCTTGAAAGGTTATCAGAGAGTAATAACCACAGAGGATGAAACACATTTGCATCTTATTGATTGAAGAAAGTATTCAGGCAGCACGAAAAGTTTGAAATCTTGGAAAATACACAAGACATTAAAAGTAAATGTGAGGTGCAACAGTATATATTGAGATGAAAGGTATTCATTCTGGGAAGCAACGTCCATTATGTGGAAAAAAGGCTTTTGTTTTACTGTGCATTTACAACATTGTGATGTCCCAATTTGCTTTGAACCGTCAGAAGTCCTTTGAAGTACCTTTACTTTGTAATGTCGGAAGCACAGTTACCGATTTGTATAGCGCTAATGTTCGCACTCTCTAGTATGAAATTGAACAAGCACTTTGCTATTTGTGCTAACCATACATTGAATGAATTATAAATCAAGGTACAGTAAACCCTCGTTATAACGGATCATGGAGGGGAGGAGAGGAATAGTGTCCGTTATTGCCGATTGTCCGCTATAACCGAGTATAGGTTTCTCCCCCATTGTGCCCGGGCGCCAGGTCAGATTCCTGGGACCCAGTCACTGAGAGCCCAGTGGGACCTCCCTCACCACATGGAATGCTGTGGCCCATGGGGAACACCCGGCACTACCTTGTCCAGCACAGCTGGGGAACGGCAATGACCGCTGCCCCTGCTGCTAACTCCCACATTCAGAGATTGAGAGCAAAGTGGGTGTGGGGCGTTGGGATGGTGGGGAGACGCGGGTGAGGAAACCCTGTCCTGTACTAAGTGAGAATACCACGACCAATGTTCAAGGTGAAAGGACATCAATCTCTAACTATCAACTGTTTCTCCTTCTAAAGACACTAAACTGATGAGTGTGCAAAGTCCTTTTTAACAGCTAAAAATTTATTTTTGTTACTACAAGCAAAAAAATACTAAAAGCTCTTTGTTACATTTTTTAATGTGAAGTGCTGATCGAAGCAATTGCTTGTCAATGTCTTGCCTTGTCAATTTCAATGCCTTATCAATGTCAATGCCTCGTCAATTTCAATTTTATAATCAGCACTTTACATCAAAATTACCCGTATTTTAAACTTTCTGGTTTAGACTCTGCATGTGGCACTGAGGTTTATTCAGTCTGAATGGTTGAGGACATAATGCTATTGCCTCTCAAGGGTCCTCGATAGAATATCACCCTGGATCAGAGGGACTGATTACTCTAAAGTTCTCATCAAGAGTGAGGATGGCTGCTTTGTGGTTTTGTGACTTCACTGAGATCAGGACTCAAAACCAAAAGTTTATCAAAAATCTAAATGGCAGTGACGATGATCACAAAGCAGCTGGATTGTGGCAAAAATACATGCCATTCATTCATGTCCTCAGGAATGGATTTTTGCCTTATATGTGATTTCAAATCTACAACGTTCAATATAACAAAACAGCTCTCTGAAATGACTGTGCAAGCCATTCCGTTTAAGGGCAAGAGCAGTGGACAATAAATACTAGTCAGCCTTTGAATGAATCATTTTTTTAAATACTATGAGTGGAGAGCATGCATTCTCTGCTGACTGTAAAGTCAAGGCTAGTATCACTTTTACTAAGGCAAAGTGTTTGAGGAACTCAGCAGGTCAGGCAGCATCTGTGGAGGGAATGGACATATGACTGAAGTCTGAAGAAGGTTCTTGATCTAAAACATCATCTGTCCATTCCCTCCGTAGCTGCTGCCTGACCCACGGAGTTTCTCCAGTACTTTGTGGTTTGTTCAAGGTTCCAGCATCAGCAGTTCCTTGTCTATCACTTTTATCTGTGTTACCTAGTTTTGTCTTCTTTTATCTATATTTTTCCTTTTTATTTTTCTGATTTATTTTCCCTGCTTTGTTTTCCTCATCTACTTAAAACAGATTAATACTTTTTCCTGCTCTACATTCCTTTCTTATTTTAGATTCTTTGGTTTCTCTGGCAGGCTGTCACAAACTACCAGGACAAGGGAATCATACTGTAGCTCTGCTAAGGGGAACCTTAGTTCTTGGACCTCTGACATGGAAAATAAAGAGATTGATCGGAGGCTGAAGGACACAAGAGATAACGTCATGGCGGGCATGAATCCAAAAATAATTTGTGCTTCACTGCATCAACTGGAGATTAAAACGGCCACTTCTAACCTATCCTATGAAGGATTAGATTATCAAACTGGCAACTGTCAAGTTATCAGTGAACTAAGGCCCTTTCATCTGAAACAGGCAAACATACCAAAGGGATTCATTTATAAAGGTACAAGTTTACACAAATCCAATATAGAACTTGGTTGGACCACACTTGGAGCATTAATAGACTACCTATTTGAGAGTAGTCTATTAATGCAAAGCACCAGAAAGAAGAGAGGGTAAAATAAAATGACTGGAGTACAATTGAAACTGGGAATTATGGAAATTCACAGACCTCATGCATCATCTATGGAGAGGAAAAGAGCTGCCATTTCACATTGATGACTTCTGATCAGTTTCATTTACTTGAAACTTGCTTCTGCCTAACTTCCTAGCTCTGATGAAGGGCTATCTACATAATAATAATAATAATAATGGATGGGATTTATATAGCGCCTTTCTAATACTCAAGGCGCTTTACATCGCATTATTAATTCACTCCTCAGTCACACTCGGTGGTGGTAAGCTACTTCTGTAGCCACAGCTGCCCTGGGGCAGACTGACGGAAGCGTGGCTGCCAATCTGCGCCTACGGCCCCTCCGACCACCACCAGTCACTCACACACATTCACACACATTCACACACAGGCAAAGGTGGGTGAAGTGTCTTGCCCAAGTACACAACGACAGTATGCACTCCAAGCGGGATTCGAACCGGCTACCTTCCGGTTGCCAGCCGAACACTTAGCCCATTGTGCTTTCTATGCTTTAATTCCAGGGATGGGTGCATCTATATGTTTGTACACTACATCTATTTGTTTGTGCATGTCGGGTTGATTGCATTAGTCGAAACAGGGTGGACCATCAAGGATGATGAAAGATTGATGCACCTTCGAGTCTAACCCTTCCCATCCATGCTGACATGAACAATCTGCCCAACAATAGAAACATATAAAATTATAAAAGGACTGGACAAGCTAGATGCAGGAAAAATGTTCCCAATGTTGAGCAAATCCAGAACCAGGGGGCACAGTCTTAGAATAAAGGGGAGGTCATTTAAGGTGAGAAAAAACTTTTTCATCCAGAGAGTTGTGAATTTATGGAATTCCCTGCCACAGAGATCAGTGGAGGCCAAATCACTGGATGGATTTAAGAGAGCTCTTGGGGCTAGTGGAGTCAAGGGATATGGGGAGAAGGCAGGCACGGGTTATTGATAGGGGACGATCAGCCATGATCACAATGAATGGTGGTGCTAGCTCGAAGGGCCGAATGGCCTCCTCCTGCATCTATTTACCATGATTCTATGTAACATGCGCCTGAAGTCCCGCAAACCCTTCTGGTCTCAGTCAAATACCTGGAAAACATTGACCAAGACTGAGTGGCGCAAAACCTGGAAAGTTGCCAAGACCAACAAGGGAGAGGTCATCACAGACCCCACAGTGAAACCACCGGGTTTTGACCTCCATTGCAAGCAATGGCTAACCCTGAACAGAATCCGCACCCTCCATGCAAGAACATGCATAAGTGGGGGATGACAGACAGCGCTACTTGTGACTGCGGATATCCAGACTAGACCATTCCACACATCGTGAATGACTGCTCACTGAGGCTTTTCCCTGGTGGCATCAAAGCCATCAAACCAGTAACTGTGCTGTCCTGGCCTGGATGTCTACCCTTGATCTACAACTTTAGGCTGTGCACACCATACGGAAGAAGCAGAAGGGGAGGGGTTTAACTCCAGGCGGTTTGTTTTCTTTTGAAAATTATATCTGAATTGAAATCTTACACCTGTCATAAAAGTTGAAAATCAACTGGAGAGAGAACTTTCCAAGGTTCTGAAAGGTTTAACTCATTATTGTTAGACTTATTTTGCTGTGAAGAGCATTTCCATTTGATTTCTTCATGGATGGAATCATATTTTGACCATGGGACGACCTCTTGAAAATAAGATTACGCTGATGAGGGAGATGGGGTTATGAATTTATGCTAGAAGCAATTCTCTCCACATTTCTGTATTTCATTAAGGATCTTATTTGTTTAGTTTAGTTTAGTTTAGATATCCAGCGCGGAAACACCCCCTTCGCCCATCGGGTCCGCACTAACCAGCGATCCCCGCACATTAACACTATCCTGCACTAGGGTCAATTTTTAAATGTATATCAAGTCAATTAACCCTCAAACCTGTACGTCTTTGTAGTGTGGGAGGGCAGCAAAGTTCTGGGAGAAAACCGACGCAGATCACGGGGAGAACGTACAAACTACATACAGATAAGAACCGGAAGCCAGGATCGAACCCAAGTGTCTGGCGCTGTAAGGCAGCAACTCTACCGCTTCACCACTGTGTTGCCCCATAACTGCTCCAAAGGCCTTGTTGTTTTTCAGTTACTAAGTGGCCTATTCAATAAATTTCCGGTTTGATAAAACCTATGGATTGTGGCAAATCGAATGCTATGCAATGAAGGTTATTTGAATCAATGATGGAGACTTGTTTGAGAAGGCATTCAAGTTGTTCTTTCCAGTGGATGCTGACTACTCTCTCTTCCATTTCAGCTGAGTGGGCCCTTGGAAGTTTGAACTGCAAGTGGTTGAGACAACACTGGCAATTCCAAGCAAATCATGGTTACCTGCTAGTTACTGGAACTTCTGCCATTTTTCTTCAGGTCATGTTTTAGTTTTTAGTTTCAGGGGTACAGCATGGAAACAAGCCCTTTGCCCCCGACCATCAGATTCATTCAGACCATCAGCCCCATTCAGATTAGTTCCAGGCTATCCCACTTTCTCATACACTCCCAACTCACTAGGGGGCAATTTACAGAAGCAAATATACCTACAAACACCCACGTCTTTTGGGAAGTGAGAGGAAACCAGAGGACTTGGAGGAAAACCATGCGATCACAGGGAGAAAGTGCGAACTCCATCCAGAGCACCTGCAGTCAGGGTCAAACCCAGGTGTCTGGTGTTGTGTGGTAGCAGGTCTATCTGCTGTGACACTGTGCCACCCGTTATTTTGGATATTCACCTTCAGATGCCAGCAAATCTCCATTTTATTTTGCCCTTGTGACATGCTTCGTGTTTATGAATTAATTAATTAAACCAACCTCTATTTACTGACAGAGGAGCCAAGAGCCCCTTCACAGATACCAAGGCTATTATTCAGTTGATCTCAGTTGGCTCAATGATGATTGGAAATTGGAACACATCCTGTGATTGATTTTAGTCAGCTGTCACAATCCCTCTTTATCACCATCCGCCCTGCAAAATGACATTATTGGCTGCAAAGGTGTAGGAAGGAACTGCACAAGCTGGCTTATAGACAATAGACAATAGACAATAGGTGCAGGAGTAGGCCATTTGACACTTCGAGCCAGCACTGCCATTCAATTTGATCATGGCTGATCATCCCCAATCAGTACCCCGTTCCTGCCTTCTCCCCATATCCCCTGACTCTGCTATCTTTAAGAGCCCTATCTAGCTCTCTCTTGAAAGTATCCAGAGAACCACCCTCTGAGGCAGAGAATTCCACAAACTCACAAATCTTTGTTGAAAAAGTGTTTCCTCATCTCCGTTCTTAATGGCTTACCCTTTATTCTTAAACTGTGGCACCTGGTTCTGGACTCCCCCAACATCGGGAACATGTTTCCTGCCTCTAGTTTGTCCAAACCCTTAATGATCTATATGTTTCCAAGATGGCGGCGCTGGCTTAACAGCTGCGGCCCACCTGCAGTCCGTCTGTTTTTTTTCCTTTCGTTTTGTTCCTTGTCATGTTTTAGTTAATTTTATTTTATTAAGTTGTGTATATGTGTGGGTGGGGTGGGAGAAACATGCTTTGGTCTCTTCCTTTGGGGGATGCGACTTTTTCTTCGGTCGTATTCCCCGTCTCCGTCTGCGCCGAGGCCTAATGGCGGAGCTGGTGGCATCGGAGCTGTAGCAGCAACAGCAGCAGCAGCGGAGACCTGACTCAGCCCCGAAGCTGTAGCAGCAACAGCAGCAGCAGCGGAGACCTGACTCGGCCCCGAAGCCTGTAGCGGCGAGCAGCAGCAGCAGCGGAGACCTGACTCGGCCCCGAAGCTGTAGCGGCTCGGCAAGCAGCAGCAGCGGAGACCCAGCTCGGCACCGAAGCGTAGCGGCCGGCAGCAGCAGCAGCGGAGACCCGGCTCGGCCATGGGAGCTGTGGAGGCGGCAAGAGCAGCAGCGGAGACCCGGCTCGGCACGAAGCTGTAGCGGCGGCAGCAGCAGCAGCGGAGACCCGGCTCGGCCCCGAAGCTGTAGCGGCGGCAGCAGCAGCAGCGGAGACCCGGCTCGGCACCGAAGCTGTAGCGGCGGCAGCAGCAGCAGCGGAGACCTGACTCGGGAAGAAGAGCTGTAGCGGCGGCAGCAGAAGCAGTGGAGACACGGCTCGGCACGAAGCTGTAGCGGCGGGAAGCAGCAGCAGCGGAGACCCGGCTCGGCACCGAAGCTGTAGCGGCGGCAGCAGCAGCAGAAGCGGAGACCGGCTCGGCACCGAAGCTGTAGCGGCGGCAGCAGCAGCAGCGGAGACCCGGCTCGGCACCGAAGCTGTAGCGGCGGCAGCAGCAGCAGCGGAGACCCGGCTCGGCACCGAAGCTATAGCAGCGGCAGCAGCAGCAGCGGCAGCAGCAGCAGCGGAGCCGCGGCTCGGCACCGAAGCTGTGGCGGCGGCAGCAGCAGCAGCGGCGGAGACCCGACTCGGCCCTGGAGTTGTGGCGGCGGCAGCAGCAGCAGCGGAGACCCGGCTCGGCACCGAAGCTGTAGCGGCGGCAGCAGCAGCAGCGGAGCTGCGGCTCGGCACCAAAGCTGTGGCGGTGGCAGCAGCAGCAGCGGCGGAGACCCGACTCAGCCCTGGAGTTGTGGCGGAGGCAGCAACCACCCGCGGAGTTTGAACCGTCGCCTCGGCGCAGAGGGAGAACAAAGAGGGAAGAGACAGAGACTTTAAGATTTTGCCTTCCACCACAGTGAGGAGGTGTTTGGTGAACTCACTGTGGTGGATGTTAAATTTGTGTTGATTGTGTGTTTTTGCCATTTTTTAAATTATATGTATGACTGCAGGGAAACAAAATTTCGTTCAGACCGAAAGGTCTGAATGACAATAAAACAAATCTAATCTAATCTAATCTAATCTTCAATAAGGTGTCCTCTCATCCTTCTAAATTCCAGAGTATACAAGCTCAGCCGCTCCATTCTCTCAGCGTATGACAGTCCAGCCATCCCAGGAAAACCATGTAAACCTACGCTGCACTCCCTCAATAGCAAGAATGTTCTTCCTCAAGAATGTACTTCCTTAAATTTAAACTTGAGATCGACACAAAAAGTTGGAGTAACTCAGCGGGACAGGCAGCATCACTGGAGAGAAGGAATGGGTGACATTTTGGGTCAAGACCCTTCTTCAGATATCAAGTAAATTTTAGGGGCAATTTACTTTGGGTCGAGAAACACCTTCTGAAGAAGGGTCTCGACCAGAAATGTCACCCATTCATTATCTCCATAGATGCTGCCTGTCCCGCCGAGTTACTCCAGCTTTTTGTGTCTATTATTGGCTGCAAAAGTGCTTTTGGGTTGTCTTGCGATCATTAAAGCTGGTGTTGTGATCAAAATAATTTATTTCCGTTATTTTGAGGAACAAATCACCACAGACCTCCACAAAACACAAAAATGGCACACTTCAAGCTCAATTTTCCCTTGGCCAGAGAAATCTGGTTCTTTTAAACCTTTTCACTCAAGATGTATCAATGTGCTTCTGGAAGCAAACATCTAGTTTTCATCGAACTCTACTTCCGCTACATCGGCGACTGCATTGGTGCTACCTCCTGCACCCGCACACAACTCACTGACTTCATCCATTTCTCCACTAACTTCCATCCGGCACTCAAATACAACTGGACCATTTCCAACATTTCCCGACCATTTCTTGACCTCAGTATCTCCATCACAGGTGATAGACTACTGACCAACATCCACTATAAACCCACTGACTCCCATGGCTATCTGGACTACACTTCTTCCCTCCCTGCTTCCTGTAAGGACACCATCCCCTACTCTCAATTCCTCCGTCTCTGCCGCATCTGCACCCAGGATGAGGCGTTCCACACCAGGACATCGGAGATGTCCTCATTCTGCAGGGAATGGGGATTCCCCTCTTCTACCATAGATGAGGCTCTCACCAGGGTCTCTTCTATATCTCATGACTCTGCTCTCTCTCCCCATCCCTCCACTCGTAACAAGGGCAGAGTCCCCCTTGTCCTCCCTCACCTTCCATCCTACCAGCCGTCACATACAACAAATAATCCTCCGTCATTTTCGCCATCTCCAACGTGACCCCACCACTCGCCACATCTTCCCATCTCCACCCGTCTGCTTTCCACAGAGACCACTCCCTCCGTAACTCCCTGGCCAATTCATCTCTTCCCACCCGTACTTTCCCCCTCTCCTGGCACTTTCCCTTGCAACCGCAAAAAATGCTGCACTTGTCGCTTTACCTCCCCAATTGACTCCATTCAAGGACCCAAGCAGTCCTTCCAGGTGCGGCAGAGGTTCACCTGCACCTCCTCCAACCTCATCTATTGCATCCGCTGCTCTAGATGTCAGCTGCTCTACATCGGTGAGACCAAGCGTAGGCTTGGCGATCGCTTCGCCGAACACCTCCGCTCGGTTCGCAATAACCAACCTGATCTCCCAGTAGCTCAGCACTTCAACACCCCCTCCCATTCTGAATCCAACCTTTCTGTCCTGGGCCTCCTCCATGGCCAGAGTGAGGACCACCGTTAATTGGAGGAGCAGCACCTCATATTTTGTTTGGGCAGTTTACACAGCAGCGATATGAACTTCTGTAATTTCAGGTAGTCCTTACTATCTTCTCCCCATCTCAGCTCTCCCTCAGCCCTCTGGCTCCACCTCTTCCTTTCTTCTTCCCTCTCCCCTTACCCACATCAGTTTGAAGAAGGGTTTTGGCCTGAAACTTGCCTATTTCCTTTGCTCCATAGATGCTGCCTCACCCGCTGGGTTTCTCCAGCATTTTTGTCTACCATCTAATTTTCAGCAATGGGAACAAGATTACCACCAGGTGTCGCCATCAGCGATGGCAGCCTTGCCAACGGTCTGTCTGTCTTTTCATCCTTTTTGTTATTTTTAGTGTGTTTTAAAGAGTATGTGTTAATGTTCTCTGGTTTGTTTTATGTGGGGTGGGGTGGGGTGGGGTGGGATTGGGGGGGTTCGGGGAAACTTTTTTCAATCTCTTACCTTGCCGGAGATGCGATTGTTTTTCGGATCGTATCTCCGGTCGTTCTGTGACCTAATATCATGGAGCTGGCGTCCTTGCTCGAGACTGACTGAGCCCCACCGCAGGGCCGTGGACTTACCTTCGGAGCCTGCGATCCCTTGCCTGGGATTGACGCTCCAAACATGGTCTGTGAATTTCACCATCGAGGAGCTCACAGTCTCGGGTAGAAACTGATGTCGGGAAGCTCCAAAGTCGCAGGAGGTTCAACCAGCCCTGACCCTGGGACTGATCGCCCGGGGTGGGGAGCTGGGATCCCCCAATACGGGAGCTTGATCGCCCCAACGCGGAGGGCTTTAACGCCGGCTACGGGAGCCAAGATTATCCTGTCTCCGGAAGGCTCGAGGCCCCCGACCGTGGGAGAACAAAGGAGGAGATTTAATTTTTTTTTCACCTTCCATCACAGTGAGGAATGTGGAGGAGTCGCTGTGGTGGATGTTTATGTTAAAATGTATTTTGTGTGTCTTGTTGCTTTTTATTGGTATGACTGTATGGCAAATCAAATTCCTCGTACGTTGCAAAACATATTTGGCTAATAAAGTATGATTATGATTATGATTATGAAGATATGGTAATTTGGATCATGGAAAGATTAGAACACACTGGACAAAAATCATTTTCCTTTCTTCAGAAAATTTGTACAATTCTCACGGGATACATTTTATTGATATCCGGCAGTCATAAAAACACACAAAGTTCCACTGCTGACCTCCAAGGAACACAAATAAAATCCTACAATCAATATTGTTCATCTGTAAAATGAACTACTCACCAGCACCTCTGAGAGCAGCTCCTAAACATTTGACCGCAATGGCTCGGAAGGACAACTGAGGCAGTTACATGGGACAGCTATGAGCGGTAAGTTCTATTTTACTTCGGAGTCACGTGAGTGACTACGTGAAGAACCCCGCCAGGACGCATGCATGTCATTATCGCCTCACGCTATGCAATGAGTCAGCACGGGAGAGGACGTCTCCCTCAAGCGGCAGGATTTCAAAAGCCGACAACAGCAGGTAAGGGACTCTGCGTTTTTCGCCTTATTTTTAGGTGAAAGATGGACAGAGTAACGAGGAGAAAGGCTGCGAAGCAGCTGGAGGGGGAGAACCGCGGAGTTGCGGACAGCCAGCAGAAACAGCAGCAGCCGACGGCACGGGAATCTTCTGAATTGGAGTCAGCTGTGCCCGACTTCGCTCCCGCTACGGCGAAATCCACTTTTCGGCCGGGCGGGAAAGTGAAGAGAAAGACCCCACGAATGCCGGACTCAGATGAGTCGGACTTTGAGGAGCCGCGAGCGGCCAGTGCCCGTGAGCACCGGGGCCGGTTCGAGCGGACGGGGCAGTACGAGCAGCCGGGAGCGGCTAGTGCCCGAGAGCACTGGAGCCGGTTTGACCGGCTGCATGACGAGGAGCAGCCGCGAGCGGCCAGTGCCCGTGAGCACGGGGGCCGGTTAGAGCGGTTGCTCCAGGAGATCCTCCAAAGTGGCAGACTCTGGGAGAGGGAGGCTAGCCACAGTGGGCACCCAATAAGCCCCACAGCGGTACCCCTTGAGGGGCTGCATAGTGTTTCCTCCTCGTCAGAGGAGAACACGGAGGATCTGTTCTGGGTAGACTCTGAACGGGTCACAGAACCACATACCCCCAGTAGCCCTGGGGCGAAAGAAGGCATGCTGGATATGGTGAACCAATTCTTCCAGCCAGACCTAACCGGGGAAGACCTGGAGCCCAAAATTGCAGCCAGTGTGGAGAGCTGAAGGCACAAGCCCCGTAAGGGATCAGCTGTGCCGACTTTTGGTCCCGCGCCGGCCGCAACACCACGGCCGGGCGGGAGACTATTTAAATGGGGCCGTTGACTTTTGGACAAGTCAATAACGGCAGCAGACGGGGTGGAACGACGTTCACCCGTAGCGACAATTTTAACCTGGACCTGCAGGTAAGAGCTGCGGTCTTTTTGTGTTTTACCATGCTGATTGCAGGTGGATAAACCAACGGGCTGCGACAAAGCTGGTGGGCTAGATGGGATCAGCTGTGCCAGATGTCCTCCACACCGGCCATATCCACTCCACGGAAGGGCAGTAAGGACAAAGCTGGAGAGGAGGACCGCGGAGCAGCAGGCAGCCAGCAGCAGCCAGTGGCACTCGGATCACCGATAGAGGGATCAGCTGTGCCCGATGTCGCCTCCGCACCGGCCAGATCCACGCGGCCGGGCGGAAAGGCTAGACACAAAACAAACAAGGTCGTGGACTCAGAGGAGTCCGACTTTGAACAACCGCGGGCGGCCAGCGCCCGAGAGCGCTGGAGCCGGATGGAGCGGTGTATGGAGCTTTGCTCCAACGTGACAGACTCCGAGAGATGGAGTCGGGTCATTGTGGGCCCTATGATAAACCCACAGCAGTACCTCTTGAAGGGCTGCACAGTGCTTCTACCTCATCAGAGGAGAGCACTGCGGGTCAGTTCTGGGCTGACCTGGAAGAGGGGTCCGCAGAAGGAAAGACAAGTGTGCAGGGGGTGCAGGAACAAGAGAACCTACTGGAACCCAGGCCGGCCTTCTTGGAAGATGCGGGGACCTCCAACGCCGACCAAACCGAAAATCCAGACCCAGCGCGACAACAGCAGCAAAGAACCTACAAAAAGTAAACCTGCCACTGGTAACTATGGAGGTAGGTGGGTCTGGTTCCCTACAATATACAGGGAGCACGGAGATTGGGTGGAGATTACACTCTTTTCTGAATGCATGGAGCATGATAACAACCGATACTTACATCTAAAGCAGTATTCAGGGATATACACTAGAGTTTATACACAAGTACAGCCCTCCAGTTCAACATATACTGAACCGAATGTTCGTGCCTTCTGATAAAGGAAAATCAAAAGCGCAAGCTGAACTGATGCGGCTTTACATAAAAGGTGTAATTGAGAAAACTCAACAAGACCCATTAGAATTCGTGTCCAATATATTTATCAAACACAAAAAAGATGGTGGTTATCGCATCATCATAGATCTGACAAAATAGATACCTTTGTTACTGCTTAACAATTAATTTCCAAGGTTACTTCAATGGCCAGCATCGATTTAAAAGATGCTTACTATTCAGTGCCTATACGAGGTGACCACAGATGTTACTTAAAATTTAACTGGATGGGACAACTCTGACAGTATAAAGCATTGCCAAATGGGTTATCATCAGGCCCAGGCTGTTTCACAAAAATTTTGAAACCAGCCCCAGCGTTTCTACGGAAACGTATACACATGGTCATGGCATATTTAGATGACATACTCATTGTGGGCAAAACTTTGGAATTGGCTAAACAAACTGTAACAGCCGCCAAGAGTTATTTGGAAAACTGGGATTCATTTTTCATCCAGTTAAATCTAAACTAACGCCTTCCTCTACTATGGACTATCTGGGGTTTCACCATTGACTCAGTTCACATGTCGGTGACTCTGCCTAAGGGAAAGGCTAGAGATTTAATAGAGGCTTGCAATAACCTCACTGACATCAGTAAACCATCCATCCGATTGGTAGCAACAGTAATTGGCATAATGATGGCTGCCTTTCCAGCCACACATTTTGGACCTCTACATTACCAAAACTTACAGAGAGCAAAATACAAGCACTCTAAATTATGCAGGTCACTTTGACCGATCTGTGAAACTACCAATCAAGCAAAAATGGAACTAAAATGGTGGATAGATAACATCTGGCTTTGTTCCATTCCAATCATTGTCAGTAACCCTTCCATGGTACTACAAACTGATACCCGTGCACTTGGGTGGGGAGCCACCAATACCAATACCACCGTGGTAGCATACATTGACCACAGGGTGGAAACAAATCGACATAATGTGACAATCTGGCTATACAATTTGGCAATGGTGTATCCAGAGAGATATTTGGATATCAGCCACTTACCTACCAGGAAGACTAAATTCAGTGGCAGACACCAGGTCAGGCAATTTTAATGAAAACACCAAATGGTTGTTGAATAATATAGTATTTGCTGATATCACAGCAAATATGGGACACCAGATATCGATTTATTCGCATCCAGACTTAACCACCAGTTATCAAATTATGTTTCATGGGAACCAGACCCTGGGGCAGCGGCGAGTGACGCATTTTCGCTGCATTGGGGGGGGGGGGGAGGGGGGGGGAATTGTTTATTTACGCATTCCCTCCTTTTCCTGCCTCATCAGTCGGGTATTAAGGAAATACAACAAGACTCTGCATCTGGTATTGGTAGTACCCGATTGGCCTACACAACCATGGTTCCCAGTGGTATCAAACATGGTATCAGAGACATGAACATCCCGTCTGTTCTGGAATATCTGGCAGGCCTCCACTATGATGGGGGGCTCAGTTATAGTGCCATCAACTGCGCCAGAAGTGCCCTATCGACTTACCTATGGCAGGGGACAGAGCATTACACTGTTGGGACTCACCCACTGGTACAAAACGTATGAGGGGAATTTTTAATACTATCCCCAAGAACCAGATACTCCCAAATATGGGAAGCAAGAATAATCCTGAAGATGCTCAGGAGTTGGTCTCCAGCAACAGTTCTGTCCCTACACAGACTGACATTAAAACAGTCATGCTAATAGTATTGGTCACGGCACAGAGGATACAGTCACTGCAAAAACTAGACTGGACAACATGACTTCCTCAACAGAAAATATTACGTTTCATATTTATGAGTTAGTAAGCAGAACAGAAAGGGATCAGCAGGCCTCAATATACAATTAGGTCATACCCAACAGATGACCGTCTGTGCATAGTAAGACATCTGTCGTTATACATGGAGAAAACGAATGTCCTAAGAGGCAATGAAAAGGCACAATTTGGTCAGCCACTAGCAACCACACCAAGAGTGACGGTCCAGACCATCTCAAGATGGCTGAAACAGGTGCTAACACAGGCTGGGGTGGATACTAATATTTTAAAATCTCTTTCCAGCCAGGGCTGCAGCTACATCGGCAGCAATACAGTTGGATGTACCAATGGACCAAATCCTCAAGGCAGCAGGATGGTCTGGAGAGGAAAACATTCCAATTATTTTATAATAAACCAGTAATGAAACCTGGAACGTTTGCAGAAACAATTTTAAGTTCTGTAAATTAATTTAAACCCATAAAAAGGGGTTATAAATTTGTGTTAACAAATTTTATGATTTCAATGTCGAATTCATGTCCAAATTATGTTAACACAATTCCTCCCACAGTCAAGGCAGACGTGATGCATGGACTCGTTTCCATGGCATGAAATCACAGAGCTTTAAAATCTTCACGTAGTCACTCACGTGACTCCGAAGTAAAATAGTAAGATTAAACGAGAACTTACCAGTTTGAAGTTTGATCTGTATTTTATGAGGAGTTACGATGAGGGATTACGTGCCCTCCGCTCCCACCCTGATCATATACTTAACTGGTATCTCTTCTCTAATCTTACTATGTTTAGTCATTACAGTTATCTGTGATTTCACACCGCTGCTTTGAAGAATGACACGCATGCGTCCTGACGGGGTTCTTCACGTAATCCCTCATCGTAACTCCTCATAAAATACAGATCAAACTTCAAACTTGTAAGTTCTCGTTTAATCTTACTATTTCTGGTCACAACCCTCCCTACAGTGCCCTCCATAATGTTTGGGACAAACCCATCATTTATTTATTTGCCTCTGTACTCCACAATTTGAGATTTGTAATAGAAAAAATCACATGTGGTCAAAGTGCCCATTGTCAGATTTTAATAAAGGCCATTTTTATACATTTTGGTTTCACCATGTAGAAGTTACAGAAGTGTTTATACATAACCCTTAAGAATTTTATAAGTTTCTATAAGATCCCCTCTCAATCTCCTAAATTCTAGAGAGTATAAACCAAGTCTATCCAGTCTTTCTTCATAAGACAGTCCTGACATCCCAGGAATCAGTCTGGTGAACCTTCTCTGCACTCCCTATATGGCAATAATGTCCTTCCTCAGATTTGGAGACCAAAACTGTACGCAATACTCCAGGTGTGGTCTCACCAAGACCCTGTACAACTGCAGTAGAACCTCCCTGCTCCTATACTCAAATCCTTTTGCTATGAAAGCTAACATACCATTCGCTTTCTTCACTGCCTGCTGCACCTGCATGCCTACTTTCAATGACTGGTGTACCATGACACCCAGGTCTCGCTGCATCTCCCCTTTTCCTAGTCGGCCACCATTTAGATAATAGTCTGCTTTCCTGTTTTTGCCACCAAAATGGATAACCTCACATTTATCCACATTATACTGCATCTGCCAAACATTTGCCCACTCACCCAGCCTATCCAAGTCACCTTGCAGTCTCCTAGCATCCTCCTCACAGCTAACACTGCCCCCCAGCTTAGTGTCATCCGCAAACTTGGAGATATTGCCTTCAATTCCCTCATCCAGATCATTAATATATATTGTAAATAGCTGGGGTCCCAGCACTGAGCCTTGTGGTACCCCACTAGCCACTGCCTGCCATTGTGAAAAGGACCCGTTTACTCCTACTCTTTGCTTCCTGTTTGCCAGCCAGTTCTCTATCCACATCAATACTGAACCCCCAATGCCGTGTGCTTTAAGTGTGTACACTAATCTCTTATGTGGGACCTTGTCGAAAGCCTTCTGGAAGTCCAGATACACCACATCCACTGGTTCTCCCCTATCCACGCTACTAGTTACATCCTCGAAAGATTCTATAAGATTCGTCAGACATGATTTACCTTTTGTAAATCCATGCTGACTTTGTCCAATGATTTCACCACTTTCCAAATGTGCTGCTATCCCATCTTTAATAATTGACTCTAGCAGTTTCCCCACTACCGATGTTAGACTAACTGGTCTGTAATTCCCCGTTTTCTCTCTCCCTCCCTTCTTAAAAAGTGGGGTTACGTTTGCTACCCGCCAATCCTCAGGAACTACTCCAGAATCTAAAGAGTTTTGAAAGATTATTACTAATGCATCCACTATTTCTGGAGCTACTTCCTGGAGCTACTTCCTTTCAGCAGCCATACATGCCCAGGCCATAACACCCCCACCACCGTGTTTCACAGATGAGGTGGTATTACTTGGATTTTGGGCTGTTTCTTCTCTCCTTCACACTTTGCTCTTGCCATCATCACTGATATGTTAATCTTCGTCTCATCTGTCCAAAAGACCTATTTCCAGAACTCTGGTTGCTCTTTTAAGTACTTCTTGGCAAACTGTAACCTGGCCATCCTATTTTAACCAGGGGTTTGCATCTTGCCGTGTAGCCTTTGCATTTCTGTTCATGAAGTCTTCTGCAGATAATGGTCATTGACAAATCCACACCTGACTCCTGAAGAATGTTTCTGATCTGTCGGACAGGTGTTTGGGGATTTTCTTTATTATAGAGAGAATTATTCTGCATCAGCTGTGGAGGTCTTCCTTGACCTGCCAGTCTCTTTGTGATTAGTAAGCTAACCAGTGCTCTCTTTCCTCATAATGATGTTCCAAACAGTTGATTTTGGTGAGCCTAATGTTTGGCTGATGTCTCTAACAGTTTTATTCTTGTTTCTCAGTCTCATAATAGCTTCTTTGATTTTCATTGGCACAACTTTGGTCCTCATGGTGGTAAACAGCAATAAAATTTTCCAAAGGTGATGGAAAGACTGGAGGAAAGACTAGATGCTAAGAGCTCCCTTATACTTGCATTAAGGCAGCATTTAAATACATCTGAGCAATTACAAAAGCCTGCAAAGCCATGTGTCCCAAACATTATGGTGCTCTGAAATGGGGGGACTATGTATAAACACGGCTGTAATTTCTACATGGTGAAACCAAAATTTATAAAAATGGCCTTTATTAAAATCTGACAATGTGCACTTTAACTACATGATTTTTTCTATTACAAATCTCAAATTGTGGAGTACAGAGGCAAATAAATAAACGATGAGTCTTTGTTCCAAACATTATGGAGGGCACTGTATCCACTGGAATTGTATTGTCATCCCTACATTCCAGCTGGGGCACAATCCTGGAATTCATTTCCTTACAGCCCTGTGGGAACAGTCTCAGCATAAGCAGTCCAAAAAGACAGATTGTCAGCACTTTCTCATGGGTATTTTGGAAATGGGTATTAAATACCAGGCTTGCCAGCACAAGATGCAAATTGTGAAAGAATGAAAATTAATGAAGCTTGGGCCATCTGTTTTCAACACCTGACATGTCACGCTTGACCTTGGATAGCGCAGATATGGGGTGTGAGATGTTCGCATCCCGAGAACCGGAGCCAATCTTCCCTCGCTAATAGACAGGAGAATGGCTACTACGTCATTCTGAAGATGGAGTTGTCGAGTCAAGTCGAGTTGACTTCATCACCAGAGGCACAAGTACAGTGAGGTACACGTACAATGCAATAGACAACAGACAATAGACAATAGGTGCAGGAGTAGGCTATTCAGCCCTTTGAGCCAGCACCGCTATTCACTGTGATCTTGGCTAATCATCCACATTCAGTACCCCGTTCCTGCCTTCTCACCATATCCCCTGACTCCACTATCTTTAAAAGCTCTCTATAACTTTCTCTTGAAAGCATCCAGAGAATTGGCCTCCACTGCCTTCTGAGGCAGAGAATTCCACAGATTCACAACTCTCTGGGTAAAAAGTTTTTTCCTCATCTCTGTTCTAAATGGCCTACCCCTTATTCTTAAACTGTGGCCCCTTGTTCTGGACTCCCCCAACATCGGGAACGTGTTTCCTGCCTCTAGCGTGTTTAATCCCTTAATAATCTTGTATGTTTCAATAAGATCACCTCTGATCCTTCTAAACTCCAGAGTATACAAGCCCAGCCAGAGTATATTCCAGATTATACAAGCAAATCATGTTTGCAGCAGCAGCATTAAAGGCACATAGACAGACAACACAGAAAACAGAAATATCTCTCTCTCTCCCGTGGAATTATAGCCCTAGTGTTTCCAATCATCTTCGTATCCAGCTGCTGTTTAATTGAGTTCTACTCAATCGACAATGCTGAAACGCACCAGAATGCTACCATCATCTACTTCACTCACCGGCAATTGATAAGTGCTTTTGTGTCCCTTCATGAGTCAAAATGTACCTGACAGCACAAGATGATGCAGTTGACAACAGTAAGCAGTCAGCAATTTACGTGTATTCATATCTCCTGATTCTGGGCCCGTTAATTAAGGCTTTTTTTTCACTGCATATGCGAGCAATGAGGGCATTGCTGGTGACGTGAGTCTGTGGAATTATGACAAATAATTAATTTAATTCACTGCAAAATTACTTCCATGATGGTGTGCAAATGTCAGGGTTTTATCATTAGAAATTTAAATGAGGAGCTTTGCACTTCAAACAAGAGTAAGCCAAAATGAAGCATTTAGTATGCATTGCACACTGATTATTCAGCTCAGAGTTTGTATGCAGCCTGTTTAATGCATTTATTCATTTTAGGCTTTATAAAGCATCAACAATTTGTACAGTTACAGGCACCATTAGCCACCTAACTTGTTCACAATGATTGACCTATTGTGTTTATTTTCACATGTATCTAAACGGAAATACAAATGTTCATCTTGGACCTTACATTTTTAAACAAGTCATGTTGGTGATGGATATCGGAACTGAGGGTTGTCGGTACGGCTGTTGACTTTTGATGCAAGTATTATTCTTCTGAAAATGAACAAGTTAGCATCTCCGCAAAAGTGAAGAGGTTGTGGAACTCACCAAATTAGGAATAACTGAGGAAAATAAGAGGGATGGATTAAAGAGAATGTGAGGTCCAAAGAGACCGTTCCCTCCGCAACTCTCTGGTTCACTCATCCCTTCCCAGTGGCGTCACAGGTAGATAGATTGGCCAAAAAAACCTTCGGTACATTGACCATCATCAGTCAGGATATTGTTTATACAAATTGGGATTACAGTTGTACAAGACATTGGTAAGGCCGCATTTGGAGTATTGTATTCACTTTTGCTATAGAAAATATTTTGTTAAGCTGGAAATAATGCAATAAAGATGTATGAGGATGTAGGTAGGACATGTGGGCCTGAGCTATAGGGAGAGGTTCGGCATGCTGGGACTTTAATCCTTGCAGCTCAGGAGGCTGTAGGTCACCTTATAGAGGTGTACAAGATCATGAGGGAATAGCTAATGTAACTCCACTATTTAAGGAAGGAGGGAGAGAGAAAACGGGGAATTATAGAACAGTTAGCCTTACATTGGTAGTGGGGAAGTTGCTTGAGTTGATTATTAAAGATGTAATAGCAGCACATTTGCAAAGCAGTGACAGGATCAGTCAAAGTCAGCATGGATTTATGAAGGGGTAATCATGCTTGACTAATCTTCTGGAATTTTTTGAGGATGTAACAAGTAGAATGGATAAGGGAGTGTCACAATCTGCCCTCACCTCGTTCTCATCCACTTCACCTCCCAGTACTTTTCCACCGGTCCCTCCTTCTCCTCACCTGCCTGCCTGCCACTCCCCTCTCATCAGCCCAACTCTCCTCACCTGTTTCACTCAGTTGCCTCTGATCACCAATTAACCCGGTATATAGACTCACCTCACCGTTCACACAGTGCCAGATTGTTCTCAGCATTCATGCAAGACTCTCCAGCGATTTCCCGACTGCCTACACGGATTCGATCCTGCCTGCCCCTCTTCGGAACCCTCGCTCAATCCTGAGCCTCTGTGTGAGTACGGTGTACCCATTCCTGTGTTACTACTCTGTGTTACAGTATCGTAATAAAGTTCGTTACCAACTATACCTGCCTGATTCTGTGCTGCTATTGGGTCCAAGCTATACCCGTTACAGGGAGAGCCAGTGGATGTGGTGTATCTGGACTTTTAGAAAGCCTTTGACAAGGTCCCACACAAGAGATTAGTGTTCAAAATTAGAGCACATGGTATTGTGGGTAGGGTATTAAAATGGATAGAGAACTGGTTGGCAGACAGGAAGCAAAGAGTTGTAATAGAAACTTACAAAATTCTTAAGGGGTTGGACAGGCTAGATGCAGGAAGATTGCTCCCGATGTTGGGGAAGTCCAGGACAAGGGGTCACAGCTTAAGGATAAGGGGGAAATCCTTTAAAACCGAGATGAGAAGAACTTTTTTCACACAGAGAGTGGTGAATCTCTGGAACTCCCTGCCACAGAGGGTAGTCGAGGCCAGTTCATTGGCTATATTTAAGAGGGAGTTAGATGTGGCCCTTGTGGCTAAGGGGATCAGAGGGTATGGAGAGAAGGCAGGTACGGGATACTGAGTTGGATGATCAGCCATGATCATATTGAATGGCGGTGCAGGCTCGAAGGGCCGAATGGCCTACTCCTGCACCTAATTTCTATGTTTCTATGTTTCTATGAATTAACCGGTCCTTTTTAGAATGGCAGGCAATGACTAGTGCCGTAAGGCTCAGTGCTGGGACCCCAGTTATTTACAATGTATATTAATAATTTAGACACAGGAATTAAATGTAACATCTCCAAGTTTGCTGGCAACAAAGCTTGATGGCAGTATGAGCTGCGGGGAGGATGCTATGAGGCTTCAGGCTGACTTGGATAGGTTGGGTGAGTGGGCAGATGCATGGCAGATGCAGTATCATGTAGATACATGTGAAGTTATCAATTTTGGTGACAAGAGCAAGAAGGCAGTTTATTACGAATGGTGTCAGATCAGGAAAAGTGGAGGTGCAATGAGACCTGGGTGTCCTTGTACATCAGTCACTGAATGTAAGCATGCAGGTACAGCAGGCAGTGAAGAAAGCTAATGGCATGTTGGCCTTCATTGCGAGATGATGAGTTTAGGAGCAAAGAGGTCCTTCTGCAGTTGTACATGACCCTGATGAGGCGGCACCTGTAGTATTGTGTGCAGTTTTGGTCTCCTAATTTGAGGAAGGACATTATTGCTATTGAGGGAGTGCAGCGTAGGTTCACCAGGTTAATTTCCGGGATGGCAGGACTGACATATGATGAAAGAATGGGTCGACTGGGCTTGTATTCACTGAAATTTAGAAGGATGAGAGGGTATCTTATAGAAACATATAAAATTCTTAAAGGATTGGACAGGCTAGATGCAGGAAAAATGGTCGCGATGTTGGGGGGGTCCAGAACCAGGGATCACAGTTTAAGAATAAGGGGTAGGCCATTTAGGACTGAGATGAGGAAAAAACTTTTCACCCAAAGTGTTGTGAACCTGTGGAGTTCTCTGCTACAGAAGGCAGTGGAGGTCCATTCACTGAATATTTTCAAGAGAGTTAGATTTAGCTCTTAGGGCTGAAGGAATTATGGGGTATCGGGGAAAAAGCAGGAACGGGGTACCGATTTTGGATGATCACCCATGATCATATTGAATGGCAGTGCTAGCCTGAAGGACTGAATGGACTACTCCTGTACTACTTTCTATGATTCTATAATTCTATAGATACAGTGAATACACAGAGTAATTTACACAGAGTAGGGGAATAAAGAACCAGAGGACAGGGTTTAAGGTGAGAGCGAAAAGGTTTAATTGGAACCTGAGAGGCACTTTTTCAAACAGAGGGTGGTGGGTGTATGAAACTCTATGGTTGAAAGTTCTATCCTGTCATGTTGTGAGAAATCAAAAGAGTCTGTGCTAAACTTTGTCAGTTGAAAGAAAATCTTGCAAGATTTTTTTATACAAACACAAACTTGTGTGTATTGAGGGGTGCACCTGATTGTTTTTAACTTAATACGTATGTAACAAAGATAGCACCATCATGGTTAATCTTGTCCCCACAGTCTTTTTTGAAATTGGAAAGTTTCAGAATACAACTAATTCAGCAATTTTTCAAAGTGCTGACAAATGTCATTCTTTTCCTTACCAAAGGACCTTTGTAGTGCTAATAGTTGTACATCAAACATTCCTATTCAAGATAATTTGCCTTGGAGCAAGCTGGCACAATGAAAAGAGGAGGTCCTGTAAATCAAACTGAAACAAGTGTGATTTTTGTCTAATAAAATGAAGAAAGCTCGGGGGAAGATTTGAGCAACTTGCAGGAAGCTGTAGACAGAAGTACATGATATATTTTTCGAGGCAATGGTGCCACTCACACAAGTTGTACAAACAATATCTTTGTGCTTGATTAGCAAGGGTGTCAATGGTTACGGGGAGAACAAATGGTTGAATGGTAGAGTAGAGTCGATGGACTGAATGGCATAATTCTGCTCCTGGGTCTTATGGGATGAACTTATGAACCTATGTGTCGAACCAATAATTCTGTGAATATATAGACTGAACAACATGAAGTTTAGGTTTAAGTTTAGGCTCATTATTGTCACATGTACTGTGGTACAGTGAAAACTTTGTTTTATTAGTTATCCAATCAGATCAGATAATGTTATATGTAAATACAATCGAGTCACTAGGTACACTAGGTAGAGCAAAGTGGATGATACAGAGTGCAGAATATACACCTCAGCTTTGTAGTGCATCAGTTCCATAGATGAAGTGCAATGCCAGGAATGGAATAGAGGTGAATTGGACAGTACCCTAGTATATGGAAGGACCACTTAAAAACCTGATCCTCAGTCTGATAGTGTGCGCTTTCAAACTTCTGAATCCTATACCCAACAGGAACAAGGAAAAGAAGCAATGACTAGGGTGGGACAAATCTTTGAATAAGATGGATGTTTCTCTAAGGGAGCATGAAGTGTAGATAGCGTCAATGGTCAGAAGTGTGGTCTGTATGATGGACATCCTCACTCTCTGCGATTTATTGTGGTCTTGGGCAGAGCTGTTCCAAAACCGAGCTGTGATGCAACCTGACTATTATACTTTCTATATGTTGGAAGGAACCTGAAGAATGATCTCGACCCGAAACGTCACCCATTCCTTCTCTCCAGAGATGCTGCCTGAGTTACTCCAGCTTTTTATGTCTATCTTCGTATTATGCTTTCTATGGTGCATCTGTAGGAGTTTGTAAGTCATTGGAGTCCTGTGGCATTTCCACAGTCTCTTTCAAAAGTTAAGACATTGGTGTGGCTTCTTGGCCATTGCATCAATGTAGTTGATCCACGACAGATCTTTGGTAATAATAACATTAAGAAATTTGAAGCTCTGAACCTTCCAATTTGGCACCATTTATACTGATTGTGGTGTGTATACTTCCTGAAGTTAATAACCTGCTCCTTCGTTCTGCTGACATTAAGGAAGAGGTTGTTGTCCTGACACCATGTTACCTAGTACTACAAATGTAAAGAGAGCAATGCAATTTTTTTTTTGTACTTTTATATTTTTTTCAGAATAGCATTTACATTTGAAATCAAATAAA
Source organism: Amblyraja radiata (assembly GCF_010909765.2). Classification (NCBI taxonomy): domain Eukaryota; kingdom Metazoa; phylum Chordata; class Chondrichthyes; order Rajiformes; family Rajidae; genus Amblyraja; species Amblyraja radiata. The sequence goes on from NC_045958.1 coordinate 82,110,888, forward strand.
TGCTGAGTGAAAGTGAGTTATTTCCAAAATCATTTTGGGTTTGAAAGTGTGTTATGTTCAAAATTAAAGAATACCTTACAAAAGAAATGCAGGAGCAGAATTGTACCGATCAGAGGAAGGATATCTGAATATATCTCATATGTTACTATGAAGGGTTAAAAATGTGGAAGGTACGGAGTACAGACAAAATGTGTAGGAGGGAACTGCAGATGCTGGTTTACATCAATTCAGCAGGTCAGGCAGCATCTCTGCAGAGAAGGAATAGGAGAAAAGGATGCTATTTCTTTTCTCCAGAGATGCTGCCTGACCTGCAGTCATTCCAGCATTTTGTGTCAGTGTACGGAGTACTGAGGACAGATTAATGTTTACCAGTTTGTAGTATTTTTCATGAAATATTCAGTAATTTCATTTAGTATCGCGTTTGTATTAATTCCATTTATACTACTTTATCTGTCATGCTTGCTTGGTTTTAGTATGTTTTCGTTATAAGAAGACTTCTGTATTTAGTGTTGTGAGCATTGACTAGTTTTACCCACCCAAGCAAGTTCAGGCTGAACTCAGGTGTCAGGGCAGAATACAAACATTACTGAGCCACAAATGTAAATGTTCACCCTTCCCTTTCTCTTTGTTGATAGATTTTGGAAAGTTCAAGGAACTTAAGCTGGAGAGATTACATTAACTGGAAAGAGTGCAGAGAAGATTTACGACGATGTTGCCAGGACGTAGGTAGCTGAGTTATAGGGAGAGGTTGTGCAGGCTCAGGCTTCTTTCTATGGAGTGCAGGAAGCTAAAGGGTGATTTGTAGAGATGTATAAAATCATGAGGCGAATAGATAGGGTGAACGCAGTTTTTTTCCCCCAGGATGGGCAAATCAAAAACAAGAGGACGTGTTTAAGGTGAAAGGGGCAAGATTTAATACAACCCTGAGGGCAACTTTTTCCACTCGGAGGATGGAGGGTATATGGAAATAGCTGTCAGAGGAGAGGGTTGAGGCAGGTACTGTAACAGCATTTAAAAAGCACTTAGACAGGTACATGAATTTAGAGGGATATGAGAATAGCTTACATGGAGCATATTGATTGGCATGGATGTTTGGGTCGACGGGCCTGTGGTCCATGCTGCATGACTATTACTCAATGAATTGAGAGCTATGGGAAACTGGCAAAGGAGATGAGGCCTAGGAAAGATCAACCAGTCTTGTGGGACTGAGTGGTCTATTCATGCTCCTATTTGTTATGTTCTTATGTCCTTTGTAATTCTTTTGTTTGGTTCTCTAAACACACACTGCCTCTTGCGTTTCTTATTTCTTTCTTTGATGCAAATTTCATATAAATTAAGCAATCGTAGAATTGTAAAGCATGGAGACTTGCCAACTCATACATGCCTACCAATCAGCACCCATACAAATTAGTCCTGTTACCTAGCACTTGGTCCACTGCTCTCTGTGTCTAAGTTATCTGGATGTTCATGTAGATATTTCTTACACAATTACAGCAACCCACCATCAAACTCTCCGACTGACAATACATTCCAAGTATTTACCACTCTGCATGAAGGATGTCCCTTTAAATTTCCCTCTGAATCTCTTCCCCCTTACCTTAAAACAATGTCCTCTTGTTTTAACTAACTCTGTCATGGGGATAAGTTACCTGCAGCATACTCTATCCAACCCCTCAAAATTTTACACCTCAATCATGTCCCTCCTTAACCTCCTCCACCCCAATCTCACCTGTCTTTGCTCATATCTGAACTGCTCCATCCCAGGCATCATCTGGTAAATCCCCTTTGTACCCTCTCCAGTGCTGTACATCCTTCCAATATCTTGGTGACCAGGGCTTTAAGCAATACTCCAGCTCAGTTCTGACAACGGTTTTATAAAAGTGGCCTCACAGGTTCACAATTACCAGGCTATTCCCTGTTGCCTTTCTTGAAAAGGGGAACCGTATTAGCTGTTGCCCAGTCAATGTATTAAATGTATTCATTGACATAATTACATGATGCTGCAAAAGGCAATAACTTGTCCATCTTTAATTGCCTTTGAGAAGATGGAGGCTTGTTCTTGTGGTGCAGGTGCTCTAACAGACAAAGGGCAGGGAATTCCAGGTGTTGGCATGTCAAGAATGTTTCTTATGTCCCAGATAGAACTATGAAATTCTTACTTCAGGTTCAAGTTCATATTTATTGTCACATGCACCAATTGGTACAGTGAAATTCGAGTTACCATACAGCCATACGAATAAAAGAACACAATACACAAAATAATTTAACATAAACATCCACCACAGTGGAATCAACATTTCTCACTGCGATGGAAGTCAACAAAGTTCAGTCATCTTCCTCCTTTTGTTCCTCCGTGGTTGGGGCCTAGAACCCTCCGCAGTCGCCGCTACGGACGGCCCGATGTACAGGCCCTCTCGCCGGGATGATCGCAACTCCGACATCGGGATGGATCAAAACACGCTCAGCGGCTTGGAATTCCCAAATCGGCTGCTTCTTACCAGAGACCGCGGCTTCCGAAATCCACAGGCCGAGCTCCAACACTGGAGATCCTCGGCAAGGATCCCAGGCTCCGCGATGGTAATTCCGCACTGTGTCTGCCGCTGAAGCTCTCAGCTGGTCTCCGGACGGAAAGGCCATGCCAATCCAGTTGGTAGGCCGCAAGCGGGGTGAAGATGCAATGCGGAGAGAAGACAAATTTCCGTCCAGGTAAGTGACTGAAAAACTGTTTCCCCCTATTTTCCCCCCACCACTCACCACATAAGGCATACTGAGAAACATTAAAACATACATTTAGATGCACTAAAAATAACAAAAAATCGAAAGGACTGACGAGGCAGTACAACAGAATATGCAACAGATATCCAGCAAATATCAAGGACCAGCCATATATTTCCAAGTCGGCATGATGTGCAACATGGAAGAGGAACTGAGGGGGTTGTGTTTCTGTTCACCTGCTCCCATTGTCCTTCTTGCAGAGGTTTATGGTTTTGGGAAATGCTGACAGAGTGGCCTTGGAGATAAACTGAATTCATTTTGTAAATGGTGAATCTGTGTTCTACTAAACCATTTAATTGGTCGCTGTACTTTTCTGATTCATTACAAGAAAAACATTTTTCTCAGTAGCACCTGGGACAATTTGAAACACAACCAGTGGAAGAAAACAGCATCAATGTGAGGAAAAATACATATAACTGAGAGGGCAGTGAAAGCAGAATCATAAAAACCATCAAAAGGCAGTTGGATAAATAATTGAAGGGAAACATCTTCAGGGCTCAGGAGAAAGAGTAAAAGGCCTGTTCCACGAGCATGCGACTCCATGTGGCAAGTGCGACATAAAGGGCCGGTCCCACCAGCATGCACCTGCATGCAGCAAGTGCGACCAAACCAGAAGCGGGGGCTGCACGGAGGTCGAGTGAGTGACATGAAGTTCGAGGCGGTGCGTACGGCGTCGAGGCGGCTGCGGGTCGGCAGGCTGTTGCCGCACAGAGTTTTTGAGCACAGTCAGTTTTTTGGAGCCCCGCGCGATGTCGGGAATGCTCCGCACAACTCCATATGGCTCCGGCGATCGAAGTGGGAACAGCCCCGCGAGGCCGTGCGGCTCAAGCGACCATGTTAGGTCGCGCTTGCCGCATGCAGGCGCATGCTGGTGGGACCAGCCATTTAGGTCAAGCTTGCCGCATGGAATCGCATGCTCGTGGGACAGGCCCTTAAGGCAGTGAGATTGATTGAAAGGCTACATCGAAGGGCAAATATAAGCACATCAGACCGAATGGCCTTCTTCTCTGCTGTACCTTTTTCAGATTTGATTTTATCTGTAGTTTTGCTCTCCAATCCCAAAACACAAATGGCTCACAAACTGTAACCCTTCCGTTTTCCTGCTACACTATGTTAACTAACTCCCTGACAAATCTTTCTATTCCTTTCCCATTCATATACTTACCTGGTTCGCCCACTAATTTCGTCTGACACAACTGTGCTCCTCACCTATGGGCGGCATAGAGTTATAGAGTTGCTGCCATTACAGCTCCGGAGTCTTGGGTTCGGACTAGACTTCGTGAGCTGTCTGTATGGAGGTTGTACGTTTTCCCTGTGGGTTTTCTCCGGGTTCTCCGGTTTCCTCCTATACTCCAAAGAAGTAGAGGTTTGTGGACTAATTGGCTTGGTAAAATTGCAAATTTCTCGTACTGTGTGTAGGATAGTGTTAGTGTGCGGAGATCACGGGTCAGCACGGACTCATTCGGCCGAAGGGTCTTTTTCCGTGCTGCACATACAAACTAAACTAAACTAAACTAAACTAAACTAAACTAAACTAAACTAAACTAAACTAAACTAAACTAAACTAAACTAAACTAAACTAAACTAAACTAAACTAAACTAAACTAAACTAAACTAAACCTCAATGACAATGATTGACACTCACGGCCACAAATAAACATGTTTACATTCTTTGTCTTTTGCAACATCTTCATCAGTGGTGCAGCTCTTCATTTTACCATTCAACAACCCTAATTGCAACACTAGTGAGCTGCATGAGTGATCTGAAGTGACCAACTCTTTAGCACCATCCTTGGTTTTTTGAACTACTCTGCAGGATATTGTTGCAAGCAACCCAAGTAAAAATTCACAAGGTAAATAAAAATAGTGTTGGTTCACAATTTATTTGAACACTGCATATGTGGACATGGAAACAATTACAGTTTGGCTGTCTTAAAAAAAAAAAATTCAGACCAACATTGAAAGGTCATCCTAATTGTTCTTAGAAACTGATAGTTAACCAACGATATTCACAGATTGGGGGGAAAAGTGATGTATGGAATTAGGTGACCATTTTACAAAGAATCATAGAAGGGTAGAGTGCCTTGAGGAGTAGGCAGAACTCCTCCTTAGGAGGAGCCATCTTGGGGAACGGCTGCTAACCAGCAACCGTTTGTTTTTTAAAAAAAAGTTTTTAGTAAGTCTTGTTCTTCGTTTGTTGGAGAAATGGACTTCTTACTGTGGGGGGAAGGAGGTAATTATACTTCTAGGTCCCTACCTGGTCGGTGAGGCAGCTTTTTTCTCCGGGCTGCCCGTCGACCCGTCCTCGTGGCCTACCAGCGGGCGTGGAGTGCCGTTTCCTGGCGGGGGACCGCCCAGCACCTCGGCTTCGTTGGCGGCACAGCGCTGGAGCGCTATCGCGGAGCGGAGCGGGCGATGCCTTGCCTGGGTCGCCGCGCTGGATTGACGCGCTGGAGCTCCGGTGAGATATGACCGCCGAGATCAACACCTGTGGAGTGGGCGGCGCCGACCTTAACATCGGGAGCCTGGGAGCTCCAACCCGGCGCAGCCCTGTCGGCTTCGGAAGCCGACAATCCCCTGCTAGGAAGCAGCCGTTCCAGGTGGCCCAGCCACTGTGAGGACTCTCCCGACACCGGGGCAACACCACCCGGCCAGAATGGCCAGGAACATCGGGCTTCCGTAGAGGCAAAAGCGGAGGCCTCAATAGGCCTGACTTTGGGTGAACTGGGGATGGGGACTGGACTTTGTGCCTTCCCCCACAGTGGTATCCACTGTGGGGGGATGATTTTTCTGTGTGTAAGTTAACATGTTAGTCTGTGTCCAAGATGGCTGTCGGTAGGGAGAGTGGACGCTGGCGCGCTTTAGCTGCCGCTGCTCTCTCTTCACATTGTGTTTATTGATTTTTTGATTTTGTGTCTTTGGAATGATTTCTATCTTTAATTTGTGTATTGATGATGTCCTTATTATTTATTTTTCTCCGACTATGTTTTTTTTCTCTTCTGTTAACTTTTGTAAGGTGTCCTTGGGTGTCCAGAAAGGCGCCAGCAAATAAAATGCATTATTATTATAATTAACTCTTTAGTCAGAGGGTGGTGAATCTGTGGAATTTTTTGCCACAGAAGGCTGTGGAAGCCGTCAGTGGATATTTTTATGACAGAGCCCATGGAGTCCATGCTGACCATTGGGTTGCTCATTCACACTAGTTCTATGCTATCCCACTTTCTTTTCTACTCTCTGCACATAAAGGGCAATTTACTGAGTGTGATTAACCTATAAACCCACAAGTCATTGGAATGTGGGAGGAAACCGGAGCATCCGGAGGAAACCCATGGGGTCACAGAGAGAACATGCAAACTCCACATAAACAGCAACCAAGGTCAGGATCGAACCCAGGTCTCTGGTACTGTGAGACAGCGACTCTACCGGCCACGCTACCACGCCGCCTCTGTGTCACCATTGAAACATCTTATAAGGATTTAATACCTCTTTTATTTGGAGAAACCATGATTTAATTTCCTCTGTTATAGTTCCTGATACCGATTTCCTAATCACCAGGTGTTTGAAGGAAAGGAAGAAGTGGAATTCTCTGCTGCAGAAGGCAGTGGAGGCCAATTCACTGGATGTTTTCAAGAGGAAGTTAGATATAGCTCTTAGAGCTTAACGGAATCAAGGGATATGGGGAGAAAGAAGGAACGGGGTACTGATTTTGAATGATCAGCCATGATCATATTGAATGACGGTGCTGGCTCGAAGGGCCAAATGGCCTTCTCCTGCACCTATGTTTCTATGCATTTAACAGCAGTCTTGATCCTTTCATTGTATCTGCCGTGAACAGTTTCCTCACCTGCAGCAATCTCCTCAGCTATCTGTACCTTGGAAGAATTTGTTCTCAAAACTATTACAATGGCACCCAGTTGGGTTCTGACCTGCCACTATTTAGGAGATAAAGTCATTGGCATTACAACACAGTAATTGAAAAATCTAGATGCAGCTGAGTTCATGGTT